>NC_090448.1:323692426-324001176 GCF_031143425.1 Pleurodeles waltl | reverse complement strand
CTTATTTCTTGTAAAGATTTCACACTCATAAGGCATCTTTCAATAAAATTATAAACCAGTCTTGAGAAAGGAACTGGAAATGGAGATTTGAAGGTCCAGAAATTCCAGCACTGTCTATTCACTGATGTAGGGATTTAAGACAGTCACGTAATGCTAGGTATGAAGTAGTGGACTGTAAACTATATTTATAAGAGTTAACTTCTGAGAAAAGAGATTGAGTGGATAGGCAAGAGAAAGCTCCTTGCAACCAAGAAAAGAACTACAATACGGTGAGAAAAAGGGGTGAACAGGTAGACATATAAGCTGTGCAAATTGTACCTATTCCTCCATAGTAAAAAGAAAGGAATGGAGTCTAACTAAACTGAGGGCGCTTTGGGAACAGGGAAGGGCATTCTAGACCACAGCCATATTACTTGTGACATCCCAAGAAACAAGTGGAAGAAAATCCTGAAGGTAGTTGTTATTCTGCTAACTCCACAGTGCTTCTGGACTGGGTTTTGGTGTACCTTAGACACTGTGCTATTTAACTGTCCATTATCATTAACTGAAATGCCTTATTGAGAAGGTATTTTAGGTCTAGACCAGTTGTACAAATTCAATTAGGTCCCAGGGGTTCTGGCTCAACGACCCACTCAGAAGACTTGAATTTATTTGACTAGCCTGGAACAGCATCATGAAGTATAAAGTAAATGCCAAAGTGCTACCCCACTCATTACTGCTGTACACACACAATGCCAAATTATAATCTAGCCTGCCTCATAATCGTCCTACATTGAACGGCACTTCGAATGTTGGAGTACTGTGAAGTTTGGGGATTCAAGGATATAAGCTACTGCTCTTGTTCATCCAAGGACGAGAATTTCACCTCACTCTAAAAAAAAAAAAAAAAAACAAGCATTTGCATTCCAACGGGTCTCGCATTTACCCAAGTTAGAGCTATGAGCGGTGTAAACGCCTAACTGGACTTTTCTTGCCACACAAATAGAAAGAAAAAAAACGAGCTCGATCGCACTATGTAGAACGCAGCGCTGAAATTGAAAACCAAAAAAACTAGCGCGATCGCACCACGTAAAACCAAGCACGATCACACTCCGTGGAAAATAAAAACAAAGTAGTGCAGAAACCAGGCTGAAAACATCGAGCCTTGTAAGTTTTCAGTAGTTGGGGGGGGTGTCGAGGAGGGCTAAACATAGGAAAAAGCATCATGTATGCATGCCTTTTACTAATGAAAGCAAGCAGATTTTAAAAGGCAAGGCGACGAACCAATGAAAATGACAGGCGTGACATGGGCGTGGTTACAAGCGAGATTACAACGGGCAGAGCGCTTGTGCGCTCAGCACTAAAAAGCTCTTCTCTTTTAGAGGTTGTCAATAATTTTAAGATATCTCAATGTATATACACTAAAACCAGAGTAGGGAGCAAAAGACAATGTTTTTCTGCAGGGATCTGGCAGACAAAACCTCCTAAGTCATTAATACAGAAAATGCTGTGATGGTAAAGCCACTTAAAACTGAAAACCCAGTAGGTTTTCTGAATGAACAAACAAATGTGTAAATATGCTCGACTAAGATTCACAGTATGCAAATTGGTATTATATATATTCATGTTGGATAGCCTCTAAACGTGATTGGTTTAACTAGTGAGTGACCATCCCTTCTATTAACGTAATAACTCATAACCAATCATAAAATTAAAAAATGGCATTAATATTTGATCTACAACTATTTAGGGGGCAGGGTCAAACATCTAACTATGATAGTACAGTTTACAAAACACAAATGATGATGGGATAAAAAATAAAATAAAAAAACAAATGCAGAAGACTCCACAAGTGCAAGTCTGTGGCTGAGTTTAAATAAGCAAATGTTTTACTGAACACAGAAAAGTTAAATTAGCTTTCTTCTCTGTTTTGGCACTATGTATTTACACTCTCCTTTGAAAATAAACTTCCCTCCACTATTCAGATTAATAAAGGCGATAATTACATATCCAAAGTGAACATGACAGTACAATACTAAAAACAAGTAATACAACAACGAGAAAAGTGCCTGTTGTCACAATGGCCAACTTTGCTTTTCATACAAACCGACAAACTGTGACCTGAACCTTAAGAGCTCGTTATGCTTTTGTACATCAAGGACGTTTTGGGAAAACAGGATATCAGACTAACTCTGAAATCAGTGGTTTAGTGGCACATCAATATCTGCAATATAGGTTAGCTTGGGGTTTTTAATGCCATAAAATATAAGACTTTGAAAGGACCCATTATCTACTATAAGGTTTGGCCTTGAAATCTTTGTTCCTAAAAAAAAAAAAACTTGCGATTTTGAGGACTCTACTTGTATATGAATCTTAGTTTGAGTGAGTGTAAGAGTGAGCCTGTCTCTGAACTAATAATTCTCACTTCTAGAAACTAAGAAACCTTTTCCGTATTGTCAAAAAAATGAAAGGTCTGAATAGATGAGACAGGAGAGACTTCAATTCTATCTGATGTCAAAATATATATGTTGCCTTAGGGTTTAAAGCTTGAACCAGCCTTCATCATGACAAGAAAATTAATCGGTTAAAATGCCAAATCCAAACAAACGACAAAAGGAAAATCAATGTCACGTGAAGAGCATAGAAGTCAAGAAAAAACAAACTAGGCACAATGTGTATCATAACAAAATTGGGAATATAACAAGGTGGCTCAAAATTTGGAAATGCCCAGTTTCGAAATATTTCACTAATGAGAGAAGATGAACTTGGATAACTTCCAAAGGCCTCGTTGTACAATAAAATATGATTAATGAAGCATGTTACTAGGAACTCTTGGAGCAAAGTCTAGGAGACTAGAACACGTTCTGATAACCTTTTTCAATGTCAGATGGGATGTGTGAAAGCATGTCTCTCTTCAAATCAATTTCCAGGGTGGAGTAGGTCGTTGGGGCTATAAAAGGTAAACTGTGCCATAAATCCTCTCACTGTTATCATCGAGGGAATTGTGCACAATCTATGCAAATCAGAGGCGGAAGCGTCGTTTAATTTGGCCAAAACAGAATACTCATAGGGTTGGGGGGATGGGGGGGGGGCTTAAAGAGTTTCTTTAGAAACCCAGCACTGGCAAATGTCAGGGTAACCAAGGCCATCAGTTGCCTAGTCTTAATTATGCCAACTGCAGATTTTGTCACCCCCTTACACTCTCTCTCAAACAAGTTACTTACCTTTGACAAAGTTCTTTCAGGTAAAGACTGTATATAATCCTCATCTTTAAACCCTCATCTTTTGAACATTCCCAAGAGATCATACAAACTGGAAACTTTTACAGCATGCTGGTATATGGCAATCTGTGGCTTTGCAATGACACTGTTTCGCTCCAAAAAAGACATGCAGAGCATATATAGGCGCCACTGCCACATGCTGACATAAGCTGCTTTCAAGCCATCTGCAACCCCAGGCGCAGAGACCAATAGCAAATTGGTTGCAACTTGAGATCTTATTAATGAATGTGAAGTCCAGTTCACAGAACAGGGAGGATTGGTGAGGAATCTGTGGTTAGATAGCATCTCTACTGGAAAGAAACCAAAGATAAGTTTACTTGCTCTTCTGACAGACTTCTAACTGCCAATTTCTGAATAGATACCAAAGCAGTACCTATTTGCATGTGGGTCTGTGAATGGACAAACCAAAACACCAAAAGGTCCTGTAGGAACGAGCGGACGCGGCAAATGTCCAGGGCAGGATCTCAGCGTGCCAAAGCAGAGCTAGCAACTTTTGTCCTGGTGGAACAAGCTTGCAGACCTTTTGGAGGTTGCATTTTGGCAAATGAGTAGCAAATCTTAATGCAGGGCACATTCCAGCGAGAGAAGGCCCAGTGCCGTACGACCTTACCTTTTTCACCCCAGCAAACCCCACAAAGAGCTCATTGTCCATCCGGTATTCTCTGGTGCGATCAATGTAAAAGGTTACTGCCATTTGGTAATCTCTCCTCCTCCTTAGAAGGGTGAGGTGAAACTTAGAATGCCACCAGAGAAATGGTTTGACTGATGTGGAATGGCACTGCAACATTAAGCAAGAAGGATGCTTGAGTCTGCAAAACCTGCCTGAGAAAAAGGAAGTGGACTGCAGGTAGATAGAGAGGCTGAAGCTCAGTCACTCACCATGCCAATGTTACGGCAACAAGGAACACTGTCTTGAAGGTGAGGAGCTGTAAGACACAGCTGTGAAACAACTCAAAGGATGTGCACATCAAATATGTGATGAGTGAGGACCAAGTTAAGGTCCCACTGAGGCATAACGAAAGGAGAAGAAGAAAACAAGTGATGGAGACTTTTCAACAAATGCATCCGAACCAGCGACTTATAATAATTAGGACTGGTCTGGCATCTGCAAAAGGCTGAAAAAGCCAAATGGTGCCCCTTAACTGTGCCCAAAGTAAAGCCTTGGTGGTGAAGGGACAAAGCAAACAACAACATTTAAGTTAGGTTTGCCTGGAGAAGGGTCTATCGGCCGTATGCTGCACAAAACCATAAATATGTCCCAACCATAGGCATATACTATTTTGTTGTAAGACTCCTGGCTTCCATGATTATATCGGCCACCGACGTAGGGAAGTTGAAGGTGTCCAGCTGTCTTCACTCAACCTCCAGCCATGAAGGTAGGGGATGTGCAGGGCCGTGCCCTATTACTGAACAGGAGATCCTCCCAGAAAGGCAGACTGCTCTGAAGACAGATGCTCATTCCCAAGATTTTGGGATACTATACTATGCTCAGTCTGAAGCCACTAGGGTGGCTTGGGCCTGATCGTTACTGAAATTCTACAAACTTGGGGCAGAAGAAGTATTTGCCGAAACACATACAGGAGTCCACAGATCCACCCAAGGAGGAACGCATCAACTAGCATGAGACGTCTTGAAGACTGTTGTGCATAGACGTGCTGATAATGTACATTCTCAGCAGTGGTGAATAGATTGAGCCAAGGCTCTCCCCGTTCACAGTAGAGCCTTGCACCACCTCCAAGTGCAATCGTGTTCTGTTAGGTGTCTGTAGCTGAGCTCATCCGCCCTGGAATTCAAGGATCCTGCCAGGAGAGTCACCACCGGTAAAAATCCCATTATATTCCAGCAATATTTGCACGATCAGGTTCATATGGAGCCAGGAATCAGCCTGAGACCAGAGGCCAGAGGCCAATGATTCCCAACTCTCACAGGGGGCCTCACCTACTACAAGGACACATCAGTCACCACTGTCAGCTTTGGGTGAGGTAGGGATAGGGGTCTGTCACTGACCCAACTGTGGTCCAGTAACCATCACAGCTGATCTTTCGTAGTCTCATCTGAAATCTGGACCTGGTCGGAGAGGTCCTCTTGATGTTGCGGCCATCATGACTTCAAATTCCACTGTGGAGCCCCCCATATGTCACCTGGCATGCTGTACAAGCAGTAGTTCATACATCTTAGCAGCCTCATAATCGACCTCACTGAGATCCAGAACTGAGGCTGAAATATTAGGATGAAAGCCTGGATGTTCTGGACTCTCCTTTCAGGAGGATAGGCACAAAATTGGACAATGCCCAGAATGGCACAGATGAAATAGAGCATCTGAGAAGGGGTCAGGTACGAATTTTGGCACACTGATAGTAAACCCCCAAAAATGACAAGTGGCTCACCAACATCCTGGAGGTGGTTGGCGACTGCCTGCGGACAGCCTACCTTCAACAGCCAGTTGTTGAGGTAGGGCAAGACCAGAAGACAAAATGTTTGCTGCTACCACTGCAATTATCATTGCAGTCCAGTTCACAGAACAGGGAGGATTGGTGAGGGATCTGTGGTTAGATAGCATCTCTACCAGAAAGAAACCAAAAATACGTTACTTGCTCTTCTCAGAGCACTATTGAGACCATAGCAAACTGAAAATGCTCCTGTCACACAATGAACAACAGGTAGAAGAAATTTGAGTCCTGCTGATTCAAGGCCACCATCCAGTCCGAGGGTTGAGGGCAGACAAAACCTGGGCCAGTGTAAGCATTTTGAATTTGTCTTTCCAGAAGGAGGAAAGGAGAGTATGCAGATCTAAAATTCTAGAGCAGAACAGCATACTTTGGAATGAGAAAGTAGAGGGAATAACGACCACAACTCACTCCTGGCCCAAGCACCCTCTTGATAACCCATGTGGCCAAAAGGGCTTGTACTTCCTGGATTAAAACTGACAGATGGTCCTCTATCAGTCATTTGAGGTGTGGTGGAGTGGCAATGAAGGGTAAGGAGAATACCTTTTGGACTATCTGCAGACCCACCTGTCTGATGTTATGGTCTGCCAACCCAGCACGAATGGTTGGATCCTACTTTGAACTAGGTGGCTGTGGACCTGAGGACCAAGCTGGTGGAAGAAAATAAAATTTTCCTAAAGGACTCCAGTTGTTTAGACTCCCTATCAGGGGAGTAGTCAGAAAAGTATCCGGGTTCGGACGACTGGTAGATGCTTGCACCACCAGGGATTGACAGGAGAGGTGCCGAGGAAAACATGAAGGGTCGCCTGATGCAGGGCTGTGGCGTCTTGCAATTTGGTGATTGACTATGGGACCAGAGCAAGGATTGGGCAAGAACTCCAGGAGAGTATCTGTGAGTGCCTCATTGAAGGGTAGCAGGAGCTTAGTAGTAGTAGAGCTTAGTTTTTGCCAGGGCATTTCCTTCAAGACATTTGTTTTGACCACTAGGGTGATAAGCTGAAGGCTGATAACTTTGGCTGCCCTCTGCATGACTACGGCGAAAGATGCTCTCTACTCAGTGGCTGAGCCACTGGGGGTGAGAGAAGTCATGAACCAGAGGAAGAGTCAAGACCAATGGCTTTTTGGAGGTCACAATACCAATTTTCCTTGTGGTATGATTGGCCTATCTCATCACCTGTGTCATAGTCTGAATCTGTACCAAATAAGGATAGTAACATATGGGGTACATCCTTGTGGAGGTCGATAAGTCAAGAGGGGGATGTTGCGCTTCAATGGGAATCAAACACGGTCTCAGTGGAGATTATAACTGTGCCATCTCTGCACACAATGAGCACCTCGTCCTCCAGCATTGATGGACTCTGCGTTGAAGCTCAAGAAGCAGCATGGTGCCAGAGTCAGTGCAGGAGCCAAGAGAGTCCAGTGGTAGATTCAGAGAATCCAGCTAACACCAACGGCGAACCCCCCCGTGGTATCCCAGATGGAAGACCTTAGAGCCCTTAGGCATGCCAGAGGGCATCGGTAAGGATCCGAAGAGTCAGAGTATGGCCTCGCAGAACTCTTCGATCTGCTTCAGTGTCTCAGGCAGTGCCAGGTCAAGTTGGAAAATAGGCTCCGATGTCGACCAACTTCAGGAGCGAGATCGAGACGCATGGGGATGCCCTTGAGCCTTCTCAGGAGCATTGAGTGACGGTAAGGGGCAGAGTCCCACTCACATTTCTTATGAAACCCCCCCCCCCCCAGCCCACCCCAAAAAAACTTGGAAAGTGATGACGGACGGCTTCCAGATTGAATACTGAGACTTCTGGATTGGAACCGACCCTTCGGCTTGGTCTGGTCTCGCCGTGGAGTGTTCCGGTGCTTGACGACAGTTTCAACTCGCAGTCTTGCATGCCTTCAGGTTCATCAGCGTGCAGACCCTAGAGTTGTGGCCAGACACCACAGTCAAACCTGATGAGGATCTGTCACAGACATCTGTTTGCAACAGTCCTAACAGGGGGTCAAATCTATGGTTTTGGGAGGTGACATTTCCCTTGCATACACAAAATGTATTTGAGGTAAACTGTCTCACAGATTCAAGAGGTAGCACCAAATTTATGTCCAGTGGCACAGAAGTAAAGGAACTGCCATCAGCGTATGGGAATGGTGTCTATATAGGCTATGCACAACATCTTCAGAATGGCAACAGTGTAGGGCCGCACGGTGCCATTTACCGGCGCTCAGAGGTACTGCTGAAAAAGATTCCGGATTCAGTCTGATAACTACAGAATATTCAGAAGGTGAGGAATCGACAGTTAGAAGTCTATAACAATCTTTATTTCACTTGGGCAGATGCTTTTTTTTATCTCCGACTTCTTACCCTGCAAAGCTTTTCCCATCTTTGTCTTTCTACTTTTCTCGGTCTTGCTCTTTGACAAAGTCTAACGGTGAAAAATAAGTCCCTGTCCCTAAAAATGAGTGTCAGTGCCCACTATCAGCAACCACCTCAAGCACTGAGCTCAAAGGCTGGAAAAATACAACTGAATCATACAAGAGTGAAGATGCACAATGCCATGAGAAAAGCTAGAAGTCTTTAATTCTGGGAGCATCCGGTCTATTATTTCCAGGCACAAACTCAAATAGTAAAAGCAACCAGTTAAAAATGAATTTTAATTGAAGCAAGCTTTTCAGTCATAAAGCGTCTGTACAGAACGCTCCAAAGTGAGCATTTCATGCAAAGAGTAAGCACAACTCAATTTTCATAACTGTCAGGTAGTGGGCGATCACAGACAAGCATCCTGCATAAAAATGAAAAACACTCTGGCCTATTTACTTAAATCTGCTGCAAAAATTAGGCAAAGGACGTGTGTAAATGACAGTCTGTGTTCAATTTTTGTGCAGATTGCCACTCTTCACAAACCAAAATGGCCTAGAGAGAATTTATACTACCATCAAACAGGAGGCAAAAAGATAATGAAAATTAAGGGAAGGAGCAGATGCAGGGCAGCTGGGCCAAATGGAAAGACTTGTATCAGATAAGGGGAAGTGTCTGGGTACACACTGTTATAGTATTCAAGTCCTGAATATCTGTGAAACAAATGTATCAACAAAAGTCCAAGGATACAAAATCTCCCCAGCTTTTAAGATTTTCATTTCCTAATTTAGCAAGAGAATTTAAAAATAGGGATTACACTTTTGTCCAGAAAAAAAAACTAGGAAGGAATCAAAGTATATGCCTTGGAATCTGAACAGATGGAAACTTCCCCAAAGATTATCACCTTAAAAAAAAGAAAGAACCACCACTGAAACATCTTTATTGATTTTAGACTGATCTAAATACTATTACTGTGCTGCAATATTTATAGTAATAACTTGATGGTGTCTTTCCAAATTTGAGAGAAGTTCTAAACTAATGACAACTGTGAAGAAGCTGGACTTAGAAGGTAACCATAAAATACAAGTGATTTTACTACACTTATTCATGTGATGTACAGAAGGAAGCTCTTGGTTTCCATTCGAGCACTTAAAACAAACAAATGGAAGAACCTACTCTTAAGCATTTCTTTGAACCTGAAAATTTGATTTTGAAAATTCTCAAATGAAGTTGCATATGAGAGAGACTCATGTGCTTCACCCTTTTTCAGTGGTTGTAAAATAGCACATCTTCATGCTGTAGGTTGATATAGTACTTATGGTGAACTGAAACAAATGTAGAGGCGAAATGGGTAGTGGCTGGTTCAACCTGTTCCAGAGCATTTACTCTATCATACTGAGGCTAAAAAGACCAACCTTTCAATGTCAACCCTGAGTGTATCTCACAAAAGGCTTTTACAAATGTTACTTGCAATTAGGAGCTCAGTTAAATTAAGGCACAAATCCAAACAAAAACATCCAAGAATCAAAGTTCTCCTTTTAAGATGAGGCAACAATCTGACCCGAAATTGTATAACTAAAGTAATAAGATTTTCTGAAAAGAAAAAAAAAACTGGGAAGTGATAAGCTTACATCTGTCTTCACATATTTGTGCCAGTCACTGGAAAGTACTGAAGATCATCACTGCTAATCTGGAATCATTTTTGGAGCCATGAACGAATGAGAGTACGTGTGTCAGTATTCCAACAGAAAAGCTACTCGTCTAGGTTTTTAATACCGGAAGATACCGCTATTGTGAATTTTTAAATGTGCAATGCAAATAGAAATCAATAATTCAGCTGGTCAAATTTACACCATAAAGAGGAAACTTTCTTTTAACCAAAGCGGTATACTCAGAAAGTATGCAGACTATTTACTATCAGCTGTTACTTAGGTGAGGGGAACTAGTTACACAAAAGGAGTAGCCGTACACGAATGTGTCAGATACGCAAAAGGGCATACGCACACACTCAAACTCAGTACATTAAATCCTATATGGTGTAATTGTGTATTTATAGGCTGAATCAGCTAAGCTAAATAGTAAAGATAAGCGCCTCTGTCCAAAAAGTGCTTCTGTTACACGCATCATGGAAGTACCTTTTTGCAAACAAGCAACTTCCTTTACACTAGAATTCTATGAGGGCACTTAAAATTATCCAAGGCAGTTCACCCAACTTCTTTAAGCATCATTTTTTAACTGACAGATGCTTGGTGTCCTACACCTGCAGAGACAGTTGTCGCACGCCTCGAATTTCTAACTGTAACCAACAAAACGTCTCCCCTCCTCCCCTTGGAGATCTGTCCCACCCATCCACAAGATCTCTCCTAAAGACACAACCCACAATCCTTTCCAGCAGAATTCGACCGAAGTATAAAGCAACCTGGTTGGATTCCATGCATCCGATGGCCTGCTCCAAGAGGGGAAACTCCACGCAGACGGAGTCGTGGCTGTAACCTGGGGACAGCAGTCAAATACAGACGGGAGTTGTGTTAGTGCCTCTCAAGAAAATGCAAATAATCCACAATTCAAAGAATACTTTCTTCATCTCCATCACTATTAACATCCCATTCCCCAAGCCAGTCCATTTCTTATCGTAGGCCTGGTCACGTACCCACCCAATCCACCCACAACATAAAATAAAACCTTACAAACGGATGATGCAACATTTAAAGCGTATTTTTAGAAGGTGATCATTACATGTTTGAGACAAAAAACTTTACGACGGAGTGCAAGCGTACTCTTAGCAAGTATGACGCTGACCATTAGAAGCTGAGCTAACATGGACGTTGAGCTATTTAAAACGTGTTTTGCTCCGCATCACAACAAGTCTATAGAGTTGGGTGCAAGAAGCAATTATGCTAATTGTGCACAGTATATATAGAAGATTAGAATGAAAACTCTTTATAAACAATATCTTATTGCAAACCTATATGTGCTAGTCATTTATTCAGTGCTTAAAATAGACCAAAGGTTGAGTTGCTAGCAACTAAACAAGTCATATTACTACAGATGTTTTGGGATACGCAGTTATTACAGGAGAGCTATTGTTCTGGTATTCACGTACACCTTTTTGCATGGCTACAAACTCCTTTCGGTGTGCACAGGAGTAGGACTGCGAACGAGCAAACCTTTACTGTGTTTTGCTTATCTGATAAGAGACTTCTAGCTGCAGATTCCTTACCTTTGAAGTCTCCCCAGGTGTCAGACTGGATCTGGATGGTTCTTCAAGAGCAGTACCCCTCCCTGCATGTTAGTAGGTGGCTTCGATCGGCTCTATGTCCGTCGTTGGCATTGTGTGCGCCGGAAGTTGTGTTGTAGTTCCTACATAGGTGCAACCAGGTGCGCTGATGTCAGTTCTGTTCTTTCCCCACCAGAACTCGAGCTGATCTGGAGAAGAGCTACCCCTCAGTAATTTTTTACTTTTTGTCTAATATTTTTTAGGTCTACCTACTGATGCATCGAGGATGACGTCACGCATGATGGGTTTTAAGCTCTGTGGAGCTTGTCACTGGCCAATGTCAGTGACTGCTCTGCACCTCATCTGTGGTGTTTGCAGAATGATCATGACCCGAAGTCGTGCTCTAAGTGCTGGGAAATGCATCTGAAGTCTTTGAGGTTAATGACGGTCTGCAGTGCGACTGCGCAGGTCGACGTCAAGAGGAAGGTCCCGGAACTGGTTTCAAAGTCCAAAGTCATTGTCAATCTTCTCCAAGGCCTCGAGCAATTGGGTAAGTCAAGGCACAAGGAAAAAAAAGGTCAAAGCGGTCTTGTACTTCTGCTTGTCAGTCAGTCGACGTGACAACAGTGTGCCATCATTCCAGGATTCCTTCTTCAGAACCTGGGTCGACTCTGCGTCTCCCAGACTTTAACCCAACCCAATTGAACATTTTATGACACCATTCACTTCATTTTTGGGCAGTCTGACGCTGTCCGCCTGCCTTCAGGCTGCACAGGGTCAAAGGAAGCCTTATCAGGTTCCACACCAGTAGGTTTGGCGCTGATGGGCCCCCAAAGATCCAGTCCTGGACCCAGACCGGTGCCCATCATACCACCTTGACCTTTCCCGGTGCCGGTCACAATTTTGACGCTCCCACCGCCGCCAGTGCCCACCTGCGGCATCATCCCCATTATCATCTCCAACTCGGACACAAAGCCGGATGGGCATCGCCCCTGATGCAGACTCCTGCGCAGACCGAAGTTTTGCCTCCTAAGTCAGATCCTGAGACCTATTCCCTTTGGATAGGCCTTGGGGAGGACTGGAAGGGGTTGTTGGACCCTTTAGAAAACAAGCCTTAAAGTAAAGAGATGGACTGGCGTGATGACCTGGGTGAAGCCAGTGGACTGGACACTTCTCCAGACAACTGTATGCTTTCTCCCCCCAACCGTGGCTACGGAGGAGGGAACTTCGTATGCTATGGTGGTGTGTAAAGCAGTTGAGGTCCTAGACCTTCAACTACCTTTGATGGCAGAGAAGACTAATCTCTTGACAAAGGTGCTGCAATTGGAAGTCTCAACATCAGAGCCCCTACTCCCATTTAATGATGCTCTTATGGACGTTCTTTTTGGTACCTGGTCCAAATCCAGTAGAGGGACTACTGTGAATAGGACAATTCGCTGCCGCTATCGCCCCACTCCCGGCGATCTAAGGTTCCTCATGCAGCACCCTAGAACTGAGAGCTTAATGGTCAATGACTCCACTTCCCAAGGCGCTTTCCCTACTGCTCCCCTGGATGGGGAATCAAAGAGGTTAGATTCAATTGGGAAGATGATGTTTTCTTCTGCAAGCCTTGCTTTGCAGTCTGTGAACACTGCATGCCTTTTGGGCCGTTATTCCCACACTCAGTGGGTCACGTTTGCGCAGGTGGTGCTACCACCTGTCCTGGAGAAGGCCTAGACTGTACTCTCTCAGGCTGCTGATGATGGGTGAGACGCCGCAAAGATCACAATTTGTTGCAGACTTGACACAACCAAATCACTAGGCAGAGCACTTTCCACGACAGTGGCCCTTAGGCTCCATGGCTGGCTGAGAACATCTGGCTTCTCGGGGGTCTCCCAAGTTTCCCTTATGGACATGCCCTTCGATGGCAATCGTCTCTTTAGAGGAAAGGCAGATTTGGCACTCAAACGTTTCAAAGACTCTTGAGCTATGGCAGTGGCCCCCTGTCCCCCCCCCCCAATCTGCCTTTAGCTCCTTTTGTGACTACAGAAGGGGCCCTCAGCTGCGCCACTTTCTGGCCAGCATGGACAAGGGGGGGGGGCATCCACCAACATCCTGGATCAGGTGGCCAGTGGTCTGATCAGTGCACTGCCTCCCCCTCTGCAGCAGCCCATAAACCCTACTAGTCTGCCTCTGTACTACCATGGACACCCAGTTGGCATCAGGATTCGTGGTCACCTGTCCCACTGGCTGCATAGTGAATTCAGCTGCATAGTGAGCCGGGGACGCACGTCTGGGCATACCCGGCATGCTTAGGGCATCAAAAGTGAACATGCCCACACGTGGGACCCTCACTCCCTATGCCACTGGGGTCAAGCCAGCCTGGCTGATGAAGGTTGATGCCCTGAATCCGGTCCTAGGATGTTTGTTTCCAGTCCAGGGAGGACCTGGCTTGGCAGTTCAGGCTGGACTGTTCCCATAGGTAACAGGGTCAAGACTGATTTGCATATGGCTGGGTCCAAACTAGAATGGCATGGGTAGCAAAAAAAACAATGGATTTAGGCCCAGATCTCTGTACTGGGGAGTGAATGTTTGACATTGTTCAGCATTCCGTCCATCAACTGTTCTTTTTGCATGGATTTTGCAGATCATCTGAAGGGGCTACTCCCTCACCTTTGACAGTACCTATCCCTCCCTACCACCATCTGACAATCGGATGACAGAGTACCATCTGTTGGTTACCCGGAAGGAAGTCATAGCTCTCGTGGCCAAGGAAGCCACAGAGAGGGATCCTGTGCCACAAGTATCGGTGGGTGTTATACTCGCTACTTTCTGGTTCCCAAAAATTACAAGAGCCTTTGCCCTATTTTAGACCTCCGAGCCTTCTATCTCTTCTTCAAGAAGGAGAAGCTCAAAGTCTCCAAACTGGCTCATGTCATGGCTGCCCTGAACCCAGGAGACAGGACTGTAGCATTAGATTTGCAGGACACCCATTTCCCCATTCCTGTCCTGCCTGCCTACTGGCGCTATCTGCGGTTTACAGAAGGCCACAAGCATTTTCAATTCACTGTGCGCTCCTTTGGCCTTACCAGTGCCCCTAGAGTGTTCATCCAGGTGATGGCAGTAGCTGCACCTCATCAGCGGAGATCAGGGGTTCCCATCGTCCCCAATCTCGACAACTGGCTGTTAGAGGCGGGCTCAACCCAGACTGTCGTCTCCTACCCCCAGACTATAGCAAACCTTCTACATTTGCTGGGTTTCTCTATTAATGTGCTGAGGTCACACCTGACTCCCTCTCAGATGCTCCTTTTCATCTGAGCTGTTCTGAACACAGTGTGGTTTCAGGCTTCTGCTCCCAAGCGGAGAGTACAGGATATTCAGGCTATGATACTGATGTTGCAGCCTCTATCCTGGATTTTGGTGAAACAGACTATGAAGATGTTGAGACTCATTGCTGACTGCATCCTGCTGGTGACTCATGCCAGATGGTTTATGCAGGCTCTGCAGTGGGACCTGAAGTTGCAGTGGGCGCAGCATCAGGGGAGTCCCTCCGACATGATCCAGATCTCAGAGAAAACTACGAAAGATTTGCAATGGTGGTTAAAAAAACATGTTTGGGTCTGAGGAAGATCCCTCTTCCTTCCCCAACCAGATCTGACAGTAGTGACAGATGTGTCACTCCTGGGATGAGGAGGCCACCAGGGAGAGGTGGAGATCAGATGACTCTAGTTGCTGGCAAAATCAGGCTCCATATCAATCTGCTGGATCTCTGGCGCTTGGGTGCTGCCTATTTAGGAACCACAATATAATTTATGGTGTAAATGACACCAACAACAGATGCAGGTCTGATTGACGCCACTACTGGCGCGCAGAGGTACTGCTCACGAAAAATATTGCAGATCCAGTCCGACACCTGGGGAGAATTTAATGGTAAGAAATCTGCAGCTAGATTTAGTCTCTATCAGATAAGCCATTACTCAAGGTAAGTAACTTCTTTAAGACAAAAAAAACAAACTTACCAGTAAACTCAGATGCTTGTCCTCCTGAAGATTCTCTCCTATAACATATCTGTAAATTATTAAGAGGCTCAAAAGTGTGGCCAAAAGGATACAAGTACAATTATAGTGCAAATTGCTCTCTTCTACCATCATTAGATGGGTACCAGAGCCTCCTTCTGTGGGCTCCGAAAATTGCTCCTATAACTAATTAATCATAACATTGGGCGCTTGCCATCATGCACATGGAATTGTCTCATACGTGGTCACATTCCTGTTTCCCATACTTTATAATGATTCAATAAGGTGTTTGCTATGGACTGATGGCTTAAGTATTTGTAGGAGGGTTTTAATAATGAGTGAGAGCATGGAGACCTAGGAGTTGCAAAAAATGTAACTTTTTTGTTTTTTTTTGTTTAAAACAACTCCCATGCCCTGATTCTCTCAAATTCTCAAAGTCTATATAGATAAAAATTAAGTAAATACAAAGGGAAGAGGAGAAATGAGTACCGGGTAGATTAGAACTAAAGAGAAAGTATTTCAGGGGCTCCTGGCTAGACATCACATTACTCCAGGAAGGCTCAATAGCAAACATTCCAAAACAACCGAATCCTAGCGGAACACAGCACACAGGATGAAGTCCATGAGGCAGGTGTGATCACAAAGGAGCAATATCTTGGGGTGCAGATACCCATTGAGGCTACTTTCACTCTGGTTACAGATCTAGCAATAAGATACACAACTGAGAACAGGTCCAAAGTCAGTCATTTGAAACTGTGGAGAGCAAGGAGGCCCTCACAGCTTCCAAATGAAGGAAATGCAAGGTGGTGGTGTGGCGTGGACCATTCACACTTTTCATCTGACCACCAAAAGGATCAACATACGGCCAGGAAGGCCATGTTGTGTATGGTCTTGTAGTGCCTGGTTTTAGATTTGTCATACTAACAATCTGCATGGTCTGTATCATGGCTTTAATTTGTGAAGATCAGTTTATTTGATATATAATAGTTATTAGTATTGGTTTAGTGGGGTTAATGTGATGGGTCAGATCCTGCAGCTGGTCTTAGTGGTGTACTTTGAGACTGGGCAAAGTGCTTACACTTTGTTCAATTCAACTGCACAGCTGCCTATTTCCATTCGGGGTCGGAGGAGGAGGTTTCACATCATTGCTTCTACGTTTAGCTACATTCCACTGGACACAGCATATTGTGGATTTTGTAAGCAGTGAGCAAAACAAGCGGTGTTTCTTTTGTAAAATAAGCTTATTTTAGGAGTCAGGGGTAAACAAGGACAGCACTGGAATAAGCCAAAACAAATGTCAGCAACATGGGAGGAACAGAATGCTGCAATACAACGCATGAAATGCAGGCAGCTACCAGCCTAAAACACTCACAGTGAAAGGGGAGCACCAAAGAAATGGCAAAAATAGTCCCTCACGGCAACAGATAATAAAACCAAAGTGGAATAATACAGTAGTTGGTCAGTGCGCTGAAACCGAAAAAGAAGGGAGAAAAAGGCAGAACTGACTAATGAGGAAGAATTTTTAAAGACACTGCAACCAACAAATTAAATCACTTTAAGCCATAAGAAGTATACTAAAAGTATACACGAGGTCGAATGCTTATGCTCAATCTAAAAACACAAGTTTGTTCCTAGCAACGGAAGCTGTGGTAAGAGTGGGTTATATGAAGCTCTGCAAAATTTGAAATAGACTGAACTGTTGTGATCTCGTTAAATACTACTGCCACTGAGTCTGGAAACCTACTGGCAGATCTTAGCCAGGAAACATTCAACTTTAATGGTAGGTTGTTAGTGTGAGCTTTGATACCATAAATACACCTAATGATGGATATGAATTTGACTTTACTGCTGATGCTTTAATAAAATACAATAAACTGAGACATTTCTTGTCTGACACATAAGCAGCAGATTACAGTCTGCTTAAAGGAACCACGTATGAAATATGAGCTGAGGTGAAACCACACAACTAACGGGCACTGGCAAACCCATTAGGTCTGGTGTTGGTCACCAGTCTTTTGGCTTTCCAAATGCTTGTTCTGTCATTTTTGTCGTGCATTTTGCTGATGAATGCTCATCACTCTAAACTGGGATATATCTAAGAGTAGATAACACCTGACCTTGGGTGCCTAGCCTTTATGGTCCTGGGACTGACATGGATGGCTTGGAGTGTGGCACTTTACTCGCCCCTGAGCCCATTTAAGTACCTTGAGATCTATGATGAGTGCTCTTAATCTCCAGTGGGATGCCAGTCCTTCAACAGAGAAGGTCTCCAGCGATTATGCCAGCATAAATCTTATCTGTGGACACAATGCAACCCTTTGTACTCATGGCCTCGGCATGGGTATCCGAATACTAACACGCTTACGGGAAGGTAAGTATTGGAAAATGATCTACTGGTGCTATATTGTACGTGATGGTAATATAGCAGCGTACAGTCAGAGAACCATGAGGCAGCTCAATAGGTGTTAATAGCTTTGGCTGCACAAACCTTTGCTAACGACTCAACCAATGCTGGGAAGGACAGAGCCTCTTGAGTCCGATGCTGCATCACTACCTTGCAGTGTGGAAAATGAACAGTCACCATGCTTTGCTTTCAGTCTGGCACTGAAGGTATACATAAAGAATTTTAAAACCAGGAAAGACCACTGTGTGTTCCTGAAAGTGGGAAAGACACTGAAGACTCCATTATGTGACTGGATCTTAAAGAGATACTGGGTGTTAATTTCAGGGTCACTGGGACTCAGTGCATATGTCCCTCTGGAACAACGTGAGGGGGAAAAGAGGCTAGTGTTGCATACTCTTGGCCTGGTGGTGAAGGAGCAGTCTTCAGCAAGAATGACTGGTTGGACAGGTGAGTTCAAAAGGGCAATGCTTCCTTCCGAGTTTGTGTTTTGGAAATAAAAAGGATATCCTTGGGAGATGACGGACCCTTTTGCTGCTTCTTGTAATAAATGTTTATCAGCAAATTGGTGGCCTTTCACGTCCCAGTAGTCTCTTTCACAAAGCTAAAGCGAGACTCCTCAACTATGGAGGGACCTTGTCAAGCTGAGATTGCAACAGAGGGTGCCCACAGGAGGAGCTATGCACTATTATCAAGAGCAAATAGGGTGGATTAAGACTGTGTATACTAACTTGCACCCACAATGAAAGACATGTTCAAGTTCTCAATGCAATAGATCAAGAGCTTTGAACCTAGAAAGATAAACATTCAATCCAACAAGATGACAACAACTTGAAATTTTAAAACCCAGATAGGAAGTCAAATTTAGGCCAACTACATAACAGTCTTGGGAAATGTTAGCGATGGATCTTAAATACGCATCAGGTCCCAGATTCTTGCAATCCCTTACTTGAACTAAAACAGAATTTGTCTAAAATAACTTTGAACTACACATAAAACAGCTGTGTGACTAAGTACTTTCATATACTCTAGCACCATTCACGTCTAGGCCCATGCAAGGGATACCCCTATGACTGGAAGAGCATTTTGAATTGCCCCTGGTTTCCTGTAACTCACATCTATGTGATTTGGTGATGAAATCCAGTGTCACCTGTGGGATGGGGTTACAACAATTCTGCCCGCAGATGTGCAGAAGTTGGTGACCCCATGTTACTCTTGTAACACGGAATTCTGCCCAAATAAAGCCAATCGTCATGTAGCAAAATTATTTCCCCACAAGGCTTCGGAAATGTAAGATGGCGAGCAAGATCTGGTATGCCCTACCTCGATTTTCTAATGCTGGTGGTCGACACTCAGAGGGCTGCTTATTGAATAGTGTTGCTGCCATTCCTCTTCATTTTCTTCTCGAGGGGCAGCAAAATCAACTCAAATGGGTGTGCGCTTTTGTGCACCACATGGTGCCATTCACACTGATTTTTCAGCCCTGCTCACACTACTGGCGCTGAATTGCAGCATGAAATGCATGTTTACCGCCGGTTGGCCGAACCTCACAGAGCTTTTATGCAATGCAGCAGAATTCTGCAGACTTAAACTCCGCGAGTTCTGACCATCGCTAGTTACAACTTAGATCTTCACGCTCACCAGAGGGTTCTGTTGGGACACTGTGCAGATGGTCTAAAATTATGCAAAAGCATGCACTGGACGACTGTTCCCCAAATGGGGGTATGAGAGGCCCTGAAAAGCAGTTGTAAGATACCATAGGCATGTCTCAAAACTAGTGCTGCAGTATAAGCTACTGGTCAAACCCAAAAGACTAGGGAGTGGAAAAAAAGTAGAAAGAAAAAAGGTCGAGCGAAGTAAGAAAATAAAATCTAATGTTAACCAATTCGACTAACACAAAAACAATGATTTGAAAAAGAAAAGCTTAGGACTAAAAAAAATATGGTCCCAATAACATAAGTTATCTAGTGACCTAACAACCCACTTGCTGCTATTATTTTTTTGTTAACAGGCCACCTATGTGCAACCTGCGATCTAGAGTTTGCCAGTTAACCTAAAAATGCCTTAAAAAAAGATGTCATCTAACTTACTATGTACATTTTGACTGCCATTCTTTAGCACTGCCTATTTTATAGTTCTATTCTTGCATTACATTGATTGCATAAATTGCCAAAAAAATCTACTATTTAAAATGTAGATCTACACATCAATATCACTTCTTTACCAATTCATGAATTCCAAGTTCTTCAAATGTGGCCTGGAATAAATGATTCCCTCCAGAATGGGATTTTACAAAAAATAATCTAGTTTGTGTTTGCAACATAATTAACACTGATAGAGGAAGTGGTAGGTAGAACCAAATTAAATTGAAGATTGTTGTGTAATGACGTGGATGTGCTTGTACACTGCACGAGTTTCTACAAACAGTGCAGCACAGTAAATTAGCACCTTGGTGAGGTTTGGTGCTCATATATTGGGTATCTTCAAAGTTTGTAAGCTAAACTGAATGAATATGCACTGTTGTCCCGAAAATGAGCAAGTGACCATAAGTCTACCATGGATCTTTTGAATACCGCTGCAAGAGTGCTGACCAACACACATGCCACAAGAGCAAGGTATTCACACAAAGGGTGAATTGCCAAGGAGGGTATTTCTATGTATATTCAGTTACTCATATGGAGGGGGAAGTGAACGCGCAGGATTAAATCTTTTTTTTTGGTGGGGATTCTTTTATAAAGCCTATCTTGTTAATGCCTTTCATTCAAAAATACCACAACCCATGTGACAGAGAGAAAGAAAATGTCAGAATGAGGGCATTATTTCACAATTAGGTAGATTGGTGCATCAAACAGAAATAACCTATGTAAACTAGTGCAAAAGTATGTTTGTAACATTGGAAACAAAATTGTAATTTCCAAAACGATCGAGACCCCCAAAACTGTAATCTCAAAATGTATGCAATGAAGTATGTACGTTTCGGAAAACATCAAACCATAAAACAAAACATTTCTGTCAATATTAAGCAGAAGTGCATGTCTACTACAAATTCTACTGCTCCTGTGTCCTTTACGTTCCTTGTCAGCATCTCCAAGATCTCCTGGAACTTCATCCATGTCCTCAATCCCTAACCGTTATTTCTCCTTTAATTTCTTGTAATTATTTCTGCACCCTCCTCCTCTCTTTTAAAAAAATTTCCACTATTTGCATGCTTTCCAATGTCAAAATGATCACTTTTTCCTTTCCCATTATTTTCATTCCTTCCTTCCATATCTAAAATATATTCTTCTATTGAATTATCCAAATTTTGCTTGTATAAATCGCTGTGCCCCTTAAGCACAGAAATTCTTTTTAGATTCCATACTTTCCCATCACTCAGAAGAACAGCATTGCGTAACACTTTGCTTACTGGTAAGGGTTCTGAAAATTGACTGTCCCTCTTGTTTACCTTCCATGGTTTCTTTACCTTTACCCAGGTGCCTTTGCAAATTTCAACCTTTCTCATCGAACCTCCTTTACTATTCAAAGGATTGTTCGTATTTTTGATGCTTCTTGATTATCCCTTTCCTGACTTCATCAAAAGATACTTTGAGACGATTTGTCTACAACAACCATTCTAGGTTACATTTCGTCCTAGGTACCCTTTCTTTCATTATCTCAAAGGGAGACAAACCAAGTCCCTCATGATAGCTGGTTCTATATGTCCACAAAACTTTAAAAACTTGAACCTCCAAGTAGTCACTATTCATACACGCAATTTGAATTGCATCCTTCAAAACTGTTAAACCTCTCGATCATGCCATTACCACTAGGATTGTACAAAGATGAGGTTCTATGTTTCACATCTATTTCAAAACATTTTTTTGTTAAATTTGACACAAACCGTACTCCATCATCAAAGATAATTTGTCCTGGCAAACCTTTCTCCACAAAAGAATTGTCAATGAATGTTAGCACCCCAATAGAATCAATCTTCTCTACAATCTTACCTACAGACCATCTAGAAAAAACAAATCATGGATACTATATACTTTCCAGGCATACCAATGGGACTCATGAGGTCTATGGCTACATTATGCCAAGGTTTATTCCTAATATTTGGCTCACACATAATAGGTCTTACATTTTTTATCAGAATTGGCACACACCACACAATCCTGGACTATTCTTTCTGCTTGCACGTCCATGCCTGGCCATCAATAATACCACTTCTTTACTCTATGTTTGGTTTTCACAATACCACAATGATTTTCATGGCACAATTTCATGATACTATTTCTAAGTGCCATTGGAGGAACAGCTCTATCACCTCTAAATATGGTTCCCTGAACCACCGATAGTTCACTTCTTATTTCCCAAAACTGTCCTAAACTCAGATCTTAGATTTGTTAGGTCAACGTTCCATTACCCATCAATAAGCTCTTGTAAATCTTTATCCTTAAAATATTCCTCTCTCCACATTTCTTCTTTCATACCTAGAACACCATCATGAAAGAGTGCAATTTGTAACTCCTCCCCTTCATTAGCATCCCATTCTAGAATATCTGTTGGCATGTGGGATAAGAAATCAGCTAAGACATTGCTTTTCCCTGGTACAAATACAATTTCATACATAAAAATCTTGCAAACGCATTGGCATTCTAGCAATTGCCTAATAAGGCAGATGCCTTATACATACCTTCTGTAGCCAACAATTTTACTAGTGGTTTGTGATCAGTGCAAAGAATGCATTTCCTGTCACATATAAAGGATCTATAATGTTCTAGGACCCAAACACATGCAAGTGTTTCCTTTTCTATTACAGATAATTTTTCTTCAGTTGGTGATAAAGCACTAGATGCGAATGCAATAACTGATTCTTTCCCATCCGCATTGATTTGTGTCAAAACACCCCCCAACCCGGTGTGCTTACATCCAAAGTTAAAACATTAGTATAATAAGGATCCAAACAACGTAACACAGAGGCCTGTACAATGGCATCTTTTATATCTTTGAATTCTATCTCACATTCTTGTGACCAAAAGAATTTCACATTGCTTTAAATCAGTTGTCGAATGTTGCATACTCTAATAGAAAATCCCTTAAATTTTGCGTAAAACTCTAACATACCTTGGAATGATCTGACTTTGTCCTTACTTAAAGGATCTGGAGCATTTTGAATGGCCTCCGCCAACTTAGGTTTGGTAGCTACACCGTTACCACACAAAACATGTCCAAGATAAGTTAACGATTGTACACCAAACTTGCACTTGGAATGCTCCACCGTCAACCCCTTGTCTTCCAGTATGCCTAGTACTACTTCTAAAACTTTGTCATGTTCTGATCTATCCTTGTCAAAAAGTAAAATGTCATCCTGGAAACACCTTACACTAGCATGTTTCCAAAACAGCTGATACATTAGTCTCTGAAATATGGCTGCAGCTGAGGCTAAGCCAAACGGCATTCTTTTATATTGGAAACACCTCACTGGAGTAATAAACGCTGTGTGCTTTTTACTTTCCACACTCAACATGATCTGATGATATGCTGCAGATAAATGGATGGTAGAAAACCATCTTGCCCCCTTTAGAAGTGTGAGCATTTCTGATATCTTGGGAAATGTTTCTACAACTATATTATTATTCAAATGGCGCAAGTCTATGCACAAACACATTTTGACATTCTTACGTTTGGCCACCACCACAGGGGAAATTCACTCTGAAGATTCAATTATGCCTGCACTAACTAGTTTGTCAAATTCTTTCTCTACTTCTTCTCCGATAAGTATAGGAATGTTCCTTGCCTTATGTATCTTAAGACAATAGTACGATGTTCAAAATCTATCATCCCACTTTTTCCACTGAAAACCTTTGGAAATGTTTTTTAACATGTCCTTTGCTATATTTTACCTTTCATCAACAACCATAACGGTTCAGGACTGTTCGGATCAAGAGTAATGTGTAATTCACCTTGATCCTTCCAACCAAAAACAGAAGTACCTTTCGTTGCTCTGTACAGTTTTCCAAAAGATTTACTGTTCTTGAATGCAAAAGTTAAAACTCTACACCCTAGCAAATCTATTTTTTCCTCCGGAAAACCCTTTGGGCATATATCATGTTTCCACAACTTATTACCCACTTTATTTTTAAATTTGGAGTTTCATACTTCATAATTAATAATAGCAGTAAAAGGGGATCCAGAGTCAACATACATTTGTATTTCAACTCCTCCTATGCACATAAGGCATAATGTTTTTTTCTTGTTGCCTGACAAATTTTCATCAATATTTAAAACAAAAAGATCTTCTTCCTTTTGATCAATTAACAATTTGTCACCATAATGCATACTTCTTTTAACCTTCCCTTCATCCTCACTGGAACTTTCACTCCCACCAACACACTTCACTTTACCCTTCTTTTTTTCCTTACACATTCTGGCGAAATGTCCCAAGACTCCACAAGCTGCACTCTAATGTTTTAACGCTGGCCAAAATTTAAAAGAGGCTAAATGTGAACTATCATCACAACGATAACACTTTTGCCCATCACTCTTAAAAGTCTGTTGAATTTTCACATTCTCTTTTTCAGATTTACTTATATCCTTATGTTTGACCTTGTTACCTATTTCTTCATAGAATTCTTTCGACTCTGCCTTTAGAGCTTTCACACTGCGACTAAATAACTCTGCTTTTCTAACTATTGCTAAAATATCTTTAAGGTCTGCACCTCCATTTATCCATAGTCTTTCTTGAATTGCTGAATCACGGGTTTGCATAACTACTTGGTCTCTAAATAATTGTTCCTGCAAATGATCAAACTTACAATCACTAGTCAATTTCTTAAGCACTGCGACGTATTCATCTACTGTTTCCCTTATTTCTTGCTTCCTCTGAAAAAATGTATATCTAGAAATACCAATGCACACTTTAGGAGCAAAACGGTTGTCGAAATCTCTTAATACATTTTCAAATACATTTAAGTCCCCACCCCCACTTGTTTTGGTCATCTCCTAATACTTATAATCCTTCAGGACCAACTGAATGGAAGAAAATCTTTTTCCTTTCGGGATTCATTTTTCATTCATCATCAACGGTTTCTAAGAAATAAAAAAGTATGCTTTCCATTCTACCAATCTCATACATGGGTTGGCACCTGCTGGCCAAAATGTCTGCAGGGGTTGAAGTGAAAAGGGTTGTGTAGCTATGCTGAAAAAAACTGAACACAGAACAGTGTCCTTTCTTCACCCAAGGGACTAGGTCACTGTTTAAAAAATGACGGTTTTACACAGAATTTGTAAGACACACATTGAAAATGTGCAAGAAGTGCGTGTCTCCATGTGAATTTGTACCAATGGAGAAATTGTTTAAAAGATGGTGTGCATGTCACCAAAAGGACAGACACGGTACGCTACATGGTAATCTTTAAACACTTTTGTTCCGATGTAACGAATGCTGCTAAAAAACAAGTGTTGCTAATGTCTTACCTCAAATCTTCAAAATATGGCCGCACACTAAATGACGACAACATGCAGAGCATGTCAATGCGTGTAACACGATAATAGCATTCTCTCCCTCATTCCATCTCGCTCATGCCGTAACGCTCAAACAACAGACTCCTGTTTTAAAAATTGCTGCCACGAACAGTATTCAATAGTCTATGAAGGGGTGAGAGAAATAACCTAACGATGTTGTAGCAGTACTTTCAAGGCTATTATAATTCTCCAAATATTGTACGCAAATTGTAAATTATGGGTATATTTCAAAGTAAAGGCAATAAAAATTCCTGCAAGCCGTGTTGTAATCAGCATACCGAATCCTCTGCTGCGTGGGTTTATCTTCGGTGTTCCAACTGCTCAGCTCGTCGCCAATTTTGTGAAGTCAGAGTCGATTAATTTAAGTAATATTTATTGAATTTGAAACACCCTACACAGCTTGCAACACGTCCGCTCTATGTCTCTGATCTTCCAACCACCACACTCTTGCATTACACAACTGATCATGAAATACGAGGAGCATGAATGGAACTACAGACTTACAAAAGTAAACATAGCTCATATTTAACTTATTAACCAACTACAATTATGATAACAATAACAAATAATAAACTAATACAAAAGTAAGATACAACATGGGTGCACTGGACTTCTGTATGCAATAAATGTCAGACCACCGAATTACTCACCGCAGCACTCTTGACCGCTCTCTGTCGGACTTACATGCCACAGCCAGCTCAGACCTCTTCCCGTCAGACTGACTGATGCCATAGCCTTTCCTAAGTCAGCTAAACTACTATGGACTCAAATGCTGTAATGCTTGGGCTATTCCTTTCGATGGGCGATCTAGCTCCCATAGCTGATGGCCTTAATCTTGTTATCACTGCTGCATTCCCATGCATCCGGGCGCGGTCGCCGTGGCATGGCTAACCTCAGGAAGTGTACACCGCTTTCCTTCTTACCTGGATGTTTGTTGTTTAGTTGAGGATTCAATTTTTTGTGGATTCGCTGGGCATTTAGGGGCCTAGTGTGGGTGGGCGATGAGGAGGGGGAGTATTGTATCTACTAGGGTTAGTTGGTTTTGCAGAAACGTCCCAATTCACTTGCAACACAGTACCACACATTCATCTCTTGCTACGCTGGAGAATGCCGTGTAACAAAGCGGGCTCAAGGATCAAACTATCCTTTCTTGCCTGGAACATTAGGGGGATTAGGAATCCCCTGCAAAGTCAAGCAAGTTCTTCAATACCCAGCCCACCGCAACAAGGAAATAGAATTTCTTCAGAAGACGTATCTTCCCTCTGGGAGCTCTCATGCCTAAGCATCCTCATGGGGCCGAACAGATACTTCTCCGGCTATAGCACTTACAATCCATAAATCAGTTCCCTTTCCCCGCAAGGCTAGGTTCACTGATGAAGGTAGCAGTTACGGTACTCTTAGCAGGCAATAAAGTGCACCTCGATGATTATGCCCAAAAAATACTGATTCCCCGGAATTCTTTCAGAATGTGCTGTCCCTACTGGGAAGAGAGAGTGCCAACAATGCCATCATAGGCGGCAACTTCAATATGATCCTCAACCAGCTAGGGACCACAGCCTCAGTGCCCAGCAGCAAACTGTGCTCCCCGAGAGTTCTCTGCGACCTCTGCAACACCCACTCTCTCAGAGATGCCTGACTCTGTCCATTCCGCTACCCCATGCTACAAGTTTTATTCAGCACACATAATACATGGACCCACATAGACTATTGGCTACTCTTCACAACTGCCCTCCCCTGGCTGGATAGTGTGTGTCCCACTTTGAGCACCCTGTCCGACCACTCCAGGATTCAGATAATATTAATGATGGCCATCGGGGATAGCGCAGAGCGCTACAGGCGATTCCCATGCAAAGCCTTGCTTGACAAAGTCTTTCGCAAGGAGCTCCACAGGACCACTCTGGAATACTTCAAACTCAATACAAGATCGTTCTCCACCCAGGTTATACTGTGGGAAGTCATCAAGCCCTACATCCTTGGGATATGCATCGCTAGGAACATGGGAGCGCTCTGAGAAATTCGTAATTTGATTTTGAGGGTCAAAACCGGACTGCGAGACGTAGACGTGCAGGCACACAGCAGCGCTGCAGACATCAATGACTGCACCATGCTCGACAAGTAAGGCGAACTGGCAGAGCGAGAGGAGGCACATTTGAGAAAACATGTCAGGGCCAGGCACTACAGTGAGGGCACGCCTGCTTCGCTCACCCAGAGGGTAGTAGATACATACCTGACTGAATTGCTCCTCATGGATCGCACACAACTAATAACACTACTAGCCTGGCGGAGATACAACAGTACTACCAGCATCAATAAATTCCCCGCTTCAATGATGCTGGGGAGGAAACAGCAGCCTATCGGAGATCATTGCCATGGTCTAGCTCACAAATGCCCATAAGCAATTTCTCAGTGAGACAATCTGTAGCTAAGACGTGGTCCAAGGGATTGATTCCCTAGATGGGAGTAAGGCCCTGGTCTGGACAGTGTCCTGGACATTTTTTATAATACTTGGAAACATCTCCTAGTTGCACACATGCTGGCAATGTATGGTGAAGCCCTAGATACTGGAGCTCTCTCCTACCCTACGCAGTGGTTACACTATTGGTTAAGCCCAGCAAGGACCCACTATGCTGTACATCCTACTGACACTTATCACTACGTTATTTAGATTAAAAATTGGCAAATATCCCTGCCAACCGGCTCGTGCTTCTTATGGATACAATCATTTCGCCCTCTTGCAATTGAGTTTCACCCTAAGACGTTCCACCTCATTTAATTTGTGCATGTTGTTCTCAGTGCTGTAAAGAATCTACCCAGACTGACCTAGAGGGTAGCAAGGCTTGATGCATAAGAGTCCTGTCATTCGCTGAAGTGGCCTTTCTTACAGGCGACGCATCAGAAATTCGGGCTACCCCAAGGGATCATCTCTCTTATTATACTCCTATATTCTAGTCCAGTGGCCCATATACGAGCGAATGGTTCCCTTACTGTGGCATTTGGTATCACCAGGGGGACAGTGCAAGGTCGCCTTGTGTTCCCCCTCCTTTTCCTTATGGCCATGGACCCCCTCTGTCTTCTACCTCCAGAAGAAGCACCTCCACTGAGGCTTGTAATTAAAACCTGGTCAACTGCTTTTGTCCCTATTTAGGGATGATATGCAGCTAATTGTTCGCCATCTCGCAGCCAACCTCTACCCCATTGTCCAAGAGATTGTACCCTTCGGTTGTTTTTTGGGCCAAACAATTGGGACAAATCCCAGTTATTCCTACTCAAATGATAACTTGCCCCCACATCAAGGCATGTGATTCCCCCATGACGTGGTGCACAGACTCCACCAAATACTTGGGGATCCACATCCTGTGAAAAGGTCATCCGTTTGAAATATGAACGTGCCACTGACAAACTATCGACCCAAACTGAAAGGTGGACCCACCTAGAGCTCTCCACAGCCGTTCGAATAGTCATCATCATAAGGTTGTTCTCCCATGTTACTTATATATTTTTTTTAAATATTCCTATCCCCCTCACAATGCTTTTTTCGGCATGCTGAAGACCCTTCTTTTGTGACTGATCCAAGTAGGCTGGGATGCTTTGATACTCCCCTAAAAGGAGGGGGCGGTGGATTGGAGCGATTGGGGGATTTTTTTTTTGGGGGGGGGGGGAGGGGGCGCGGGCAGGGGGGCATCACCTCTTATCTGATGGCGCAATGCAAAATACTTCCCACTGGTACCACAGAGAGACGTGTCTCCCATACAACAAACCTGAATGTTATAAAGCAGGAGAGGTTTCGCTACATGTCATTACACCACAGGATATCCCGCCTGACCCCACTGACATTCGGACACTTTCTACCACCAGATGGGGATGGCACAGACTCCTTCAGTTGCTTGGTGGGGAATTACTTTACTCTCCTTCCTTGCCCCTCACAGATATCCACTGGCTTGCTCCTATGCAAGAATCACTAGTTACGTGCATGCTCTCCTATCATGCATTACAAATGTTCGGGGACCTATTTCCATTTGGTCCCGTCATCTCGCAGGCCAACAATGTGTGGCTTGCTGATGCAACCCTTATGGTCCATTTTGTCAAGTGCTGTGTCCACAGCACGATACAAGCCCAGGTACCCTCTTATCCGCTGACCCCCTATGAGTTCACCCCATTTACCGTAGTGGTAACCAACGCTGACTGGAAGCAGCAGGTTTCCAACTTCTGTATCACTAGTGTGGCACTGCTACTAGTCTGGCACAGGAAGCTTAGGGAGAGCTGGAAACAAGACCTGCAGCATCCCCTCCCCCTCAGGGTTAAAATCTGGATTTATTGTTGCCAACAAACTAAGCGCATTTCTACAAATTACAGACACAAGCTCATACATTTAACATTTTTAAGACGCACTTATGCTACAATTAGCGCCCTGGCAAAATCTGATCCCACCACATCCTCAAACGGCCCTAAATGCTCTATAGAGGGGACAGATTTCACACACCTGAATGGACTTTGTAAGGAAATGCCTCCTTGGCATGGTTACCCCCTGACATTTTGCCTTTGCTGATGCTATGTTTTGAATTGAAAGTGTGCTGAGGCCTGCTAACCAGGCCCCAGCACCAGTGTTCTTTCCCTAACCTGTACTTTTGTATCCACAATTGGCACACCCTGGCATCCAGATAAGCCCCTTGTAAATGGTACCCCTGGTACCAAGGGCCCTGATGCCAGGGAAGGTTTCTAAGGGCTGCAGCATGTCTTATGCCACCCTGGAGACCCCTCACTCAGCACAGACACACTGCTTGCCAGCTTGTGTGTGCTGGTGAGAACAAAATGAGTAAGTCGACATGGCACTCCCCTCAGGGTGCCATGCCAGCCTCTCACTGCCTATGCCAGTATAGATAAGTCACCCCTCTAGCAGGCCTTACAGCCCTAAGGCAGGGTGCACTATACCATAGGTGAGGGCACCAGTGCATGAGCACTGTGCCCCTACAGTGTCTAAGCAAAACCTTAGACATTGTAAGTGCAGGGTAGCCATAAGAGTATATGGTCTGTGAGTCTGTCAAACACGAACTCCACAGCACCATAATGGCTACACTGAAGACTGGGAAGTTTGGTATCAAACTTCTCAGCACAATAAATGCACACTGATGCCAGTGTACAGTTTATTGTAAAATACACCACAGAGGGCACCTTAGAGGTGCCCCCTGAAACCTTAACCGACTATCTGTGTAGGCTGACTAGTTCCAGCAGCCTGCCACAACCGAGACATGTTGCTGGCCCCATGGGGAGAGTGCCTTTGTCACTCTGAGGCCAGTAACAAAGCCTGCACTGGGTGGAGATGCTAACACCTCCCCCAGGCAGGAGCTGTCACACCTGGCGGTGAGCCTCAAAGGCTCACCCCTTTGTGCCAGCACAGCAGGACACTCCAGCTAGTGGAGTTGCCCGCCCCCTCCAGCCCCGGCCCCCACTTTTGGCGGCAAGGCCGGAGAAAATAATGAGAAAAACAAGGAGGAGTCACTGACCAGTCAGGACAGCCCCTAAGGTGTCCTGAGCTGAAGTGACTAACTTTTAGAAATCCTCCATCTTGCAGATGGAGGATTCCCCCAATGGGATTAGGGATGTGACCCCCTCCCCTTGGGAGGAGGCACAAAGAGGGTGTACTCACCCTCAGGGCTAGCAGCCATTGGCTACTAACCCCCCAGACCTAAACCCGCCCTTAAATTTAGTATTTAAGGGCTTCCCTAAGAATTTAGATTCCTGCAACTTACCGAGGAGAAGACTGCTGAGCTGAAAACCCCTGCAGAAGAAGAAAGAAGACACCAACTGCTTTGGCCCCAGTCCTACCGGCCTGTCTCCTGCCTTCTAAAGAACCCTGCGCAAGCGACGCTTTCTCCAGGACCAGCGACCTCTGAATCATCAGAGGACTGCCCTGCTTCCAAGAGACCAAGAAACTCCAGAGGACAGCGGCACTGCTCCAAAAAGACTGCAATTTTGTTTCGAAGGAGCAGATTTAAAGACCCCTGCAACTCCCCGCAAGAAGCGTGAGACTTGCAACACTGCACCCGGCGACCCCGACTCGACTGGTGGAGAACCAACACCTCAGGGAGGACCCTCCGGCGACTCCGAGTCCGTGAGTAACCAAAGTTGTCCCCCCTGAGCCCCCACAGCGACGCCTGCAGAGGGAATCCCGAGGCTCCCCCTGACCGCGACAGCCTGAACTCCATTTCCCGACGGCTGGAAAAGACCCTGCACCCGCAGCCCCCAGCACCTAAAGGAACGGAACTCCTGTGCAGGAGTGACCCCCAGGAAGCCCTCTCCCTTGCCCAGGTGGTGGCTACCCCGAGGAGCCCCCCCCTTGCCTGCCTGCAACGCTGAAGAGATCCCTTGATCTCTCATTGATTTCCATTGAAAACCCAACGCTTGTTTCTACACTGCACCCGGCCGCCCCAGTGCCGCTGAGGGTGTACTTTTTGTGTGGACTTGTGTCCCCCCCGGTGCCCTACAAAACCCCCCTGGTCTGCCCTCCGAAGACGCAGGTACTTACCTGCTGGCAGACCGGAACCGGGGCACCCCCTTCTCTCCATTGAAGCCTATGCGTTTTGGGCACCTCTTTGACCTCTGCACCTGACCGGCCCTGAGCTGCTGGTGTGGTAACTTTGGGGTTGCTCTGAACCCCCAACGGTGTGCTACCTTGGACCCAAACCTGAGACTTGTAAGTGATTTACTTACCTGCAAAACCTAACAATACTTTACCTCCCCCAGGAACTGTGAAAATTGCAGTGTCCACTTTTAAAACAGCTTATTGTGTTTTATGTGAAAAGTATACATGCTAATGTAATGATTCAAAGTTCCTAAAGTACTCACCTGCAATACCTTTCAAATGAGATATTACATGTAGAATTTGAACCTGTGGTTCTTAAAATAAACTAAGAAAATATATTTTTCTATAACAAAACCTATTGGCTGGATTTGTCTCTGAGTGTGTGTTCCTCATTTATTGCCTGTGTGTATGTACAACAAATGCTTAACACTACTCCTTTGATAAGCCTACTGCTCGACCACACTACCACAAAATAGAGCATTAGTATTATCTCTTTTTGCCACTATCTTACCTCTAAGGGGAACCCTTGGACTCTGTGCATACTATTCCTTACTTTGAAATAGTGCATACAGAGCCAACTTCCTACATTGGTGGATCAGCGGTGGGGTACAAGACTTTGCATTTGCTGGACTACTCAGCCAATACCTGATCCCACGACAAATTCCAAAAATTGTCATTAGAAATTGATTTTTTGCAATTTGAAATTTTTCTAAATTCTTTAAAGTCCTGCTAGGGCCTTGTGTTAGTCCCTGTTAGCATTTCCTTTTAGAGTTTAAAAGTTTGGTAAAAGTTTGAATTAGATTCTAGAACTAGTTTTAGTTTCTTTAAAAAGTATTCCAACTTTTAGAAGCATAATGTCTAATACAGATGTGAATGTGGTGGAACTCGACACCACACCTTACCTCCATCTACAGATGAGAGAGCTAAGGTCACTCTGTAAACTAAAGAAAATAGCAATGGGCTCCAGACCTTCCAAACTACAGCTCCAGGAGCTGTTGGCAGAGTTTGAAAGAGCCAACCCCTCTGAGGATGGCAACACAGAGGATGATGATAGTGACTTGGAGGGTGATTCCCCCCCACCAGTCCTGTCTAGGGAGAACAGGGCCTCTCAAGCCCTGACTCCACAAATCATAGTCAGAGATGCTGGCTGCCTCACAGGAGGGACCAACCTCTCTGAAATCACTGAGGATAACTCCAGTGAAGAGGACATCCAGTTAGCCAGGATGGCCAAAAAATTGGCTTTGGAAAAACAGATCCTAGCCATAGAAAGGGAAAGACAAGAGATGGGCCTAGGACCCATCAATGGTGGCAGCAACATAAATAGGGTCAGAGATTCTCCTGACATGTTGAAAATCCCTAAAGGGATTGTAACTAAATATGAAGATGGTGATGACATCACCAAATGGTTCACAGCTTTTGAGAGGGCTTGTGTAACCAGAAAAGTGAACAAATCTCACTGGGGTGCTCTCCTTTGGGAAATGTTCACAGGAAAGTGTAGGGATAGACTCCTCACACTCTCTGGAAAAGATGCAGAATCTTATGACCTCATGAAGGGTACCCTGATTGAGGGCTTTGGATTCTCCACTGAGTATAGGATTAGATTCAGGGGGGCTCAAAAATCCTCGAGCCAGACCTGGGTTGACTTTGTAGACTACTCAGTAAAAACACTAGATGGTTGGATTCAAGGCAGTGGTGTAAGTTATTATGATGGGCTGTACAATTTATTTGTGAAAGAACACCTGTTAAGTAATTGTTTCAATGACAAACTGCATCAGCATCTGGTAGACCTAGGACCAATTTCTCCCCAAGAATTGGGAAAGAAGGCGGACCATTGGGTCAAGACTAGGGTGTCCAAAACTTCCACAGGGGGTGACCAAAAGAAAGGGGTCACAAAACCTCCCCAGGGCAACGGTGGTGAGACAGCCAAAAACAAAAATAGTAAAGAGTCTTCTACAGGCCCCCCAAAAACCTGCACAGGAGGGTGGGCCCAGAGCCTCTACACAAAACAATTCTGGGTACAAGGGTAAAAACTTTGATCCCAAAAAGGCCTGGTGTCGTAGCTGTAGTCAGTCTGGACACCAAACTGGAGACAAGGCCTGTCCCAAGAAAAATACCACTTCTAACTCCACTCCAGCTAACACTGGAATGGCCAGTTTCCAAGTGGGATCAACAGTGTGCCCAGAGCAAATCAGGTGTCACACTGAAGCTACATTAGTCTCTGAGGGTGGGGTGGATTTAGCCACACTGGCTGCCTGGCCCCCTAACATGCAAAAATACAGGCAGCAGCTCTTAATTAATGGGACAAGTGTAGAGGGCCTGAGGGATACAGGTGCCAGTGTCACTATGGTGACAGAGAAACTGGTTTCCCCTGGCCAATACCTGGCTGGACAAACTTATCCAGTCACCAACGCTGACAATCAGACTAAAGTACATCCCATGGCTATGGTAACTTTAGAGTGGGGAGGGGTCAATGGCCTGAAACAGGTGGTGGTCTCCTCAAATATCCCAGTAGACTGTTTGCTTGGAAATGACCTGGAGTCCTCAGCATGGGCTGAGGTAGAACTGAAAACCCATGCAGCCATGCTGGGTATCCCTGAACTGGTGTGTGTCAAGACAAGGGCACAGTGCAAGGCACAGGGTGAAAAAGTAGAGCTGGAGTCTGAAAGAAAGGCCCAGCCTACCAAGAGAAAAGGAAAGTCAGCTGGGAAACCAGCTGCAACACAACAAGAAAAAGAGAACCTCTCTTCTCAGGAAGAAGTTCTGCCCTCTGAGGGAACTGAGCCTATGGAGCTGGAACCTTATCAGGTTGAGCTCTTGGGCCCAGGGGGACCCTCAAGGGAAGAGTTGTGTAAGGGACAAGAAACCTGTCCCTCTCTTGAAGGCCTTAGGCAGCAAGCTGCTGAAGAGTCCAAAGGCAAGAAAAATGGAACACATAGGCTCTATTGGGAAGATGGACTCCTGTACACTGAGGCAAGAGATCCCAAACCTGGTGCCACTAGGAGAGTGGTAGTGCCTCAGAGTTTCAGAGAGTTTATCCTGACCTTAGCCCATGATATTCCCCTTGCTGGGCATTTGGGACAAACCAAGACTTGGGAGAGGTTAGTCAACCACTTCTACTGGCTGAATATGTCCCAGAAGGTTAAGGAGTTTTGCCTCTCCTGCCCCACCTCTCAAGCCAGTGGTAAGACAGGTGGGCATCCAAAGGCCCCCCTCATTCCACTTCCAGTGGTGGGGGTCCCCTTTGAAAGAGTGGGTGTGGACATAGTGGGTCCACTGGAACCTCCCACAGCCTCAGGAAATATGTACATCCTAGTAGTAGTGGATCATGCTACTAGGTATCCTGAAGCTATTCCCCTTAGGTCGACTACTGCTCCTGCAGTAGCCAAGGCCCTCATTGGTATCTTTACCAGAGTGGGTTTCCCTAAGGAGGTGGTGTCTGACAGAGGTACCAACTTCATGTCAGCGTACCTAAAACACATGTGGAATGAGTGTGGAGTGACTTATAAGTTCACTACACCATATCATCCACAAACTAATGGCCTTGTTGAGAGATTCAACAAGACATTAAAAGGCATGATCATGGGGCTCCCAGAAAAACTTAAAAGGAGATGGGATGTCCTCTTGCCATGTCTGCTTTTCGCTTACAGAGAGGTGCCTCAGAAGGGAGTAGGATTCTCACCCTTTGAACTTCTGTTTGGCCACCCTGTAAGGGGACCACTTGCTCTTGTTAAAGAAGGCTGGGAGAGACCTCTTCATGAGCCTAAACAAGACATAGTGGACTATGTACTTGGCCTTCGCTCAAGAATGGCAGAGTACATGGAAAAGGCAAGCAAAAACCTTGAGGCCAGCCAACAGCTCCAGAAGTGTTGGTATGACCAAAAGGCTGCACTGGTTGAATTTCAACCAGGGCAGAAAGTCTGGGTTTTGGAGCCTGTGGCTCCCAGGGCACTTCAGGACAGATGGAGTGGCCCTTACCCAATCCTGGAAAAGAAGAGTCAGGTCACCTACCTGGTGGACCTAGGCACAAGCAGGAGCCCCAAGAGGGTGATCCATGTAAACCGCCTAAAACTCTTCCATGATAGGGCTGATGTAAATCTGTTGATGGTAACAGATGAGGACCAGGAAGCTGAGAGTGAACCACTCCCTGATCTCCTCTCATCAAACCCTAAAGATGGCTCAGTGGATGGAGTGATCTATTCAGACAACCTCTCTGGCCAACAGCAATCTGACTGTAGGAAGGTCCTGCAGCAGTTTGCTGAGCTCTTTTCCCTAACCCCTGGTCAGACACACCTGTGTACCCATGATGTGGACACAGGAGACAGCATGCCTGTCAAAAACAAAATATTCAGACAGTCTGACCAAGTTAAGGAAAGCATCAAGGTGGAAGTCCACAAGATGCTGGAATTGTGAGTAATTGAGCACTCTGACAGCCCCTGGGCTAGCCCAGTGGTCTTAGTCCCCAAACCTCACACCAAAGATGGAAAGAAAGAGATGAGGTTTTGTGTGGACTACAGAGGTCTCAATTCTGTCACCAAGACAGATGCCCATCCCATACCTAGAGCTGACGAGCTGATTGACAAATTAGGTGCTGCCAAATTCTTAAGTACCTTTGACTTAACTGCAGGGTACTGGCAAATCAAAATGGCACCTGGAGCAAAAGAGAAAACAGCATTCTCCACACCTGATGGGCATTATCAGTTCACGGTTATGCCCTTTGGTTTAAAGAATGCCCCTGCCACCTCCCAAAGGTTGGTGAATCAAGTCCTTGCTGGGTTGGAATCCTTTAGTGCAGCTTATCTTGATGATATTGCTGTCTTTAGCTCCACCTGGCAGGATCACCTGGTCCACCTGAAGTAGGTTTTGAAGGCTCTGCAATCTGCAGGCCTCTCTATCAAGGCATCCAAATGCCAGATAGGGCAGGGAACTGTGGTTTACTTGGGACACCTTGTAGGTGGAGGCCAAGTTCAGCCACTCCAGCCTAAGATCCAGACTATTCTGGACTGGGTAGCTCCAAAAACCCAGACTCAAGTCAGGGCATTCCTTGGCTTGACTGGGTACTATAGGAGGTTTGTGAAGGGATATGGATCCATTGTGACAGCCTTCACAGAACTCACCTCCAAGAAAATGCCCAAGAAAGTAAACTGGACTGTAGAATGCCAACAGGCCTTTGACACCCTGAAACAAGCTATGTGCACAGCACCAGTTCTAAAAGCTCCAGATTACTCCAAGCAGTTCATTGTGCAGACAGATGCCTCTGAACATGGGATAGGGGCAGTTTTGTCCCAAACAAATGATGATGGCCTTGACCAGCCTGTTGCTTTCATTAGCAGGAGGTTACTCCCCAGGGAGCAGCGTTGGAGTGCCATTGAGAGGGAGGCCTTACCTCTTTGGTACTCACTTTGTAGTTCAAACTGACCACAGACCTCTCAGATGGCTGATGCAAATGAAAGGTGAAAATCCAAAACTGTTGAGGTGGTCCATCTCCCTACAGGGAATGGACTTTATAGTGGAACACAGACCTGGGACTGCCCATGCCAATGCAGATGGCCTTTCTAGGTTCTTCCACTTAGAAAATGAAGACTCTCTTGGGAGAGGTTAGTCTCATCCTCTTTCGTTTGGGGGGTGGGGCGGGGGGGTTGTGTAAGGAAATGCCTCCTTGGCATGGTTACCCCCTGACTTTTTCCCTTTGCTGATGCTATGTTTTGAATTGAAAGTGTGCTGAGGCCTGCTAACCAGGCCCCAGCACCAGTGTTCTTTCCCCAACCTGTACTTTTGTATCCACAATTGGCACACCCTGGCATCCAGATAAGCCCCTTGTAAATGGTACCCCTGGTACCAAGGGCCCTGATGCCAGGGAAGGTCTCTAAGGGCTGCAGCATGTCTTATGACACCCTGGAGACCCCTCACTCAGCACAGACACACTGCTTGCCAGCTTGTGTGTGCTGGTGAGAACAAAATGAGTAAGTCGACATGGCACTCCCCTCAGGGTGCCATGCCAGCCTCTCACTGCCTATGCCAGTATAGATAAGTCACCCCTCTAGCAGGCCTTACAGCCCTAAGGCAGGGTGCACTATACCATAGGTGAGGGCACCAGTGCATGAGCACTGTGCCCCTACAGTGTCTAAGCCAAACCTTAGACATTGTAAGTGCAGGGTAGCCATAAGAGTATATGGTCTGTGAGTCTGTCAAACACGAATTCCACAGCACCATAATGGCTACACTGAAGACTGGGAAGTTTGGTATCAAACTTCTCAGCACAATAAATGCAGACTGATGCCAGTGTACAGTTTATTGTAAAATACACCACAGAGGGCACCTTAGAGGTGCCCCCTGAAACCTTAACCGACTACCCGTGTAGGCTGACTAGTTCCAGCAGCCTGCCACAACCGAGACATGTTGCTGGCCCCATGGGGAGAGTGCCTTTGTCACTCTGAGGCCAGTAACAAAGCCTGCACTGGGTGGAGATGCTAACACCCCCCCCAGGTAAGAGCTGTCACACCTGGCTCACCCCTTTGTGCCAGCACAGCAGGACACTCCAGCTAGTGGAGTTGCCCGCCCCCGGCCCCCACTTTTGGCGGCAAGGCCGGAGAAAATAATGAGAAAAACAAGGAGGAGTCACTGACCAGTCAGGACAGCCCCTAAGGTGTCCTGAGCTGAAGTGACTAACTTTTAGAAATCCTCCATCTTGCAGATGGAGGATTCCCCCAATAGGATTAGGGATGTGACCCACTCCCCTTGGGAGGAGGCACAAAGAGGGTGTACTCACCCTCAGGGCTAGTAGCCATTGGCTACTAACCCCCCCAGACCTAAACCCGCCCTTAAATTTAGTATTTAAGGGCTTCCCTGAACCTAAGAATTTAGATTCCTGCAACTTACCGAAGAAGAAGACTGCTGAGCTGAAAACCCCTGCAGAAGAAGAAAGAAGACACCAACTGCTTTGGCCCCAGTCCTACCGGCCTGTCTCCTGCCTTCTAAAGAACCCTGCGCCAGCGACGCTTTCTCCAGGACCAGCGACCTCTGAATCATCAGAGGACTGCCCTGCTTCCAAGAGACCAAGAAACTCCCGAGGACAGCGGCACTGCTCCAAAAAGACTGCAACTTTGTTTCGAAGGAGCAGATTTAAAGACCCCTGCAACTCCCCACAAGAAGGGTGAGACTTGCGACACCGACTAGTGGAGAACCAACACCTCAGGGAGGACCCTCCGGCGACTCCGAGTCCGTGAGTAACCAAAGTTGTCCCCCCTGAGCCCCCACAGCGACGCCTGCAGAGGGAATCCCGAGGCTCCCCCTGACCGCGACTGCCTGAACTCCATTTCCCGACGGCTGGAAAAGACCCTGCACCCGCAGCCCCCAGCACCTAAAGGAACGGAACTCCTGTGCAGGAGTGACCCCCAGGAAGCCCTCTCCCTTGCCCAGGTGGTGGCTACCCCTAGGAGCCCCCCCCTTGCCTGCCTGCAACGCTGAAGAGATCCCTTGATCTCTCATTGATTTCCATTGAAAACCCGACGCTTGTTTCTACACTGCACCCGGCCGCCCCAGTGCCGCTGAGGGTGTACTTTTTGTGTGGACTTGTGTCCCCCCCCCCCCCCGGTGCCCTACAAAACCCCCCTGGTCTGCCCTCCGAAGACGCGGGTACTTACCTGCTGGCAGACCGGAACCGGGGCACCCCCTTCTCTCCATTGAAGCCTATGCGTTTTGGGCACCTCTTTGACCTCTGCACCTGACCGGCCCTGAGCTGCTGGTGTGGTAACTTTGGGGTTGCTCTGAACCCCCAACGGTGGGCTACCTTGGACCCAAACCTGAGACTTGTAAGTGATTTACTTACCTGACAAAACTAACAAAAACTTACCTCCCCCAGGAACTATGAAAATTGCACTAAGTGTCCACTTTTAAAACAGCTTATTGTGTTTTATGTGAAAAGTATACATGCTAATGTAATGATTCAAAGTTCCTAAAGTACTTACCTGCAATACCTTTCAAATGAGATATTACATGTAGAATTTGAACCTGTGGTTCTTAAAATAAACTAAGAAAAGATATTTTTCTATAACAAAACCTATTGGCTGGATTTGTCTCTGAGTGTGTGTTCCTCATTTATTGCCTGTGTGTATGTACAACAAATGCTTAACACTACTCCTTTGATAAGCCTACTGCTCGACCACACTACCACAAAATAGAGCATTAGTATTATCTCTTTTTGCCACTATCTTACCTCTAAGGGGAACCCTTGGACTCTGTGCATACTATTCCTTACTTTGAAATAGTGCATACAGAGCCAACTTCCTACAGACTTGCACCCAAGGTAAGAAGTTTCTAGAGTGCTATTTTTTCCACAACTTTAATGATAGGTACTAATTTAGAACCAGACCCCTGGATATGTACTGGATGTTCCAAGAGGGGTTAGCAGATTTACTGGTATAGCGTTGTGTTTGCTGTTAGCAAAGCATGAAATTCCTTTGTATTAGGGTACCCAACGGTGCCCAACTATCTCTATTGGGCTTAAAGGTTTGACTTTTTGCAACATGAGCAGTGAGATATATGCTACATTACTACCTCCCAAGGCCAGTTCCAAGACATCTGACAACGACTCTGAGACAATTGTTTGCAGCACGAACACCCAAAGTCATTGTGAGTCATGAAGCCTGGAGCAGACCAATATATTGCACCCACTGTTCTCCATTTTAATTGTTAGGTTTATAGTATCCACCAATATATTGCACCCACTGTTCTCAATTTTAGTTGTTAGGTTTATAGTATCCACCACATTATCTTTAGCCTAGCCACCCATTGCCGTTATTGTCTACATGTGTGCTATGTTTTATGACGTGGTATATCTATCTACTGTATCTCATTCTTATATATCAGAATGATTTTTTTCTCCAATTTTGTACTTTGCTGCGGTACACAATTTATCAATTAACAATGAGCTGTTTTCTGTATGGTTTGTACATATCTGAAAACGATTAGAAAATGGACTACTGTCATATGCTAACAAATGCACCAAGTACTTTCTTCCTCACTGCTTATTCTGTTAATATTGCAGTGCGGCTCAGAGTACTTAGGAACATACATGGAGAAGCATGTCACTTGTGAAACTTCTCTGAAGTGTTGTAAAGATGTGTCAGAGGAACTCTTATAGCCTTTGATACAGTGAATGTGACCATGTATTTGGCACATATTACAAAATTAATTTTATTACGATGCATTTGAAAGTGAAAGGAACCTCTTCACCCAGCCTGCTACCAGTCAGTGCTGCTTCGAGACAGCAAGACAACAGTAGCAGGAAGTCTGATAGCTCCATAATATTTTGAGGCCTGCTGCACAACAACCCCCCTCCAAGAGACTGATAATCAGTGAGAAATGGTTAAAAAAAAAAAAAAAAAAAAAAAAGCACAACTATTACTAAGTTATGATGCCAGTCTAAAAGTGCACTAAGATCAATGAGTGAGGGTGCAAATGTGCCCATACAGAAAAGTGTTTTATGTAATGGCTCATATCTAGCCAGGCAAACAAGAGTGAGAGTACATATGAACTAGCATTCAAGATGAATGAGTAATGGTGCAAATCTGAGCAGGATTGAGTCAAGGGGAGAATCGACACATGGTCGTGGAAGTAAAGGTAATTCTCATGCGTAATACCTGAACTAACATAATGAAGGTAACTCTCAAGATACTGTAGGCACTCTTGGAGCAATAGTGCGAGTCCTCAGACTAATGGGTGCACTCAAATAATGTTGCTTAGGGCAATTTTTGCACGATGGTGCAGTTTTGGTGCAATGCATGCATTGGTGTGTATATAGTAGATTGGTATTTCTTGGCATTTTTTGCAACACTTCTTTCTGTGGTTCAACTTGCTAAAGGGTTGCAACTTGCTTGCACCCATCTATCTCAGTAATGCACTCACTTTTCAACAATTCTTTCATTGATAACTTAATCCTAAGTCACATTCACATTCACCCAACCACACACTCGCAAACTATAAATCAATTTTAATATGAAACTGCCAGAACCTCTGGCTTTCCCAATGCTCCTTCATAGTTGATTTTCATCAATTGTTATTGTATTCAAGCATTCCCTACAAAATGTAATTTGCTACAAAACATCCTTATCCAGTTTAAAAAAATAAAAAGTGTTAATTTTTTTAATTTATCTGCAGCAGGGATCTTCCTAAGCCAAGAACATGCAAAAGTCAGTTTCACTTACATTACTACAGTAGTTGTGCTCCATGACACCCTTTATTGAATTCATAAAACTAGAATAACATGATCTATATATATATAAATCAATTTTACCTACTTTGCTGAATCTTTACGAAACTTTCCCAAAGAAGTTTCCTACTTTGCCTATTTGTGCATGGAAAGTTTTGGGGTGATTTGTCAAGCGGGGGCTGAGAAAAAGGGAAGGTCCCAGATATGTTTCTCCCATTCTGTGTCCATGGGGATTTTGCATTCCTTTGACACCACTGGAGCACGAACCACTGAACGTAATAACACCAAATTTGGCAGGAAGCTAGACGTTGGTCCGCAGATTGTGCTTTTTGTCATTTGGTGTAAATCCATTCAGTAGATCCGCAGATCCACCCACGGTGGGCCCGGTGGAAAAGCAAGGCTCCGATTTGATACCCACAACCTGACAGAATGTGCAGCCACCATTTTGTTTGTCACATCAGCTGGGGATTGAGAAACAACACAAAACACAGAAGGGGTCGGGAAACAGGTATTCTTCCCCTATAGGGCAGACAGAAGGGTTCCATAGGGACCCCTCATGAGCAAAAAATTGCCAAATGTTTTGTTTCGTCTGATCCACGGATTCTCTACTCAGAGGTAGCATTTTTATCAGGAGCCTTAGGGGGGACTGCTGGGTGGAAGGAAATTTGTGGCTCCTCTCAGATTCCAGAACTTTGCAGCACCGAAATCTGAGGGAAAAGTGTTTTTTGCCAAATTTTGAGGTTTGCAAAGGATTCTGCATAAAAGAACCTGGTGCAAGCCCCACAAGATATCCCATCCTGGATTCCCCTAGGTGTTGAGTTTAAAAAAAAATGCACAGGTTTGGTAGCTTTTCCTAGGTGCCGGCTGAGCTAGAGGCTAAAATCTACAGCTAGGCACTTTCCAAAAAACATGTCAGATTTTAAAGTAAAAATGTGATGTGTTCATGTTGCATTTTGTGTCTCGGGCAGTAGGCCTACCCACGCAAGTGATTTACCATTTCATCGGGACATTTGGGGGAAACACAGACTAGAAGTGTTATTGCCCCTTGTCTTTCTCTACATTTTTTCCTTCCAAATGTAAGACAGTGTGTAAAAAAGAAGTCTATTTGAGAAATGCCCTATAATTCACTAGTGCTAGCATGGGGACCCCGGAATTCAGAGATGTGCAAACAACCACTGCTTTTAAACACTATCTTGTGCCCATTTTGGAAATACAAAGGTTTCTTTAATACCTATTTCTGACTCTCTATATTTCACCAAATGAATTGATGTATACCCGGTATACAATAAAAACCCATTGCAAGGTGCAACTCATTTACCGGCTCTGGGTACCTAGGGTTTTTAAATGAACCTACAAGCCCTATTTATCTCTGCAACCAGAAGAGTCCAGGATGTGTAACAATATATTGCTTTAAAAAATCTGCCATAGCTGGAAAAAGTTATAGAAGAAAACGTGGAGACAAATGGCTCTTTTTTTCACCTCAATTTCAATATTTTTTTTAACTTTCTTTAGGAAAACCTTGAAGGATCTATACAAATGGCCCCTTGCTGAATTCAGAATTTTGTATACTTTTCAGAAATGTTTAGCTGTCAGGGATCCAGCATTGGTTTCACACTCAGCAGCTAAGGAGTAAACACCATAGAAAGTAGTATTTCATCATGTAAACAATTTCAATTCCAGGGAATTCCCAGTCGCAATTTTCTTCGAGATAAATTCAGGGTCAATGTCTGTCCATTTAAATTGCACCCCATTCAGCCTATAAGGAGCAATTTTTATCAATGTGGTAGATACTTCACTCCTTTGGCCCCAGAATGAAAACGGAAGTATGACAGCGGTAGGATTTCTTAATATAAACTGAGAAATTCTAGGGGTACCACAAATGCTGTTCGCAGAAGACGACACCAGGACATGATCAATAACAGATGAGGAGTTCCTGCCCATCAAGGTTGGTATCCGCTCACCTTGATGCCTGTAACTGGCCTGATTTCAAAGAAGGAACATTAACCAGTACAGCAACACATGGACAGGGGCTGGGGGTAAGTTCATTGTAACATGGTCACCTAAAGGTGGTTGAACAGTGATCAACATGATTCCCCAAACGGGGCTGTTACAGGGGGCCCAGGCTGGATGGTAGACTACCACAGGCAGCAGACGAAGCTGATAATTCTAACTGATGATTCAAATATATCTCTTGAATTTGTCCCAACGTTGGCCCCTCAAACAGGGAGATGGGGGGGGGGGGGGCACTTACGTGAATCACCAGATAAACTGTCTGCATCTGGGAAGGTGGGAATATTACCTTGCTCATGAGACGAAAAAAAACCCTGCTAGTTTTTTGTGTGCACAGTGTGGCATAGGTAATTTTTTACAAAAAAAAATATTTTCCCACTTTCCCCTTTGTCTGCCCAACTATTTCTTGAGCAGTGACAAAAGTTCATTAGTTGTGACTAGGTTATTTCAGGTTGGGCCCCCAAGGGTGGCCCCCGTGGGAGGGAAATTATAATGGTCCTTTATGTGAAGGGGCACGAGAGCCCAAGTTATCAATGGTAGGCTTTCTACACCTTTGTTTGCGTTAATCTGTAAGTGAGCAAACTACAGATAGGGAGGTAGTGGCTGTGATGCCTCCTTTACAATAAGGCCATTCCTCCCTTGCAACTCCCGCTCCCCATCAAGACCTACGCCAAGTTAGGTTGACAAATCCAGGTGATGGCGCTACAACTTCACTAGGTCCGGCCACGCCCAAGGATAGGCTCTGCCAGGTCAATTTCCTTTGAAATGACACTCATGGACTGTGCTAAAGAAGAGTCAATGGTGGTACAGTTTGCCTCAGTTACTGTCTTATTACTCCCTGTGTTGCGCTTGCCTACGATATCAGAATACTAGCCGGCACAAAGCTGCCCAAATGCAAAATACAGGGTATGGGGGAGGGGGCTCCCGTCCCATTCAATCGGGCCGCGGCAAAGTAGCCACAACCCTGTTTGCAGAGCTTTTTATAAGTAGTAGAGGTAACCTGCTGCAAAGCGCTTACTTCATCTGCACCCCTGGCCATTGTCATAAGAATGATACCAGTCTATAACTTCCCGGACTATGCCCAGTAGCCACTGTTCAAAAACTCCCAAAGTCAAGATGATTAAGGGGGCCAAGGCCCAGGTACATAAAAAATCAAATTGATCCAAGAGACGGGCCAAGCCCAGCCCAGCTGCGGACTGGTGCAGACAGGCCCGCTCTTGGCCCAGGGACACGCCCGCCCATGTCCCACACAGCAGAACCAGAGTGTTTATTTATGCACCTCAGGGCACGTGTGTTGTCAAAGAGCGGCCCTCATGTGCAGGTACAGGTGAAGGTCAGGCCCCCTGGTGCCATAAACAAGTGTCCTGCGCAGCGGGACCAGTGTGTTTCTTTTATATGCCTCTGGGCATGTGTGCTGCAAAGGAGCGGCCCTCCCTCCTCTCAAGTGGGCTGCTGAAGTTCAGGCCCCCGGTCCCATAAAAAAGCATCCCGCACATCAGAACCAGAATATTTCTCGTATGCGCCTCAGGCACGTGTGCTGCCAAGGAGCAGCCCTCCTGCCTCCGCATTGCAGCGGGACATGAGTGTTTCTTTTATGCCACTTCGGGCCATGCACTGCCAAGGAGTGGCACTCCTACTTCGTATGCTACTGAAGTAGTGGAGGACCCCAGCTGGAACAAGCATCCATAGTTTAACCACCACGGACGGGAGCCACATCGCTCTACCTCAGCACACACAATGTGATGCAACAAATCCATAACCAGAAGAAGCATAACTGTGCAGGGGGACATGGACTACGCAATATTTAGGTAGTAGAGGATGACAACTAGGTGAAATGTAGGTGAGACAACTTGACAAAGTAAGTGCCAGGGAGGGAGGCTCTCATTGTGACAATACTTTGAGCTTTCGTATAGGTCACTAACGGCGAATACCTCTACTCACCAGTGTGTGACTACAGGGTCCGACTACCTTTAAGAACCTATGAAGCTAAGGACAAGTTTATTTAATGTATTAGCCCTGATTTTATACATAGGTGCATGTAATGCATGTATCGCACTAGTTCATTTAATTAATATATTAGCTCCGATTTTATACATAGGTGCATGTAATGCATGTATCGCACTGCCAATGATTAATGCTAAAACCACAAGGATACATAAATCTGTATCCCTCTTTATGACACATAGTATTCAAACATTGCACGGTTTATGGTGTGTCATGAACAAGAAGCACACATGCGACTCTGATAAGCCGCAGAGTTTGTGACATGATAGAGAAAAGCTGCATGACCTTGATTGCATTTTATCACAATGCATAGCATGAATGGAGTTACCTATTGTATATACTGTTTCATAATGTTCTCTGACTTTGATCGTTACAGATACTTTCACAGGAGACTTTCCTGTAATGAAGCATTATGGAAATCTTAAGTTATGAGTATGGCACTACTTCATGAGTAGTGGAGGGAATGTGCATACTAATAGGAAAGACGCACATGAGATTAGGGATCACTTGGTACTGAAGATAGCTAGATGACCAATGTAGGCAACAGAGACTTTGGCTGAAACATGTAGACCATAGGTGGAGATCATACTACTTTTGCTCACATCTACTTGTTTTTAAACTTGCCTAAGGTTCCCAGTATTTTTTTTTAATTACCCTTTTGGATAGGGAAACCTTAAGGTAATTTTAACTATCAAGATCCCTAAACATCAGTAACTTACTCTGCATTAAATCAGGCGTCAAATCACACCAGATGCACTAGGCATCTCAGATGGAAACCCTATGATGAAGCATGCCGCTAACTGATGTTAGTGGGTGAGGGTTCTTCTAAAAACTAAATAGGAGTTCCCTTTTTCATCTGATCAAGTGGGTTTACAGGATTTAGGTAGTAGGGTCTCTATTTGTGATTGTTTTGATTAATTTGGTAGGTGAAGTAAGCCCACTTTCCTTTCACTCTTCTGGTGTTGATATTAGTTCTGTAGTTAGATAACTACAGATTTCATAATCTTTTTACAATTTTCAATATAGTATGGAATAGTTTTGTTTAAACTGGAGCTTAAATATAACTCAGGAAAAAAGGAAGGTAGGGGAACAACTAATTCAAAAGAAATAGAACGATCAGAATAGCATTTTCAGGGGCGATAGTTTTATATGTACACAAAATCCGGTTTTAGGGGCACACACACTTTATTTCACAGACTAATCTGGTGGATGTAATTGTGACTAAATAAGTTCTCGTTCAAGCCAAGTGTTAAATGTCAAATTTTTGCTGAGGTTTAAAAAGAGGTTCCATCACTTTATAAAGGAATATGTTTATTTTAAACACTGCTTTGGACCAAGAGTAAGGGTATCCAACTTATAACCTTTGGAAGGCAATAACAAAGGACGTTTCCTTACAATAAACAGTGAGAAAATCAACAAGGAAGTGAGGAAGATCCACACATTTTTTTTGGCAAAAGCAGCATTTGACACTGATGTGGTAACAAAAGGGAAGTGATTTGAGTTTTTTGGGTGTCTGGCTGCTGAACGAAAAACAGCTCAAACTGAAGGTAGTGAGGATTAGGTACGGTCTGTTAGGAGGTTTGAAATCAATCTGCAATAATACAGCGGACTGAATCACTGGGCAGAAGTTACTTGGAGAGAAGTGCTTTTAGGTTCGAGTGCACATGGCAATTTTCTAACAGTGATGTTCTTAATATGGGCATCCATGGTTTAATATGATTCTAAGGCAATGCTCCAGGATTTTGCCTGAAGAGAAATGTAATAGGAGAAGCTATTTACTGCTACCTCATACAGTCATGATAATGTGAAAACAGAAAGTTTTACAATAGGTGGTTTGTTGATATTTAAGATAGACTTTTGTTCTTCCACAAAAGATGTAAAGAGGTAAATGGTGCAGAGAGTACATATTTTTAATATGGTTGAATACAATCTGCATGCTCAATGGAAATTCCAGATCTCTCAAATTGAAGCACTAGAAGATCCATGTAACAAGCGAAAATCAGAACAAGGATCGAAAAGGTGACTTACAGTATGGGTAATTTTGAGCCTGAACTATTTCCTTGATTCACGTGCTGTGCATTATTCCATCATCTAATATGTGGGTCTGGAATTGACTCTTTCCTCATCACCCTTTTTGTTTTCTTTTTCTGGGTGTCGCTCATTTGGCAACTATGTCCAACACCTTGTGGTATCCCCACATGTATGCCCAGCATTGAGGATAACTTGACCTATCAAAGTAAGCTGGCTTCTGCGTTGTGGAAATACGGAGTACTAGTCAAGGAGGTTGCAGGAAAGGCCACACATACTTTGAGAGTTTGAATTAGACTCCTGAGATCCATTTTTTTTTAAAGCCCCTAAGAGATTTAGCAAGGCGAGAAGATAGGCAATATGCACAATGGGCCTCACAGTCAGGGGTGGAGGATTTGATGCTGCTGCTGCTACTGAAGATTGACTAATAAATGGTTAGAAGGAGGTATATAAATAGCAGAGCTTACCATCTATGTGTTAAGTTGAGACTTGATGAGTAGGGCTAATTCATAAATTCTGAATGAGGTTCTAGGAAGGGTTTAAAAAGAAGAAATGTTAAAACTGAGAAAAAAAGAAGCGTGGCGATAAAGGGGAGGAAGAGAATATCCCTACTTGATTTGACATTTGTTGTGATTTGTAACACATCTACTTTGATGGCTAGTGAAAATTTGGATTATTTAGGTTTGAAGGTAGGGGGATGAAGGGATTTTAAAATAGAGTATCTGCCTCTGCCATAGGCAATGATATTTGATCTGATAATTGATTCTGGTATTTAAGCCAATTTGAGCATTTTTTGTGATAGCTTGAAAAGTGGGATGGTTTCCCAGTTTTACAATGTTTCACGTAATTTTGGATCGTGTTCTACCGTGCAGTGAGGCACCCTGAATGTGTTTCTGGAAGAAAGAGTTAGGTTCAGTTATGGTGATTTTAAATATTTTTTCTTGCGGCTCTTAGTTCAGAGGGGTGTGGACATTTTTGCCAAGGACATTTAATTGTTCTTGCTTGCCGCCATAACTGAGTTGCTCTGTTAATTGTTTCTTTCAATCTCAGGTGGAAAAGCCTTCCAACTAGGAACAAGTAAGGCTTTCAGAAATAAAAGTCTCCTAATCTTTGGAATGGTGAAAAGAAGGTCCAGGAAGGGCCATTTCTATAAGCAGTAATTGAGTGACCCAAACCTCTAAACATATTTGTAACAGAACACACAAAATGCATAAGGCATGCTGGCACTGCCTGTACCCTCCATTAATAAGCCAATCTACTTCAAACATGAAATGTGGAAGTCTCCTTTACAGATAAAGGAATATTTTCTGTCATATTTTGCCTCAAACAGAATGTTTTATAGATGGCTCACTTAACCACAAAAGTAATAATCAGGAGATGATTTTGGGGACAGTTCCGGACTCTGCTTAAATCGGAGGAAGACGTCTATTCCCGATAGTCGACAGGGCCCCCCGTCCGGTTTCATGCCCTACTGATGTTACTTGGGCGCCACACTCGTTCCACTATCTAGGCATTCACATTTATCAAGAGTTTCCTGACCCGCGGGAGGGCAACCTGGGAAAGGCACTCTGGGGGCTGCTAACATCTGAGGCCTTTTGGCGGACTCTCCGCCTGTCCATTATGGCGCATATTTCTCTCAGATGGTGATGCTCCCTAAACTCCTTCATTTCTTTGTTAACCTAGCCATCTCTCTGCTGGCCTCTTGGTTTCGGGAGCTGGATGCTCTTCTTCAAGGATGGTGGCCGCCAGCGTGGGGCCCACTCCACCCTCCATCTTCCCCCAGAGGCGGGAGGACTCGGAGTACCTGACTTTGAGCTTTATTTTCATGCTGGCCAGCTCCAAAGGCCTACACGGTGGTTCGGTGGGTCTGACCTTGGGGAGGCCATCTCTGACAACAGTGTCTTCAGCAGGAGTGGTATTTTAGCCATGATGCTGAAGTCAGACCTCCGGGGACCCATATTGGGTATTTTATTAGCATTGGCTCTTACCAACTGCCGCAGGACTCTTAGAAAAACAAAAACAAAGGTTCCTTATATGCGACCTGTGGCCCTACCTCATGGAGACCCATGCTCCTGCTTTATGGCAGGCCAACTTACATACTGTACGCAGGCAGGTATATAAACACTATATGACTGTTATTGTCAGGGGCTCCTGATACCGTTTGCTGACGTGATGGACCATATTGGCTTACCCTGGGGACAATTTCTCACACATGAAGCGGTGGTGAGTGCCATAAGGGATTTATGGGACATCACAGACAGAGAACCTGCGACACACAGCCTTTCAGACCATGTTAATAATGGGAGGGGGCTCTCACCTTAACTCTTGGCTTTACAGAGTGATGAATGGGATGATGGATGTACAGCTGGGTGTGCTGCTAAACCACTGGGAAACAAACCTAAATAGAACCCTTACAGATACTGAATGGACTAGGGTCCTAGGGTATGCACATAGAGTATCCCAGAATACATGTTCATGTATGTGCAATAAAACTACATCCAGAGGACATCTCACACTGCGCAGAATCAGACATATATGAGGGGAGGACACAGTGGGCCGCTTCAGCTGCCTTCTTCCAGACTCAGACTTCCGGCATATGACCTGGGACTGCCCAGGGCTCTGAAAGTCCCCCCCCTCCCAAAATTCCAGCACACAAAAGGCACATGGGGCGCAACACTTCATGACAAGCTAAGAGTGCCCAGGTTAAGGGAACGTTTCCTGTTGATTTTGTTTCGTATGAACGGCATAAGTTAGGCGGCAAGGTGGACCAACCGTCGTATTTTTCCTGTTTACTCACCAACGTCCCGTCCTGGTTGGGACCGTAGTTTCCGCACTATCCTCCTCACTTAACACATCTGTTTGGAAATCGTGTCATGTAAGACGTATATGAAGCTCTTGGGAGTACACAATAGAGAAGATGTCTATAAAATGGTGGCTGAGTATGCTAAGCCCCAAAAATAGCACAGTATCTCAAGATGTAAATGCGACAATGAAGGGTATGGGCATAATTATGTGCTACCAGAAGTGCCAATAAAATATAAGTGTTAGAAAAGTAAGTAATAATCAGGATTCATGGTCATGTACTGCAACAGAAAACTTTGGAATCAAGAATCTTGTGTGGTTTCTGGTGCCAGAAAAAGTTTACAAAGTACCACAGCCTGAGCCATCAGATAATTTGCAAACCCTGTTACAACACTGACTGTTGTAATGGTTTGAGTTGGAATATGCCTAGAGAAATAATATTAAACACGTTCTTCTTTTAGGAAGCTCAGAAAAAAATGCGACCAGAGGCCTGTGATGCAAATTGTCAGCTTTTCTTCACGATTCCATAACCCCTGGCACCACCGGTATTATGGACAATCCAGAACAAAATGTATGTTCGGTCACAGGAGGAACAATTGTAATGGATGCCAAAACACACATCGTAAGAATAGGATTCTTCTCACTATGCCACAAGGAACCAAAAGAATAAATGGCAGTCTAATCAGTCTGAGTCCAACGAGTCAACTCATACTCAGTCCTCAAGACCACCCTCTGCTCAAGGCACTGAATCTTCTATGGTTAGAGATGACGACTTGCTGTGAAATGGACAGACTGTTATATATCTTTGGCTTTGAGACATAACAAAGGATATGCACTTAAACAAAATGCATAAAATAAACTTGTGGGCCAATGGAATGGCCTTGTAGCATCGAAACTTAACTGAAGATATTCTGTGGTCCTTAACAAAACAAGTGTGGGTATATGCATCCTGGAGACATACAGGAAAATCAACTGAGGAAATATTTGGTGCAAGTCCAACATTTTGGGCTATTATTTTTCCGTTTCTTTCCAGTCCTCAGGTTCCGTACGGGTCTGAACGTCTCTAGAAGGCCTCCAGTTTATATTAGATAGAAGCGGATATAGACACCGTTTCCCATTGAGGACAAGCCACCACAGGCATTAGTTTTGTGCTTGTGAGTAGAAACATTGCTAAATCTGGTTGAGCATCCGTTTACTACAATGTAGAATAAGCTTCTCTTCTTGGGTATACTGTGACATCTTCCAGCATGGCCTACTGTGAAGAAACCTACATGGAGACTATTTCATGCAGGGTTCTTCACAGTGGGGCAAAGAAACAGATTAATAACATGCTCAATCCTATGCAGGTTTCCTTGAGCAAAAAAGTAGAGGGCATGGACAAAGCTTCCCACCTCCATCTCTGTAAACCTACCTCTTTGTGGGTTGGTACCCAGACTCACAGATGAGTGATTTTTCATCCACCATCTCCTAGCTGGCAGAGCTTAGACATCCCACAAATGCATTACCTGTACCTCAGTCACCATAATGACATTTTTATATAAAACACACTTGACAATACGAAAGTTCAAATACAGAGCACTAGTAAATCTAGCCATGATTTCTCGTGGAAAAGACAGTTTTTGACAATTTCACACAGGTGCAGACGTTCTGTGTTTATAAATCGCAATGAGGATCCCATAAAGGAGAACCCCTTTTACCTACAATATCCAACTACTTGTACAGTTTAGTTACTGGCAGACTAAGGGTTATCGTTCCACTGTTGTCTATAGCAGGGTACACAAGGATGCACTGGTATCTAGACGGAAACAGAAACTTGCAGGTTTCTATTTTTCAGTTGTCATTTTAGACACACTTACCATGAAGCGGCTTTAAAGTGTGGTTCAACATATTCCAACATGCCAAGAGTTAACATTACTTTGATGACTTGCATAAAGACGTAAATTTGAATCGAGGGTTTCTGAATCACATTCTTGTCCTACATACATAAGGCTCTTGGGTTTTCGATGGGAAATGTGCATGTAACCAAAGTTGTATTTTTTCCTTTTTTATTTAGCGGACATGTTGGGAAGAGAATTTTGGGAATCCAAAATACAACAAAAACAAGAAAACAATAGAAAACTCCTCAAAATAGTAAAATGTATGGACCACAACCTTCACAACTGGTGTCAAATAGAGGAAGAACAAGATAGTCACCTTCAACAATGCTGTATCTGGTAGAGACATTCTAGTTGCAGATTTCTTTTCTTTTGAATTGACCCCAGGTGTCAGTCTTGATCCGAAGATTTTTCTCAAGCAGTATTCCTGCATGTCGTCAGGTGGCATCGATTGGCTCAGCATTCGTCGTCATGCGCGCCGGGTATGACATCGCAAGATCTAAATGGGTGCCACTCCAGTGCACTGACAGTTACTTTTCATGACTTTCTATGCTAGAAGCACAGACAAATGAAGTACACGGACCACTGGTGCATCAGAAGTAGGGCCCTGAAATCAGTTTGTGTGTGTGTGTGTGTGGGGGGGGGGGGGGGGGAATAGGTGGGTCTGTAAGGAACCTGCAACTAGAATATGCCTCTAACAAATAAGGTATTACCAAATGTAAGTCACTTGTTCATCTGACAGACACTTCTAGTTAAAGAGACTTCTAGTTGCAGATTCCTTACTTTTTGAATCGATACCCAAGCAATACCATCCCAGGAGGTGGGTCTGCAAATGAAGATCTTACTAGGAAGTCCTGCCGGACCTAATGAGCAAAGTACCCATCCCTTCAGACCTGACCATCTAAAAATGGGGTCCGTAGACTTGTCTGTGAACTACGTCACAAATTTGTTCCATCAACAGGCACATACCCTTTTGGTGAAGGGAAGCCTGGCTGCTAAGATGATGTTACAGACTACGGGAGGAAGGTCAAAATCAGTCAACTGCTGCCGCTCATTCTCCATGCAAGAAGGCAGAGATTGGACAGGTTCGGGTGGAGATTCCTCTAACGCTGTTGCGCAGAAGATCCTCCCTAAGGGGCAGTCTGAACAGAGGATCAATGGCCATGCTCAATAGCCCAGTATATCAGACTCTTTGTGCCCAGCTCGGAGCCACAAGGATCACTTTGGCCCAGTTGTTTTGATCTTCTTAAGAACTCTAGGCAGAAGCAGTATGGGCGGAAAGGGGTATTAAAGGCCCGAGCTCCATTTAGAAGGAAAGTGTTGCAGAGCAAGTGCCACCTTCGAAACTCCAACGCACAGAACTACTTGCATTGTGTGTTCTCTGCAGAGACAAACTGTTCTAACCAAGGTTCTCCCCCACTGCTGAAAGAAACCTTGCGTCGCCTCCGGATGGAGACGCCATTCGTGATTGACGAGGCATTGTTGGGATACTTTGTCAGCTTTGGCGTTCAGAGAGCCTGCCAGGTGTGGAACCACCAGGGAAATGCCCAGGTGTTCCAGCCATGTCTAGAGGTAGAGAGCCTCCTGACAAAGGGCCCACGACCCCACCCCGCCCTGCTTGTTGCAGTACAACATGGCACTGGTGTTGTCCATGAACATCTGCACCACTTTTCCTTCGACAGAGGGAAGGAATGCTTTCAATGCCAGCCTGATCACCCTGAGCTCCAAAATACTGGTGTGGAGCCCGGACTCCACCTGAGACCAGACGCCTCTGATCTCAGCCTCTCCCATGTGGCCATGCCATCCCAGGATTGACACATCTGTCACTATTGTGAGATCTGGTTGGGGATGGGGGAGGGATCTGCTGCTGTTCCAATCATGGTTCAAAAGCCACCACAGCATATCGTGCGCAGTCCCGACGGAGATCTGGACCATGTCAGAGAGATTACCCTGATGCTGTGCCCACTAGAACTTCAGGTCCCACTGCAGAGCCTGCCTATGCCATCTGGCATGATATACTAGTAGGATGCAGGAGGCCATGAGGTATAGCAGCATCAGAGTATTCCTCTCCAAAATCCAGGATAAAGGCTGAAACATCAATATCATAGCCTGACAATCCTGGACTTGCCATTCGGTAGGAGATGACCAAAACTGCATTGTATCCAAAACAGCTCTGATGAGAGGGAGCATCTGAGAGGGAGTGGGGTGGCATGGGGAGCAAAAGAACGATGGATTTACCCCAGATCTGTGACTGGGGATGAGTGTTTGTTGTGTTGCTATGTTCGTCCCAAACAGCAAGGGTTTGCCCAGACATGGGTCCTTTGCTCACTATGCCGCTGGATTCAAGGCAGCCTGGCTGAGGAGGGGTGATACACCGAAATAGGTCCCAGAATGCTTGTTTCCGATCCGGGAAGGTCCTGGCATGGCAGTTCGGGCTGGACTGTTCCCATGGGAAACAGAGTCAAGACTGATCTGCATATGGCTGGGTCCAAACTGGGGTGGCATGGTGAGCAAATAATGGAGGACTAAACCCAGATCTGTGACTGGGGGTGAGTCCTTAAAAAGTTTTAACACTCTGCCCATCATCTTGTTCAGTTGCAGCGTCTGAGAGGGAGTCAGGTGGACTTCAGCACGTTTATAGTAAAACCCCAGCGAATGCAGGAGGTCCGCCATAGTCTTGAGGTGGGAGACAACAGCCCAGGGCAAGCCCACCTTTAACGGTCAGTCATCGAAATAGGGGAAGACAATCCCCTGTCCAGTGCAGATGAGCTGTGACCACCACCATCACCTTGGTGAACACCCGAGGGGCACTGGTAAAGCCAAAGGTGAGCACAGGGAACTGAAAAAGCTTATGACCCACTGTGAACCGCAAGTAGCGCCTGTGGCCTGTACAACATGGATGTGAAAATAAGCGTCCTGCAAGTCCAACGCTATCATCCAGTCTCCTGAGTCCAGAACAGAAAGATCCTGAGCCAGAATGAACATTTTGAACTTCTCTTTCCTGAAGAAGAGATTGAGGGACTGAAGGTCTACGATAGGGAGTAAGCTCTTGTCCTTTTTCGGGTACCAGAAAGTAATGAGAATACTCAACCTACCTCTGGCACAGGGACCCTTCTCTACAGTTCCCTTGGCCAAGAATGCCGTCATACAGAAGTGCCAAGTGCTCCTCTGTCATGCGATTGTAGTATGGTGGCACGGAGGGAGAGGAAATCTCGAAGGGGAGGGAGAAGCCCCTTCGGACTATTTGCAAAACCCACCTGTCTTAACTGATGGACTGCCAGTGGGGCAGGTGATGGCAAATTCTGCCTCTGACTGGCCCCTGATAAGAGAGAGTCAGATAAGGAAGGCTTGGAGCCTGCACCGGAGGGGGTGAGGGCAGTGGAATTGCTAGACTGCAGACTCCATGACACACACGGATGCTGGATGCCATGTCCTCAGCACCACAAACTGTACAACATGCGTGGCACTATGGCTGGAGGTGAACGGACGTGGTTGGGTGCCCCTTCCATAGCCACGATAGAGACTAAAAGCAGACTGAGGGGGGCGAGCGAGCGGCAGCTGCGAGGCCTAAGGACAGGGCCATAGCTCAGGTCTCCTTAAAGCGCTTGAGCGCAGAGTCTGCTTTGTCTTCGAAGAGAAAGGTGCCATCAAAGGGCATGTCCATAAGGGTGGATTGGACATCCCCGAAAAGCCAGACATCCTCAACTATGCGTGGTGCCTCAAGGCCACTGTCGAAGCAACGGATCTGTCTAAAGAGTTGGTTGTATCTAGCTCACATCTGATCGTGAACTTAGCCGTGTCTCTCCCATCAGCAACAGCTTGGGAGAGAATGGCCCGTACCTTCTCTGGGAGCTGTTGCAGCACCTGTGCAACCGCGTCCCATAAAGTATGGGTCTAACACCCCAAAAGGCATGCCGTATTCACAACCGTAATGCCAGGCTAGAGGAAGAAAACATCTTCCTAAGGTGATTGAGCCTCCTGGATTTCCAGTCCAGGGGTGCGGAAGGAAATGCGCCATAGGACATGGAGGCTTAGACAACCAAGCTCTCTGGGGTGGGGTTTGTATCAGGAACACTGGGTTGTAAGGTGCAGGCCTATGGCGGCGGGCTATTGTCCTATTTACAGGAGCCCCTGTGCTGGGTTCAGACCAGGTTCCCAGCAGAAAATCAGTGAGGGCTTCATTAAAGGCCAAAAGGGATTCAGAGGTGGAAGCCCCAGTTTGAAGCATCTCAGTCAGGAGCATAGCCCTGAAAGCCACTGAAGGCAGTTCAATGACCAAGACCTCTGCCACTCTCCTCATCACCAATGAATAGGATGTCCCCCCTCCTCCATAACCACGGTAGGGGGAGAAAGCATGTCAGTGTGAAGGGAAGTGTCCAGACCACAGGCTTCACTCAGGTCTGCAGCAAAGTCCATAGGTTCACCAAGCTGGTATTGTAAAGGGTCCTGCGACCCCTCCAAACTCACCGTGTCCCAACCCGTAAGGATCAGGACCAGAACTAGGGAGCCAAGTCTCTTCCAAAGTCAGAATCGGCCTTGCACAACACAGGTCCGGCTCTGTGTCAGAGTTGGCAATGAGAAAGGGATCGACGACCGTGGGCACAGGTGGCATCACAAGAGGCGTCTCGGAAGATCAAGGTGGGACGACCAACGGTGGTTCGGATTCGGAAGCAAATCACTGGGTGCCCTACGGAGCCGAGGCCGAAGCGGAACCTGAGGGGGCACCTACCGACCTCACGGGGCCAATGGCGCTCCAGCGGGCTCTGACTGCCCAAAGATGAGGCTACAGCCTAAGAGAGCTCACAGAGTTGTGTAGGAAGCTATCAAAATGAGATATAGTGTGCAGAGAGTCCAGGGGATCCACAGAGGCTTAAAAGAGGCTAAAGTAGATAATATTAATGCTCATTTGTGGTAGTGTGGTCGAGAAGTTAGGCTTTTTAGAGGGTAGTGCAAAGCATTTGTTGTACACACAGGCAATAAATGAAGCACACACTCAATGACTAACTCCAGGCCAATGGTTTTCATGTAGCAAAAATATTTTTTGTCACTTTATTTCTAGGACCACAAGGTTTAAGTTGTAGGTAAGTAGTATCCAACATATTAATCAAAACCAATAAACAGTCCAAGACTCTCGTGTTAAATGAATAAGACCGTAGTCCGTATCTCTATAACAGAGTACTGTTCTCATGCCGAAACACGTGTTGGCTGGACGAATTGGACTGATTGAAATTGAAGAATACAGCCAATAAAAACAAGTGGATCTACTGAACATAGAGATACGGACTACGGTCTTATTCATTTAACAAGAGTGCCTTGGACTGTTTATTGACGTTTTCCTTTTGGAATTTTGTGGGGAGTAGGGTGGGTCCTCGTTCCAGAAGCACTGTGTAGACATTGGGGTAGAAGAATTGTGAGCGTCGTTCCTATTAACACACCCGGTCGTTTTTCTACACTATGTATCAAAACCACTCTGTTTCAATTTGGCAAGCTAAATGGCTGTCAAGAAAATAGCAATTATCTGTTTTAAAAGTTGACAGCACAATTTTCAGAAACAGTTGTAGATGGGGAAGTAGACTTAGTGCAGTTTTGTGGTGAGTACAAGACTTAGTTCCAGTCTCAGGGAGTTAGGATGTCTACAGGTTGGGGTTCAAGTTAACCCCAAACACCCCCCACCAGCAACATGAGGCGGGCTGGCTGGGTGCAGCGGTCAAAGCTGAGGCAGATTGAAAATGTGCTCCTATATAGACTGGGGGCACTCAGAATCAGGCGGCACACGGAGCAAACACCGCATTGGGCTCCCAATGCTTTTCAATTGGGGGCCCCCAGGGGTCACAAAGATGCTGCAGGCTAGGTCTAGGGGGTCGGCTCCGGAAAACCACAGGCCAGACAAGGAGGAGGGCTGCCTGCTGGACGGGTGTTCAGATTTCACAAGGTCAGGGGCTGCAGGTGCAGAGGTACCTTTGGGCATTGGGTATCTTCGTCTGGTTCTCTCACAGTTGGGGGGGTCCTCTGGATTTAGGCTGCAGGCGTCGTCGGGTTGGACAGGAGGGGTCAACCCTGGGTGGGCACTACGTCAGATTCGCCTGGGGAACAGCTCTAGTTGGTTGTGCCACCTGGATACAGGCTGAGGGCGTCAGGTGCAGTTTGCTGTGCAGAGAAGTTTGATACCAAACTTCCCAGACTCCAGTGAAGCCATTATGAAACTGTGGAGTTCGTAATGACAAACTTCTAGCCCATAGACTCAGTATGGCCACACTACACTTACAATGTCCAAGAATGGACTTAGGGGCATATTGTACATGCAACTAAGCCCTCACCTATGGTACATAGTGCACCCTGTCTTAGCCCTATAAGGCCTGCTAGAAGGGTGACTTACCTATGCCATGGGCAGTGGTTTGTGGGCATGCTACCCTGAGAGGTGTGCCATGTCGACTTTGCCTTTCTCTCGACTAGCACACACAAGCTGCAAAAGCAGTGTGCGTGGGCTTGGTGAGAGGTACCCCAGGGTGGCATTACATATGCTGCAGCCCTTGGGGACCTTCTTTGACCACAGAGCCATTGGTGCCTTTTACAAGGGACTTAACTCTGTGCCAGGGGTGTGCCATTTCTGGGAACAATGGTACAGTTTTTGTGAAAGAACACTCGTGCTGGGGCCTAGTTAATAGGATCCCAGCACACATTCACTCAAGTCAGCAACATTATCAGGCAAAAAGTTGCGGGGGTAACCATGCCAAAAAGGGGCACTTTGCTACACTCAGGAAGGCGCATAGCCGACCCAGAGGCAGGCTCCGAGGACTGAGGCATAGAGCGACAACACTCCTTTTCTCGCTTGCTTACTTACCTGATCGTCCCGAGGACTTAGACTGGGATGACAAAAGAGTGGGGACTCTGGGACCAGTCTTGGAACCTTCCTCTCAACGGGAGCGGAGCTGAGCGTCCAGGCGCAAGTAGCTTTCGGGACTGCTCCCTCACAGCTTTCAGATTCGTGGCCCGGTACTCTGAGCACGACTTAAGAGTCGTGGTCGCATTCCAAAACACCAAAGACACATGAGGTGCGGACCAGTCACTGACATCATCCAATGACAGACGTCGCAAGGCTTGAATCCGGTCTTCTGTGACCAGGGGCCAGATGTATCTAAGAGTTTTACCCATTCTGTGTTGATGGGAAAATGTGTATGTACATATGGCCCCATATCTGGATGCACTAGAATGTCAAAAAAGGCTTTGACAAAATTAGAAAAGTTACGTCAAAAAATAACTGTAGGGGTAGCTCTTCATCGGATCTGCACGAAGGCTGGTGCGGAAAGAAAAGAACTGAAGTCAGCACACTGGGGTGGCGCCTATATAGGTCCCAGGATGTCATATCCAGCGTGCATGACACCTAAGCAGAGCCGACCGACACCACGGAGTGGTACTGCTAGAGAATAATCTCCAGATCCAGTCTGAGGGAAACTCAAAAGGTAAGGAATCTTCTACTAGAAGTCTCTATCAGACACAGATGCAGTGTATTATTGCATTGAAGTTAAAGCAATGGTTGATTTTGTTTTGATTTTTTTATAATTCACTTTATTCCATTATGCCAGCCAGTGGAGGTAGGGTGGGAGGAGGAGTACTGGGGATAGAGGGGTATGTGGATTGGGAAGGATTTGTTGATCCCTGCACAGAAAGAATGGTGTTTGGCAAAGGTATACCAGTTGTGTGTTGAAAGAGGACACTATTTAGCTAACTTTCTTTGATAAGGGCGCAGAAAAGGAAGGTAATGGGTTCAACTGAAAGTAGGCTGTGATGGTTCTCCATATATTTATCTTTGTTTCCTCTATGGGTATGCTGTGGTCTCCACTAGGCGTTGCAGAATTTTAGCAGTGGCCCAGAATGATTTGCAACACCATGCATAGCCAGTGCATTACAATAAGACATTTTACTCTAATGATAATATGAGAACGAGTGCAAACAGCACACTCCTGTACTCATTTTACAGTTCACAAAAAAACATAAGATGTCAAAGAAACTAAACACCAATGTCAGGCGTATGGGAATGTTAATGAAGGCACCAAGACTACTTAAGGCAGTGGTGTGTGTGAACTGAATTTGCACGCACTATCATGCACATGAATGAAAGTGCCAGCTAAAGTGAGGCAATGGTAGTATCCATTGGGTCTGGTAGGATCCACAGCATGTACATTCATATGAGGAAAGCATGCATAATAAAAGAATTTAAACTGTATAAGAGAATATCCAGCACAAATCAATACAAGTTTAAAGACGCTTCAGCATTCATGAATGACAGGGCATGCCATAGGATTTCCTTCCATCTAGTTTGTACCCAGAGTAACTCTGGGTGCAGTGTTTTTTCTGGGTCCTTCTAGTCTAAAAATCACATGAAAGAAGAGCGTGAACATCAGGGGTTGAAGTTATGGGTCAATGGATGATCGACAATACTGATTTACAACATGTATAAGGTGTGTAAGGTATAAACTGTGAGGGCAGTGCATACAACTGATAAGAGAAGAATGAATCATATTTTAACACTGGATCAAGTGTCATTTATTGAGCATCTAGATGGTTGCAATTGCCTCCATATGAAGAGCTTTTATGCTGAGGCAGACAATGGCGATGGCTACTTGGGAGTTTACAATGAAGCACAGTTCTATTAAGAGACACTAACTAAGCGCTCCAAGGGCCATTCACAGGAGTAACTAGGATGGTGATGGCAGAGGTAGACAATTTGTTTCCAGTGCTAACATCTACGCATCTTATCTGAACATGTCATGGAAGTGAGGCAGCAACAAATCGGCTGGCATCAGATGTAGCTCCACTACCAAGTAATCGGGTCTGGAGTGTGGTACTGCTAGACGTACGGTGAGTCCAGGTTCTCCTTTATAAGACCTGCCTGAACAGAACTTATTTGGATAGTAAAGTGACAAATCCTGATTTGGTAAGTAATATCAAATTGAGTATGTGAATGTACCAAGATGGATCATTTTTCTCCACAATTTAATTTTCATTTGCAGTTTCTCCAGGGGGTCCAGGAATTTAGGCTGGAATATGCCTTGCCAGGAGTCCCTAACTTGTAGTCCCAGTTAGAGGACGCCATAGGCTACTACAGGAAGGGCAGATAATACTGATTCCACTTGGGATGCGTGTGAAGAAAAGTAGACTTGATCAAGTTCAGCCTAACACATACATGAAGAACGCAGTCCATCAGCATGCACAGAAGGGTGACAGGCTCTTCAACAAACTAAACTGTTAATAGTAGAAAGGGAAATATTTATTATTAACTCAGTTTTAATGGCACTTGGACTAAGCACAAGGGAGATGAGACTAGAGTCACAATTACAATGGAGGTATGGAAACACCCTGTTTTATACTGCCCAAGTTTTTAAGTCTTGGATTTGGCCAAGAAGGAGAAGTCTCAGGGTAAGGTGTTCTTGTGAAAATACCAGGCGCCAGAAAATTCAAAACAGAAGTGCCAAGTTGGCTGACTCAAAAGTCCTCTTTTTATCGAATGCTGCTTCTGCAGTAAGCTTAGAGTTGTTTATAATGTGCACTTGTGTCCCATCTGTCCTATAAAGGTTAAATGAAAGGAAACCAAGTTAGCAGTGCCAGAGCCGACTGGTACAAGATGTTCAATTAAGGGTGTAGTTTCCTAGCTCAAACGTTACATCCATAAATATGTTTTTACAATCGATCTCACTGAAAATCCAGTTGGAAAACAGATAAAGAGAATGGATGTGAACAACTTAAAGATTCATTATTGTTCTTTATGACGGATACACATTCTTGCAGTCTGTTTATGTGAACATTCCCAGGCACCAAGGCTGAACAGAGAAAAGTTTTCAAAGCAGCACTTCCCCACAGTGGGCAGGTGGTGCTGCTTGGCATCACTGTGACTAAAAAAAGGCTCACATTGAATGTCACAGATGCCTAATGAAATGCCGCAAGAGACATCAGTTCTGTATTTTGTTCAAGGCCCTAACAGACTACAAAGACAGAAAAATGTAACTAAAAAAATATTGTTCATTCAGACAAGACGAAGCAGGAGGGTGATGAGGAATCTGCTTAACGATGTCTATCACTCACAAAGGATGACACTGAACTTATTCTTTTACAAAAAGATGCTCCCTTGTGGAGGCTCACAATGTTAAAACATATCAAAGCAGACAAACAAAGGATAACCAAGGGAAAAACATGAGAATTACAGAATGAAGCACGTTTTACTGCACTGGGAGTTCTCCTTCAAATGAGCGTCCAGACACTAATAGTCGGTGTAGGAATGTAGAGACGCCCAGAGAGTAGCATGACAAATTCTCTCAATCAGAACTCCTAGCTAGGAAGAGTACCCCTTTAGCAAAGCTAGCTTTAAATCCTACTGGTGCATCCTTTTTAACACTCCTTGCATATGGTAATCCTAGCAGAAATCCATTTAGAAATAGCTTGCTTATTGAAAGACTTGCTCATTTCTTGGCTTATAACTAAAAAACAGGTTATTGCACTGGTGGCAGCTGCTTCTGTCCTTACTGAGCAGGGTGACTCTGTAGAAGATGACTCACTGTTCTAAGTTCCTCTATGTGGTTCAAAACTTCCTGTTCGAGGTGCCAGAACTTTTTTCGGCACAATGGAGGAACAGGTTTAGCCTCATCTCTGGGATGGGGCGCCCAGAGAATCACTCTTGGGACATTGGCATGCCATCCAGAGGATAAAAATGCCATCCAGAGGATAAAGTAATCGCCCTTCCAGATTTTCAGTTCTATTAGCGTGCAGACTTCATGTTGATCCTCCCGGAGTAGACTGCCAGGGTGGTGCATACCTGGTTACCTGCAGATTAGGGCTGTCTTGAGGGGGAAGGGATCCCTTTTCGGGAGGGCCTTGAATATGAGAGCCCACTGGAGTAGCGAGTGTTGGCTGCTCTGATTTGCCAGCATTCTGTCTCACACTTCTTTTCTACACTGCTTAGAAATACACGGGCCCTGCCTCAGCGAGAGTGCCGGCAGGGGAATTTGTGGCACATGGAAGACGAGTGGGGACTAGGATGCAGGTATCCCAGGGAGGTGATTATCCAGGCAGGGTTCCTGGCTTACTTAGTTAAAGTTGCTGTGCAGGGCACATTACACATGCATGCGGCTCCGTGTGATGGGAAGTGTGATTCAGATCATTGCCAGAGGGCAGCAGGGTACACTGATACACGCTTTGTAGGTGTACGTGGGTGAGGCCATTCTGGGAGGGGATCCAGGGTAGGATCTCAAGGGCAGTGGGGAAGATCCTGGTGGTCACTGCCCAGAAGGCCTGCCAGGGCCACTGGGGTGAGGTGACGCTAGAAAGGTATACACTTCTGCTCTGCAATGTGGCGCTGGTGGTGGCCAGGAGAGATGTGGTGCAGTATATAGTGGCTGTGCAATGCTTTGGACGTTGCAGGCTTGGGAAGTTAATATGGAGTGGAGTAGTGCATGCACAGGAGCTAATTTACCAGGTGCAGGGTTGCCCATAAAAGCTCGCGAAGATATAGGATCAGTGAATTGCTGACGACGATGAATGACAAGGGTGGATTTAAAGGAGCAGAAAATCTTAGGACCGTTTTGGAGATGGGTGGGCCTGCTGAAAGCCCCTTGGAATTTAGAGACTTTTTTTCCCCTTGTTCTTTAAAGTAAGATCTGGCGGTCATTGCCACACAATCTGTTTGCATGCATATGCTGCAGCAACTAGGGGGTGTGGTTGGGTTATGTATCGTTTTACATGTTGTGGTTTGTGATAAGCTTCAAATAAAATTATTTCCAAAAAGAAAAAAAGACAGGATATCAATTCTGAAGACTTTAGTACTGAAGTATAAGTTACTTACCTTTGGTAACGAAATATCTGTTAATCGCCCTTTAGGGATTGAGCCTATGTAACCATTCCTCTGCCTTTAACAGACAAAGGTCAAACGAAGAAGATAAATAATTGTCCCAAAATGAAGTGTAAAATTTCTTACCTGTAGGTTTAGTTTTGCAGCTTGAACAATTTTCTGGATTCACATGATGTGTATTATTCCATCATCTAGTGGTTGGGTCTGGAATTCTCTAATGGTTTTAGTCCTTCTCTTTTGATCTTTTGTTTGTTGGTGGGCGTTGACGGAACCACCATTTTGTGTTCACTTGTGACATCGTCCTATTTTCTCCAGATGTTCCCACCTTTGGTCGTCATCCTCGGATTCTTTTTTTTTTTCCTTATTTGTTTTTTTTTCCATCATCTTCTTGGTTGAGGTGGGTGGGTCGCTTGCGAATCCAGACAATTCTTGAAGCTGAAAAACTACACCCACAGGTAAGAAACTGTTTTGCAGGGGGAATATTTTTTGGGTTCACATGCTGTACATTGATTTTAAAGTGGTTTCACTCCTGTGGTGGATGGGTTGAAGATGGGCAGTGATTTGTTAACAGATGTTGTAGCACCCTGTGACCTACTAGGGCTTCTTTGTTCATTTGGATATTAATACAATAATGCCCTGTGAATGTGTGTACTAATGACCATGTTGCTGCCATGCAGATTTTCTGTAGCAGAACATTTGTTAAAAATAAAATAAAAGCAATGGTTGCTCCTTGAATTGACTGCCCAATCTATCTTGCTATAGTGTTCATTGTTACAGAGTTTCTGTTGAGTTTTCAGGAACGGCTTTGTCTTTTAACTCTAGCACCTGAATGAAAGTCTTGCAACCAATGTATGCAAAGTTCTTTCAGCATGGGTCTTTGGGTTTTGAAAGAAGCTTGGTATCTGCATACTTTGATTAATATGAAACTGCAACACCACCTTTGGAAGGAATTGTGTATCTGTTCTTATGACAACTCTGTCCTAGTGAATTTGAAAATATGGTTCCAGTATTGTTAGAGCTTGTAACTCACTTAATGTACGTATAGAGGTAATGGCTACTAAAAAGGCAGTTTTTAAAATTAGCATCTGCAAAGTAGCCTTGTGTAATGGCTCAAAAGGCCTTTCGTGAGTTGAGTTAGTACCACATTTAGGTTTCATGTGGGTGCTGACATTCTTCTCTGTGGAGCTATTCTTTTTGCCCCTTCTAGGAATCTCTTTACTACTGGTGCTGTGAAGAAACGTCTTCCTATATATCCCCTTAAAGGATGCATACTTAAGACCTTCTTGTAACAGATGTGTTATATATTTTAGAACTGTCTTTTCTCTTGTGCTTTTCTTCCCTAATCCTTCTCTTACACACCAAAGTGAATATCTTTTCCTGTTCCCACTTAACACTTTCTTGTTATTGGTTTTCTTGCTTCTCTCAATACTGCCATTGTCTTTTTAGGTAACTTTAAATGTTTGAATTCTAAGCCTTCAGAAGCCGTGCAGTTAGGTTCGAAGAATCTAGCTCTGGGTGCAATACCTTCCCTCTTTCCATTGAAAACAGATCCTGTTGTCTTGATAGCCTTTCAACTCTTCCTTGAGCTAATTATATTATCTCCAAGTACCTCGTTTGTCTTGCCCATTGTGATGGGATTAGTTTAAGGTCACGTAACTCCTCTTGCATTTGTTGATTCCTCTGTGCAACAACGGGATGGGGGGGAAGTGTATGCAAAAGTCCCTGACCATTGGTTACTGGGCATTCCCCAATGACCAATGGTTTGGTTGTCTGGAGGCAAATGACTGGAATTTTGTGTTTTGTGGTGTCGCAAACAGATCTAATGTTGGTGTGCTCCATCTTGGAAAGATCCTTTCTACTAAAGATTTGTTGAGCTCCTATTCGTGGAAGAATGCTCTGCCTGTCTGACTCGACAATATCTCTTCCCAGTAGGTGTACCGCTTGACGCTCCATGTTCCTTTGCATTGCCCATTTCCAGAGTTGCTGAGTTATCCTTGATAGGGTGGGAATGAGTCCCTCCCTGCTTCTTGATGCACAACATTGCTGTTGTATTTTCTGTTTGAATCAATATTTTTCTCCCATGAAGATAGTTTTGGAAAGCTTCGAGGGCTAGGAAAAAAGTCTTCAGTTCTAGGAGGTTGACGTGCTGTACCACATCCTGTTCCTTCCAGATTCCCCTCACCTTAAGGGGCCCCATGTGTGCTCCTGATCCAATCTGAGAGAAGACCGCGGTAATTGTCACAGATTGAGTTGGTTGTATTCAAAGTTTTCCTTGTGTAATGTTTTCTCTCTTCCACCACACAATTTCCTCCTAGATCTTCTGTGTGACAGCCACTAGATCTTACCATCTCCCCATTGCCTGTGACCACTGATTTTGAAGTCACTCTTGGATCGGTCTTGTGAAGTCTTCCAGATTGGATCAACAGAATGCATGAGGCCATCTTTCCACATAGTTTCCCCACTGTTCTTGCTGTCAGAACTTGCCCCTTGTGGTGAATATCTTCCACAAGGGACTGTCTTCTTTTCTCATTGAGGAAGGCTTTTCCTTCAATTGCATTTAACCTTGCTCCCTGGAAAATCTTTTCCTGTTCTGGCTCTGGAGAGGACTTTTCTATGTTCAATGAGAAGCCTACAGTATACAGTGTATTCATTACCCACTGAATGTCCAGTTTGCATTTTTGGTACGAGTTTGCATTTACTAACTAGTCGTCAAAGAACAGATATACATGTATTCCCATTGTTCTGAGATGCGCAGTTACTGCTGTGAGGCATTTTGTAAACACTTTTGGTGCAGTTTTTATTCCAAATGCCAACAGTGTGAATTGATAGTGCATTCTGTTGACCACAAACTTTAGGTATTTCCTGTGATCTGCATTTATTCGGATGTGCATGGAGGCGTTCTTCAAGTCCATTGTTGCCACGTAATCCCCTTCTTGTGGGATGACTTCCTATAAGGTTGTCAATTTTAATTTTCAAGTTTTTATAGACTTTATGAACCTGAGGTCTAATATTGGACATTACGATGTACAAGTTACTTACCTTCGGTAACAAAATATCTGGTAGAGACATATTCTAGTTGCAGATTCCTTACCTTAGAATTTTCCCCCAGGCGTCAGACTTGAGCCGGAGATTTTTCTTCGAGCAATACCCTTGTGCGTCGGTCGACTCCGCAGGCGTTGTCGCCGTGATGATGTCAGGAGTAGTACAGATACCACCCTCGTGCAGTGACGTCAGTTTCTTTTAACTACTTCCCACGCCAGAGCGCAGTCGCTAAGAACACTGAGATTGGTGTGCCAGACCTAAGGACCTGAAAGAGGGAAACCCTGTCCCTAGAAATCAGCTCGAAAGCGGGGAGGATGGGTGGGCGGTAAGGAATCTGCAACTAGAATATGTCTCTTCCAGATATTTTGTTACCAAAGGTAAGTAACTTGTACATCTGATAGAGACTTCTAGATGCAGATTCCTTACCTTAGAATAGATACCCAAGCAATGCCATCCTTGGTGGTGGGCTGCGAACCAACATCATACTAGAAAGTCCTGCAGGACCGAACGACCAAAGTAGCCGTCTCGACAGACCTGACTATCCAGGCAGAAATGCTTAGCAAAAGTGTACAGGGATGCCCACGTAGCTGCCTGACAGATATCCAGGACAGGAACTCCGCGTGCTAACACAGTGGAAGCAGCAGTTGCCCTGGTAGAGTGAGCATGCAAGCCTTCAGGAGGTTGCTTTTTAGCCAAAGCATAGCACAGTTTGATGCAAAGAAGCACCCATCGGAAGATGGTACGCTTTTGCACCGCCTTCCCTTTCTTCGCACCCACATAGCCAACAAAGAGTTGAATGGCCACACGGAAATCTTTAGTGCGATTGAGATAGAACACCAACGCTCTTTTGGGGTCCAGATTGTGGAGTCTCTCCTCCACATGGGAAGGAAGTGGGGGTGCGTACAAGGTAGGCAAAGTGATGGACTGGCCTACATGAAATGGTGTAACCACCTTAGGAAGGAAGGAAGCTCTAGTGCGTATCACCACTTTGTCATGGTGTACAACAAGTATGGAGGCTTTGAAGAAAGGGCCTGAAGCTCACTCACCCCGCGAGCAGAGGTGATAGTGACCAGAAAGACAGTTTTGAATGTGAGGAGCTGCAAGGGACAATTATGCATTGGCTCAAAGGGGGTTCACATCAAGTAAGTACAAGATTAAGATTCCACTGAAGCATGATGAACGGAGTAGGAGGAAATAAGTAGGTGAGCCCTTTTAAGAACCTACTCACAACAGGAGATTTAAAGAGTGAGGGCTGTTCAGGAAGCCTAAGAAAAGGCAGAAATGGCAGACAAATACCCTTAAAGGGTGCCCAAAGCAGAGCCCTGCTGGGCGAAAGAATGAACAGAAGAACCTCTGGCAGAGGGGCAGAAAGGGGATCAACATTTGTTGGTACACCATGCCACAAATTTATTTCAATGACAGTCGTATACAGTTTTAGTCGATGGACACCTGGCTGCCAAGATAACATTACAGACTTCGGGTGGAAGGGCAAATGCCGTCAACTGTTGCCGCTCAATCTCCACGCATGAAAGCAGAGGTTGGACAGGTTCGGGTGGAGAACCGTCCCCTGCTGCTTCGACAGAAAATCCACCCGAAGAGGCAGTCTGAGTGGAGGATCGATGGACATGGTCAATAGCTTGAATACCACACTCTTTGAGCCCAATCCGGAGCAACCAAGATAACTTGGGCTCCGTCGTACTTGATTTTCTTGAGAACTCTGGGCAGAAGAGGGATAGGCGGGAAGGCGTAAAGAAGGCCGGAGCTCCACTCGAGACAAAAAGCGTCTCCGAGCGAGTGCCGCTTTGGAAACTCCAATGCGCAAAACAGCTGACATTGCACGTTCTCTGTGGAGGCGAACAGATCTAACCAAGGTTCTCCCCACTTGAGAAAGAGACCCTGCACCACCTCCGTATGGAGACGCCATCTGTGATTGACTGTGCGTCGGCGGCTGAGTTTGTCTGCTCTGGCATTGAGAGCCTGCCAGATGGTGAACCATTAGGGTAATGCCCTGATGTTCCAGCCATGTCCAAAGGCGTAGTGCCTCCTGACAAAGGGTCCAGGACCCTACCCCACCTTGTTTGGTGGAGTACCACATGGCGGTAGTGTTGCCCGTGAACACCTGCAACACTTTCCCTTTGAGAGAGGGAAGGCATGCTTTCAATGCAAGCCTGATTGCCCAGAGCACCAGTATATTTATGTGGAGTCCCGACTCCGCCGGAGACCAGAGGCCTCTGATCTCCGCCTCCCCCATGTGGCCACCCTAACCCAGAAGTGACGCATCTGTCACTATGATCTGGTTGGGGAAGGGAGAGGGATCTGCCGTTGACCCAATAAGGATTCAAAAGCCACTGCAGGTCTTTCGCAGTCCCCTGCGAGATATGGACCATGTTGGAGAGATTTCCCTGATGCTGTGCACACTGGAACTTCAGGTCCCACTGAAGTGCCCGCATATGCCATCTGGCATGTGTTACTAGCAGGATACATGAGGCCATGAGGCCCAGCAGCCTCAGAGTCAGTCTCACCGAAACCCAAGACGGAGGCTAAAAGATCAGAACCATAGCCTGAATGTCTTGGACTCGCTTGTCAGAAGGATAAGCCCGAAACTGCACTGTGTCCAGAACAGCTCCAATGAAAGGGAGCGTCTGAGAGGGAGTCAGGTGTGACTTTTGCACGTTTATAGTGAACCCCAGCTGGTGCAGGAGGTTCACCGTAGTCTGAAGGTGGGAGACAACTGTCTGGGACGAAGACGCCTTCAACAGCCAGTCGTCGAGGTAGGGGAAGACTGAAACCCCTAACCTGCACAGATGAGCTGCAACCACCGCCATCACTTTTGTGAACACCCGAGGGGCGCTGGTAAGGCCGAAAGGGAGCACGGTAAACTAAGTGCTCGTTACCTACTATGAATCGTAGGCAACGTCTGTGGGCAGGCAGGATGGGGATGTGGAAATAAGCATCCTGCAAGTCCAACGCTATCATTCAATCTCCTGGGTCCAAGGCAGACAGAACCTTAGCCAGGGTGAGCAATCTGAATTTCTCCTTCTTGAGGAGTACTTCAGGTCCCGAAGATCTAGGATAGACATAAGTCCTTGTCCTTCTTTGGGATCAGAAAGTAGCGGGAATACAACCACAACCTACTTCTGGCACAGAGACCCTTTCTATAGCTCCCTTAGCCAAGAGAGACGCGACTTCTTGGCGGAGAAGCACCAAATGATCCTCCGGAACATGATGGAAGGATGGTGGCATGTGTGATGGTGCAGATTCGAAAGGGAGGGAGTAGCCCTACCAAATGATCTGCAAAACCCACACGTCCGTGGTGATATGTTCCCAGTGGGGCAGGCGAAGGCGGATCCTGCCACCAACTGAGTGGGAGTGAGGGAACAGACTTGGAGGGTTTAGAGGCTGCAGCGGGGGCAGAGGTAGACTGGACAGACCTCTGGTTCCCTGTCCTATGGCCACATGGGATACTGCGTCCACGGCCACGCATATTGCCATAGCAGGGTCATCCTGGTATTCATAAGGGTCCAGGGACCCCTCCAATTACTCCCCATATTCGTACCCATAGGAAAAAGGGTCCAAATCAGACCTCAGGCGAATAAGGCCCACCAAAGCCGATGGCGGCGTCGGCCGACGCCGCTCCAACTCGTCAGGGATAAGAATGGGGTCGACGTCGATAGTGGCCACTACCGATGTCGGGGCATCCACATTCGACCCGGCGCCGGGGAAGGTCTCAAAGGTGCGACCGGCGTCGGTATGGATCCGGAGGCGACCTCGGTGGCCGGGGCCAAAGCTGCTGAGCAGAACCCAAAGGCCCCTCAGCTGAACCCCTTGGGCAGAAGGTGCCGTATCGGGGTCGTCCCACCCAAAGATGAGGCGCTTGGCCTCGTAAAACTCCTTCAGTCGGGCGGGGGTCGCTCCGGCTCTGGGAAACTCGGGGAAGTGCGGAGTCGACCCAGACGCAGGCTCAGAGGACGGAGGCCTAGTGCGTGGACGCTCGTCCCGTGTTGCGTCGGCAGAGCGATGGGGTGGAGTCTGAGAGCAATGGGACTTCTTCGACGACGACTTCTTTTTACCTTCACCCGAGGACTTCGAAGAAGACGAGTGGTGATGAGACTGCGACCGATCCAGACCTTCCTCTCGAGCGAGACCGGAACCTACGCGGAGTCGAGTGCCGGGCCACCATTAGCTTTAGGGACCACTCCCTCAAAGCTTTCGGTGCATGGCCCAACACACTGAGCACAACTTCGGGTCGTGGTCGCGCTCAAGGCACCACAGACAAACGCGATGAGGATCAGTCACGAACATCGTCCGATGGCAGTCCTCACAAGGCTTAAATCCGGTCTTCGGGGACATCTCGACGCACCAAAGTTGTACACAAGAAACTTCGACAAAAGGGTTGAATTCAGCCCCAAAATAGCCAGGGTAGCTCTCTCCGGATCAGCGCGTGGCACAGAAAGAAACAAACTGATGTCACTGCACGAGGGTGGCGTTTATGTACTACTCCCGACGTCAAGGCGACCACGACACCTACGATGCCTGCGGAGTCGGCCACCTACCGACGTGCAAAGGTATTGCTCGCAGAAAAAACTCCGGATCCAGTCTGACGCCTGGGGGAAAATTCTAAGGTAAGGAATCTGCAACTAGAAGTCTCTATCAGATAAGTCTACCTTTGGAATTAAGAAATATGTTGAGTAATTGCCCTTGGTGATTTCTTGTTTTGGGACTAGTTCTATTGCCCATTTGTCCAATAACTCCCTGACCTCCATAAGGAGGCGAGCCATTTCCTCTTTTTTGATTCTTATTCTTTTTTATTTTGATCCCCTTATTGGAGGTACTTTGATTAGTTCTATGCAATAACTAATTTGAATTGTTTTTAAGATCCATTTATATGAAGTTATTTTCCTCCACTCCTGGAGGAAGTCTTAACCTGCCACCGGCTGGTGTGCTGTGTTTGAAGTCTAATTGAATGTTCTTTTCTTTCACTGTTATTTGAGAAATTCTTGCAATCCATGTGCAGTCACTTATTTGAGGGGATTGCATCTCCTCTGTTTGTTTGTCTTCTCCCTCTGGTTCTTCCTCAAAAGGAATGGCACCCCTCTTGCTGATACTGCCAGCTTTGTTGAGTTGTGGCAGTTTAGGCACCACTCTGGAAGCCTTGATGAGAGCTCCCTGCCAGGAATTTACCTCTTGAGGTTGGTCATTGTGTCGCAAAAGTTCCCATTTCTAATTCATCTCAAAACTGCTGTGCGCCATGGGCTTTGCAGTTTTTTGAAGTTTTTTTTTTAGCTGCTTGAGACTTTCATCCACCGAGTTTCAGAAAAATTGTTGTCCATTTCAAGGGGTGTTTATGATATTCGTCTGACCTTCTGCCTTAAAACCAGAGATTCTCAGCTATGAGTGTCGTCTTAGCATGATCCCAATGATCTGGTGGCTCGATATTTCAAACGCACTAGAAATATTTTTCTGCTTTCAGCTACATGTGCTGCCCTTTTTCTATATTGTTCAGGGAGGTGTTTTAACAGTTCTCTCATTTCCTCCAAATGCTGATGATCATGTCTATTGATTAGTGCATTCAAGTTTACAAACCACCACTGATTTACAGCACTATGTTCAAATCTGCACCCCATGAGTTCCATCCCCTTGCTCTCCTTTTCCCGTGGGGCCCCGAGTGTGAGGGGATGTTGGCCCTCTTTCTGGCTTTCGATGTAATTATGGAGTCCGCAGGGACTTTGCCTTTTATATATATATATGCAGAGTCTATGGAGGAATACTTATAGTTCTTTTCAGCCATTGGCGTCACAACTCTACAAGTGGCTGATTCCTTAAAAGCTTCCTTCCCTTGGTTGAGGATGCTTGGGAGCAATGTTTCAAGTAGGAAGCATAAATTGTGGCTTATCTTTCTCAATCTACACATTAAATCTCTCAGCTGCCTTTCTTATGACAAGATAGTACAATCCAATAGCATCTGGAGGTGATGGCTTTGATGGGTAGGATTCTACACCCTCTTTAGGTGAGTCTGCCCTTAGGTCTTTCCATTGTTGATCAATGTATATACCTTCCGCGGAAGCCGGATGCATTCCGGTTTGATCTACTTCATCCTCATAGAAAAATATGTCTTCTTGAGGTTCTGTTGGGAGTGGAGGCTGCATTTCCTCAACTTTCATCTTAAATGTGTGTTTTCGCGTCAAAGCCTTCTGACGAATTCTGAAATCTTTTAAGCTTTCATCTAATTCCATTTCTCTCTGCAGAAGCACAGCCATTTCGGCCTTGAGTTTTTCCTCTTTCTTTCTATGTCATCAGCCCAACTATCAGGGCTTTTTGATGCTGAACCTTCTTTTGACAATGACTCAGTCATTGAGCTTCTGTGACCACCTCTTGACTGTTGCGCTTTCGACGCATGTTTTTCCTGGCCATCCTTCAACATTACATGTTTTTTTCCCAAGCTTTTCCCCTAACAAAGTCCCTCTCGAGGGCTCCATGAGACTCCTTTTCATGGGGCTACGGGCAAGCAAGTGTTTTGACTTCAAGGCTCCCTTGTGTGTTCGAAAGTTTTTCGACTCAGAAGTCTTAGAGCAGTGCCCAGTGTCCCTTACCTCAGACACCTGCTTCTCTACACTGATGATCTCCAGCTCACCTTCAATCCCTCTGTAATGTTCTTGTCACCGTCCCTTGACAGCTCCAAATCTCTGAGAGACAGAGTGGACTTCTGGCCCTGAAACGAGTGGTGGGCCATCCTGTTTCACTCATACTTTCAAGGTCTTTGATGCAAGTATGGCACAGGTGATGCTATCCTCACTCTGGTGTTCGAGTGTGAGGCAGAGGTTATACACTGGATGTTTATTCTTTTGGGCATACTTTAGGTGGCAACTTTTTCAAAACTGGAATGGCGTTTTCGCCATTACTCCGAACAGGGGGCTCAGTGAAAGGGCATTCTCACCGCTCCGTCAGGTGAAAAGAAATGTGCTCTTCTGTAAGTTTCCTCTTCAACAGCTTCAACAGCTTCCTTTTGACCATCTGTCCTGATTAGACTAACTTCGCACTTCAAATCTTCTGACAGCTTTCAATATTTTTTCCTTGTGTTGGAGACCTCTCTGCAAACATCCAGACCAAACGGCGGGGGAAAAAAAAGAATCTGAAGATGGCGACCAAAGGTGGAAACATCCGGTGGAAGTAGTGCGACGTCACAAGGGGATACCAAATGGGTGTTCCATCTATGACCACCAACAAACAAAAAAATCAAAGGAGAAGATGGACTACAAACCAGTGGAGAATTCCCAACCCAAACACTAAATGGTGGAATACTGCACAGCATGTGAATCCAAAAAAGATTGATGCTACAAAACTATTACTTATTAAGCAAACAATGAAGGCTCAACTCTAAGAGTAACCTTAGTGTTTAAAAAAATATATAACGGAGGAGATGAAGGAAACACCAAAAAGCTCAGCTGCCCTTCAAGGGGAATATATGGGCAACTAGAGATACAGGTTGGCAACAAAAACAACACTAGTATGCAAGAACGCATGGCTTCAAACAGCAAAATCTGCATTCCAAAATGAAATCCGAAGCCGGCGCCATAAAGGGAACCAGGGTAAAGTTATTTTGTTCTCATTTCAGGAAATGTAAGACAACTAGGTTCAAAAGCTCACACTTTTTTAGAGTCATTAAGTGTCTCAAATACAGCTGTTTCAGACATGGAAAATAACACTAAATCCCCTAGATGTTTGGGTTTAAAAAGAGTTAAACCCACTTGGCGGCTTGACAAATGTCAACAATAGCCACCCACTGAGCAAACTCAGTGGTAGCAGTCTTGTCTCTGGTAGAATGAGCCCGAAAGAGTCCAGGATGCTGCATTCTGGACAATGAGTACCAGGTCTTAATGCACAGCATGATCCAGCATAACATGGTCCTTTCCCGCACACCTCTTTGCTTCTGTGAACGCAATAAAGAGCTGACCGTCCACCCAGTAGTCTCGGGTACAACCACTATATAAGCTGTTAGCTCTTTTTCAATCCAACCAATGAAGCTTTTCCTGTTTCTTAGAGGGATCATTTGCAGCAAATAATGCCAAAAAAATGGTGGTCTGACCAACATGAAATAGAGTCACCAATGTCAGAATGAAGAAAACTTGTGTCAGGAGTACTATCTTCTCGAGGTAGAACATAGTATAAGAACGGTTAACAGCAAAGGCATGTAAATTGCATAGCCAGTGCTCTGATGGTATGGTGACAAGAAAGACTGTCCCGAGGTTTAGGAGACTTAGAGGGCAACTGTGAAGAGAATCCAAAGGTGTACACATGAGTAATATGAGGACCAATTTTAAGTCACAGCTGAAAGGCCCAATGAGAGTGTTGTGTCTCTGCTATCTTTGAAGCACTCCAGAACCAAGTCCGGAGATGGTGAACTTTGCTGCATCACGACCATCCTGCATGGCCTGAGAAAGGATGGTCTATCCAGGCTTCTTGCGGAACCATGGGCAACACCAGGGGTAACGGAGCCCAAGAAAGTAAGAGAATGATGGCCTAAAAAGTTTTCTTTCTACCAAAAGTCTCCATCCTCTTCAATTTCTTGTCAAAGGGAGGAGTGGGAAAAGAGTTTGATTTCATTCTGCTTGCTAAAGCATGAATCAGGAGGCTTTTAGAAGTGAGGTGCTGAGTGAGGAAAGCAGAGAGATGGCATATGCAATGCACAGGAGGGCAGGAGCACAGTTTGGTCCAAGTGCTCAATAGCACATCGGTGAGAGTATCATTAAATAGGAGCAGAGGCTCAGAACTCAACAGGCTAGACAGCAACACGTCAGAACTTTGGTTTTGTACGCCTGAGTGCAAATTTAGAGATCAAGGACTTCTGCCGCCCTTCCCATAACCATATCAAACGAGGCATTTTCTTGTGTGGCAGGTGCTGGGGAGGAGAGGAAACTAGGCTGGTGTCTGGCAAGGTATTAAAACCACTGGCATCCTGGAGATCCTCATACCAGTTTTCCTCCGAGTACAGATGGGCAATCTTATTTCCAGCATCACAGCCCCCATTTTCTGAGACTGTGCTAGGAAATTCCTGAAGAACCCGACCCTTACTGGGAGGTAGAGGCACTGTGTCCAAGTCAGAAGGATGATAAGTATTAGTGCTTAGAAGGAGGAGATTTCAGACTCAATCGAGGTTGGGGTGGTGTCATCTGTGTCAGGCAGCATTACAGGTTGGCAGTTGATGTCCAGAGTAGACAGAGCTAGCCTTGGTGGATAATGTTCCGGCGCGGGTTGGGGCACTGGTAAGGGAACCGATGCAGTCGGTCTGTAGCCTTGAGTGGATCCAGAGGGCCCAACTTCCGCTGAGGGCGAACCCGCCAGTGGAAGCACCCATCAGATGCCGCTCAGCTTCTTGGGCCAGTGGGGTTGCCCTTGGGAGCCAGTAATATGCAAAACCTGCTGCATTTGCATTGCAGAATGCCTTGATTTGTTTGGGAGTTGCCAACTGACCCCGAAATTCTGGGTGCCTCAGGACCAGGGTTAGATTAGATTCAGGAGTGTGATCTGGCAGCACAATGATGCCCTCACGCCATCTTGGGGGACCAAGAGCAGCTGCATAGGGCAAAGCTCCGCTTCGATTTCTGGTGCTTCGTTTTGGACTTCGAGCATGAAGACCGGTCATAGGAGTCACTGAGGGAGCGTGTTTGGGACATACCTTTAGACCTCAATTGATCCCTGCACAAGGTCTTGCAGTGCTTTGCCACTAAGTTTAGCTTCCCAATCTCACGTGGCCTTGGGGCGCATCAAGGCATAATCACTACGGGCCTTAGAGACGTGATATGACCCTAAGCATCACAGAAAAAACATATCTGGGCCAGTCAAAGACATTTGCTTGTGACATTCTACACAGGGCGTAAACCCTGTAGGCCTGGGAGGTGACAATTCCCTTGCACACTGAAGAATTTTGTTAATTTCAAAGTCTGAATGAGACGAGGGGTTGCTCTGGATCTGCCTCTGTTGGTGTAGAAAGGAACTGTTGTCAGAGTGCATGTGAGCTCCTATGTAGGCCCACACACATCACATCTGGCGAAGAACTAAACTGATACAGAGCTGCCAATGCCACCTGCTGGTGTGCAAAGGTACTTGTGAAAAAAAAGTCCAGATCCAGTCTGATGCCTGGAGGAGTACTGAAAAGGTGACAAATCTGCAGTTGGAAGTCTATCAGAACAGTTTCTTTGGTCATGAATCAACTCTACATTCACATGCTGTGCACAAAATATGGGGGTTCCCATTCCTCCCTTGTAGAGAAGAGGACAAAGATTGGAACGTGTCACAAATGTTTTGAAACTATCTGATGTACCAGAGCCTTTATTATGACACTACAGGAGAACATTTCTACAACAATCGATACATTACCACTGTACACTGTTACGACCTTCTTTCCTTTGGAATGCACATTCTGCTTTGCATCTAGGGTTGTTACGACCTTCTTTCCTTTGGAATGCACATTCTGCTTTGCATCTAGGGTGTTCCTTCCAAGAAGCAACAAAACTGAATTGTTTGCACAATTCATCTTAACATAGTTCCTTACTAATGTATGAACTTTAACACCTTCTTTCTTTTGGATTGTGCCCTTAGGTTATATCTCTACGGTTGTTTATGTCCCACCCCCCCCATTTAAAGCAACACAACTAAATTATTTGCAGGTATTGTTTCTTTAGTAAGTGGGAATAGTCTTCTTACTTGGCTTTGAGTGTGCCATGGTAATTTTCTAGTTTCCCTTTGAGCTTTAGTTTCCTGCATGTCGTGCATGCATTACCTCCTAACATTTAATGTATGCTATGACCTTTCTGCAGGTGTATTAGGCTGCATAAAGAAAGACTGATTCACATATGATAATTACTTGGGAATGAACAATTATTTTTCTCTCGTAACCACTGTCTTACAAATTTGTAAACTGGGTTCCTGTATTGTTAGTGCAGGCCGCTCCCTTCTCCGGTGGTCTTCGCTCACTTCTCTGGGGATTTTCGGTGGTGTAGGTTTTTCAGCTTTTGTTTTTTCTTTCTTTTTTTGACAGTCCATCGCTTTTCCTTGAAAACTTCTATAAACGTCCATAGAGCTTTGGCTGTAGCTTCCAGACTCAACAGTGGCAAAAAAAATGAATCTGAGGATGGCGGCCATGTACAGGGGCTTCCGGAGCACACGTCTAACATAGGAGGATAGACATTGCTCTAAATGACTACAAGCTTCTGAATCCAGAAAAGGATTCATGCTGCACAATGTTTTTTATGGTCAATACTTTAGACCTTATGTAGGAAGTTGGCTCTGTATGCACTATTTCAAAGTAAGGAATAGTATGCACAGAGTCCAAGGGTTCCCCTTAGAGGTAAGATAGTGGCAAAAAGAGATAATACTAATGCTCTATTTTGTGGTAGTGTGGTCGAGCAGTAGGCTTATCAAAGGAGTAGTGTTAAGCACTTGTTGTACATACACACAGGCAATAAATGAGGAACACACACTCAAAGACAATTCCAGGCCAACAGGTTTTTGTATAGAAAAATCTCTTTTCTTAGTTTATTTTAAGAACCACAGGTTCAAATTCGACATGTAATACTTTGCATGAAAGGTATTGCAGGTAAGTACTTTAGGAACTTTGAATAATCACAATAGCATATATACTTTTCAAATAAAACACATATAGCTATTTTAAAACTAGACATTGCAATTTTCACAGTTCCTAGGGGAGGTAAGTAATTGTTAGTTCTTGCAGGTAAATAAACCACCTACGGGGTTCAGATTTGGGTCCAAGGTAGCCCACCGTTGGGGGTTCAGAGCAACCCCAAAGTTACCACACCAGCAGCTCAGGGCCGTTCAGGTGCAGAGGTTAAAGTGGTGCCCAAAACACATAGGCTTCAATGGAGAAGGGGGTGCCCCGGTTCCAGTCTGCCAGCAGGTAAGTACCCACGTCTTCAGAGGGCAGACCAGGGGGGTTTTGTAGGGCACCGGGGGGGGGGGGGGCCACAAGTTAGCACTGAAAGTACACCCTCAGCAGCGCGGGGGCGGTCGGGTGCAGTGTGCAAACAAGCGTCGGGTTTGTAATAGGAATCAATGGGAGACCAAGGGGTCTCTTCAGCGATGCAGGCAGGCAAGGGGGGGGGGGGCTCCTCGGGGTAGCCACCACCTGGGCAAGGGAGAGGGCCTCCTGGGGGTCACTCCTGCACTGGAGCTCCGATCCTTCAGGTCCTGGGGGCTGCGGGTGCAGGGTCTTTTCCAGGCGTCGGGATCTGAGAGTCAGGCAGTCACGGTCAGGGGGAGCCTCGGGATTCCCTCTGCAGGCGTCGCTGTGGGGGCTCAGGGGGGACAACTTTGGTTTCTCACAGTCTCGGAGTCGCCGGGGAGTCCTCCCTGAAGTGTTGTTTCTCCACCAGTCGAGTCGGGGTCGCCGGGTGCAGAGTTGCAAGTCTCACGCTTCTGGCAGGAAATGCGGTTGTCTTTAAGTTGCTTCTTTGGAAACAAAGTTGCAGTCTTGGGTGAACAGGGCCGCTGTTCTCGGGAGTTTCTTGGTCCTTTTAGAGCAGGGCAGTCCTCTGAGGATTCAGAGGTCGCTGGTCCTGGGAAAAGCGTCGCTGGAGCAGTTTTCTTCCGAAGGGGGGGAGACAGGCCGGTAGAGCTGGGGCCAAAGCAGTTGGTGTCTCAGTCTTCTCTGCAGGGTTTTTCAGCTCAGCAGTCCTCTTCTTAGGTTGCAGGAATCTGAGTTCCTAGGTTCATGGGAGCCCCTAAATACAGGATTTAGGGGTGTGTTTAGGTCAGGGAGGGCAGTAGCCAATGGCTACTTAGCCCTGAGGGTGGCTACACCCTCTTTGTGCCTCCTCCCAAGGGGAGGGGGTCACATTCCTATCCCTATTGGGGGGATCCTCCATCTGCAAGGAACATCTGCAAGATGGAGGATTCCTAAAAGTCAGAGTCACTTCAGCTCAGGTTGCCTTAGGGGCTGTCCTGACTGGTCAGTGACTCCTCCTTGTTTTTCTCATTATCTCCTCCGGCCTTGCCGCCAAAAGTGGGGCCGTGGCCGGAGGGGGCGGGCAACTCCACTAGCTGGAATGCCCTGTGGTGCTGGAACAAAGGGGGTGAGCCTTGGAGGCTCACCGCCAGCTGTTACAGCTCCTGCCTGGGGGAGGTGATTCCATCTCCACCTAGTGCAGGCTTTGTTACTAGCCACAGAGTGACAAAGGCACTCTCCCCATGTGGCCAGCAACATGTCTCGAGTGTGGCAGGCTGCTAGAACCAGTCAGCCTACACAGGTAGTCAGGTAAGGTTTCAGGGGGCACCTCTAAGGTGCCCTCTGGGGTGTATTTTACAATAAAATGTACACTGGCATCAGTGTGCATTTATTGTGCTGAGAAGTTTGATACCAAACTTCCCAGTTTTCAGTGTAGCCATTATGGTGCTGTGGAGTTCGTGTTTGACAGACTCCCAGACCATATACTCTTATGGCTACCCTGCACTTACAATGTCTAAGGTTTGGCTTAGACACTGTAGGGGCACAGTGCTCATGCACTGGTGCCCTCACCTATGGTATAGTGCACCCTGCCTTAGGGCTGTAAGGCCTGCTAGAGGGGTGACTTATCTATACTGCATAGGCAGTGTGAGGTTGACATGGCACCCTGAGGGGAGTGCCATGTCGACTTACTCGTTTTGTCCTCACCAGCACACACAAGCTGGCAAGCAGTGTCTGTGCTGAGTGAGGGATCCCCAGGGTGGCATAAGATATGCTGCAGCCCTTAGAGACCTTCCCTGGCATCAGGGCCCTTGGTACCAGGGGTACCAGTTACAAGGGACTTACCTGGATGCCAGGGTGTGCCAATTGTGAAAACAAAAGTACAGGTTTAGGGAACGAACACTGGTGCTGGGGCCTGGTTAGCAGGCCTCAGCACACCTTCAATTCAAAACATAGCATCAGCAAAGGCAAAAATTCAGGGGGTAACCATGCCAAGGAGGCATTTCCTTACACCTTATTTATGCCTTGGTAGAAAAGATGGTTTCATTAGATTCTTTAACATGCGGTTAAGTTTCATGTTGGTGTAGAAGTGTACTTTGAGGACACATTAATTTAGCTCCTTCCAAGTCTCTTATTGACTAAGGTGGCAAACAGTTGTTTACCTCAGACACATCATTTGAATGCCACTGCAGCACATGTACCACTAACGATGCAAAAGATAGTTTGACGTTTTATCAATTAATCAATTACTGAATGTTTGTTTCCTAAAACATTGGTTCTTCGTAACCACTGATTTTAAAGTGATTCAAAAGGCAGAGCTATTTTGCTGATTAACACTTTCATGTGGCAGGCTTCCTTGCCTCAATTACATTCAAACACTTCTTTAGTAGGTTAAAATGCAGAACTGACAGCAGGAGCTCAACAAAATTCCCTTTTCCTGTTAACAACAGGGGATAGAAAAGCAGTCATCAGATTTGCTTTAGAGACATCATGAGAAGAGAGTGCCACTGTTGGCTGGCCTACTGTGGCACTAGCAGTATTAAGGTAATGTGTGAATACTGCTCCTGTTGATAACTAAAAGTGTTACTAGTATTGGATGGAAAGTGAAATAAAAAATCGAGGACCAATTATATGATTGCTTGTTGCATGAAAGTTTGGATACTCAGATGCAAAGTTTTGCAGTTCTGCCTTTTGTGTTGCTGGAAAGATCTACAGTTGGCATTCCCTAAGCTTTGAAAATGCTTTCTTGTGATATAGCTTCCACATGTGCGGTATGTTTGTCTGCTGAATATGCCTGCTTCTATATTTAGGTTACCTGGTAATAGAGAAACTTTATTTTGATTATCCTACTGTCAAATGTACTGAGCTAGCTTTGTCAGTGTGTAAGATTTTGTTCCCGCTGGCTTAAGTAAATCACTGATGTAGTATTGGTTCTATGCATCTAAATAACCGCCCCTTTAATTCTGATTTTAGTATGAGAAGAAAACTAAGGTAACTGTATTTCTGGTAGAGATATACTCTACCCACAGATCCTTCACCTTAGGTGTTAGCCTTGCAGGGTTCAGACTGGCCAGAACAAATTTTCCTCAGCAATCGCTCTATAGCAATGTTCAGCCGGAACTCCAGACATGAATACAATGATGTATATTAGGCGTCAACTGGCTAATAGGTGCCACTGTGCTAGACTTTTGGTACTGCATTAACTGCAGCACATAACACGTTTCCATAATTTGGGATCTTATTAGTCACAAAATTAACTCCTGGGGGTGGGTGGAGTATCCACATCAGACATATTGCTACTAAAGTTGAGCAACCTTTTCTTCAAAGGGATACATCTTTCAGTAGATTACTCAACGTGAGAATGAGTCCCAAGGCAGTAACTGAGGTAGGTGGGATTCAGTTGTAGTGTCCAGTTGACAAAAGGTGTGATGCAACACAGTACGCACAAAGTACCCATGACTGTTTGCCTAAGACTTGCGGCACTAGTGTTTTACAATAATATGCAAGGATGACAATGGAGCCATTTAGCATATGTTGGTAACTGTGACACCTATGGAGGAAGCCATGAAAGCAGCAGTGGCCCGGGTGGAATGAACATAAGTGCTCTTCAAAGGATCTTTTTCCCCCAAAGCAAAATGGTACTTTTTGTTTTGCAACCTTGGCCTCTTTAGCACCAGCAAGGGCTACAAAATCTGATCATTAAGTCTATCTTTTCACTTGCAGTCAACATAAAGGACACTGCAGGCCTGGAGTCCCTTTTATGGGGCTTTTACTACTTCTTGGTTGGTTGTGAAAGCAGGAAGAAAAGATGGAAGGGTAATAGATTGGCCCATATGAAATGCAGATACCATCTTTGGTAAGGATGGGTGAGTGCAGATGACTAACTTGTGAGGGAACAAAGTTAATCAAACCTGTGAGCAGAAGTTACTGCCAGCAATACTATTTTGAAGTTAAGTAGCTGAACCAGGCAACAGTACATCGGATGAAAGCACAGCTCCCATCAAGTGAGGACACTGAGAAATTTAGCACAATATTCAATTCACATTAATTAACGATAAGAGTATTGGACAGAAACAAGTAAGGCAAACATTTCAGCAAACACGCCTAGAGTGGCAATTTAAACTGGGAAGGCTGATCTGGAATACATGTGAAGCTAGAGGTCTTCTGACAGACCACTGCACAAATTGTTTACGACAACCTGCACAGATGGATTTGATAGCAGGCTTCCTGACCATCTGGATATCATATCTTGTCATGTAGGTCTGTCTTGTGTGAGTGCAACGTAATAGATCCTTTCTGCCCAATCTGAAGCGATCAGGAATTAGCTGTGTGAGGATCTTCCATAGGACTTTTGAAAGACCTACAATTAATGGAAAGATGTACAGCAGGCAGAGACCAGTTGAACCTAAAGATATTCCCCAGGAAACAACTGGGGGTGGGGGGGATGGGGGCGGTTGCATATGCAAGAATGTCCACTGTATGAGCACATTTGAGCAGCCGCTGCTCTGACGCAGACCAACAGGCCTCATGCAGTCCTGTCATCCAGAAGGACAACTCGGCTAATTGAGGAGGCATCTCTGACACAGTGCCTTGAGACTATGGGGAGGGGAATGCTGATGGAACAATGCTGGAGCCACTGAGACTGACACAGAGTGCAGCACCGACACAGAAGATTCCTCACGTATGAGGCATTAAAACTGTTCACAAGGCCATGATGCCAAGCATACAAAGACCAGCAGAAGCAGTATCAAAACCCCAGAAATCACCTCCTGAACATTTGCAACCATCTGAGGAAAACACAAACACCTTTGTGCCATTTGCATGCAACACCATCCCTATGAAGGTCAGGCTGTGTAGGAGCGATGAGATCTTTGGGGGCCCACGGTAAAGCTGAAGTCCTGGAGAAAAGTCATTGTCTGCTGAAAGTGTTTCTAGACTACTGCAACAGGGGACTCCGCCGTCACTTGTCAGTTCTCCAGTTATAAAAATACATGGACTCCTGCCTGCTAATGTGAGGCCACCACAAGCACCAGCTTTTTGTAAAGACTGTTGGAGCAGTCATCAGTCCAAATGGACTGTAAATGGACAGTGATGAAATTCCAGAGTGAACCTCGAATAAAGTGTGTCAGAATTAGGTGGAGTTAGAAATCTTGAAAAACGAGGGACACTTACCAATTTCCAGCATTCAATGAGGGTAAGATTTAGCTCACTGACAGCACCACAAACTTGTCCTGTGGAAAGAATAAGTTTATCAGGCAGAAATTCATAATGAATCAAAAAAATCGGACCTTCTTCGGATCCAAGAAGTAAAGGGAATAGAAATCTTGCCTCTTTTGTCCAGTCATCAACATTGTTGCCCCTTTGTTCAGCATAACAAGGACGCCTGCCTTCAAAAATAGAGACATGGGCTGGACAGGACATAAGGGCTAAAGGAACAGGAAGGGTAGGGCATAGCCCCTGAAGAACAATGATCTTCCCACTGGAAGATGATGATGATTTAAAAGAGGGTGGATTGGTGGGAGAGGTTTTGAAGCTGCAAAGTCTGTCTGAGTGTCTCTCTCAGCACATAATTTCCTCCACACAGACTGATTTGAGGGTGACATTGTATTATACTCCGTGGGTAGTGTCAAGGGAGAAACCAACTGAACAGAGGATGGCACCTTGACAGGATTCAAATTCTTGGGTCCCAAGGAATGAGCAAATGGAAGCGTGGTGTCAGGGTAAGAGCCGACAGTTGCCAAGCCAGCAGTAGGATTAGAAGCCATCTTGAACAGGTCCAGCACAGCAAGCGGGAAGTCCTCATAACGCGCTGGGTCAGCCAACGGTGCAGAAAACTTCCCACCATCTTTTTCAACACTGGGATCTTAACTGATGACAAGGCCCAGTCCAGCAACTGGAAATTACACTGAGATTTTCAAACGGTCACATTAATAGAGCCACTACTTTGAAGAAAAGGACTTCTTCTAGCACTATTCTGTGTTTCATGGGGAAAGGTCTTGTAGGAAAACATTTCCCGACAGGTGACTTACCTCGAGATGTAGGGGAGCATTTTGGCATCTCTGCTGGCCATGGACTAAACAACTTGGCCTCTCACTCCCTATTGGCCTTTCATGTACACAGAGGCACAGGAATTGCAGGACGTAGATGACATGTTTTCATCGCCGTCACCACATGAGGATGCCATGTGGGTCCAATAAGAACAACTGTGTGTGGCATCACCAAGTTGGGAAAACACTTTAATCTGAAGGTTTTCCAGACCACTCAGAAACCTGGCAAGATAATTATTTTAGGTGAGGCATCTGCTGGAAGATGTACTCACCAAAAACAGTCTCTGTAAATAACTTTTATTCAAAACAGAAGGGACGGGAAAAGGGAGCAAAAAAGAATAACCTAATAGATTTGACTAAACTTGATTATTACACAGAAACCTACAAAAAGTACCCAATAAAACACTCCCTTCATATCTATTGTAGGAAGTTGGCTCTGTATGCACTATTTCAAACTAAGGAATAGTATGCACAGAGTCCAAGGGTTACCCTTAGAGGTAAGATAGTGGCAAAAAAGAGATAATACTAATGCTCTATTTTGTGGTAGTGTGGTCGAGCAGTAGGCTTATCAAAGGAGTAGTGTTAAGCATTTGTTGTACACACACAAGCAATAAATGAGGAACACACACTCAAAGACAATTCCAGGCCAATAGGTTTTTGTATAGAAAAATATCTTTTCTTAGTTTATTTTAAGAACCACGGTTCAAATTTTACATGTAAAACTTCAAATGAAAGGTATTGCAGGTAGGTACTTTAGGAACTTTTAATAATCAAAATAGCATATACACTTTTTAAATAAATCACATATAGCTATTTTAAAACTAGACAGTGCAATTTTCACAGTTCCGAGGGGGAGTAAGAGTTTGTTAGTTCTTGCAGGTAAGTAAACCACCTACGGGGTTCAGGTTTGGGTCCAAAGTAGCCCACCATTGGGGGTTCAGAGCAACCCCAAAGTTACCACACCAGCAGCTCAGGGCCGGTCAGGTGCAGAGGTCAAAGTGGCGCCCAAAACGCATAGGCTTCGATGGAGAAGGGGGTGCCCCGGTTCCAGTCTGCCAGCAGGTAAGTACCCGCGTCTTCGGAGGGCAGACCAGGGGGGTTTGGTAGGGCACCGGGGGGGGACACAAGTCAGCACAGAAAGTACACCCTCAGCAGCACGGGGGTGGCCGGGTGCAGTGTGCAAACACGCGTCTGGTTTCCAATGGAAATCAATGGGAGACCAAGGGGTTCCTTCAGCGATGCAGGCAGGCAAGGGGGGGGGGCTCCTCGGGGTAGCCACCACCTGGGCAAGGGAGAGGGCCTCCTGGGGGTCACTCCTGCACTGGAGTTCCGATCTTTCAGGTCCTGGGGGCTGCGGGTGCAGAGTCTTTACCAGGCGTCGGGATCTAGGAGACAGGCAGTCGCGGTCAGTGGGAGCCTCGGGATTCCCTCTGCAGGCGTCGCTGTGGGGGTTGGGGGGGGTCAATTCTCGCTACTCACGGTCTCAGTCACCGGGGAGTCCTCCCTGAAGTGTTTGTTCACCACAAGTCAAGCAGGGGGCGTCGGGTGCAGAGTAGCAAGTCTCACGCTTCCGTCGGGAAACGCAGTTGTTTTAAAGTTGCTCCTTTGAAACAAAGTTGCAGTCTTGGGTGAACAGAGCCGCTGTCCTCGGGAGTTCTTGGTCCTTCTAGAGCAGGGCAGTCCTCTGAGGATTCAGAGGTCGCTGGTACCTGTGGAAAGCGTCGCTGGAGCAGTGTCTTTAGAAGTGGGGAGACAGGCCGGTAGAGCTGGGGCCAAAGCAGTTGGTGTCTCCGTCTTCTCTGCAAGGTTTTTCAGCTTAGCAGTCCTCTTCTTCTTAGGGTGCAGGAATCTGAGTTCCTAGGTTCTGGGGAGCCCCTAAATACAGAATTTAGGAGTGTGTTTAGGTCTGGGAGGGCAGTAGCCAATGTCTACTAGACCTGAGGGTGGCTACACCCTCTTTGTGCCTCTTCCCAAGGGGAGGGGGTCACATTCCTATCCCTATTGGGGGAATCCTCCATCTGCAAGATGGAGGATTTCTAAAAGTCAGAGTCACCTCAGCTCAGGTTGCCTTGGGGGCTGTCCTGACTGGCCAGTGAATCCTCCTTGTTTTTCTCATTATCTCCTCCTGGACTTGCCGCCAAAAGTGGGGCCGTGGCCGGAGGGGGCGGGCAAGTCCACTAGCTAGAATGCCCTGGGGTGCTGTAACAGAGGGGGTGAGCCTTTGAGGCTCACCGCCAGGTGTTACAGTTCCTGCAAGGGGGAGGTGATAAGCATCTCCACGCAGTACAGGCTTTGTTACTAGCCACAGAGTGACAAAGGCACTCTTCCCCATGTAGCCAGCAACATGTCTCGAGTGTGGCAGGCTGCTAAAACCAGTCAGCCTGCACCGGTAGTTGGTTAAGGTTTCAGGGGGCACCTCTAAGGTGCCCTCTGGGGTGTATTTTACAATAAAAAGTACACTGGCATCAGTGTGCATTTATTGTGCCGAGAAGTTTGATACCAAACTTCCCAGTTTTCAGTGTAGCCATTATGGTGCTGTGGAGTTCGTGTATGACAGACTCCCAGACCATATACTCTTATGGCTACTGTAAAGAAATGGCTCCTTGTTGCAGTTAACCCCCACTTTTTGCCTGATACTGATGCTGTCTTGAATGAGAAGTGTGCTGGGACCCTGCTAACCAGGCACCAGCACCAGTGTTCTTTCACCTAAAATGTACAATTTTCTCCACAATTGGCACAACCCTGGAACCCAGGTAAGTCCCTTGTAACTGGTACCCCTAGTACCAAGGGCCCTGATGCCAGGGAAGGTCTCTAAGGGCTGCAGCATGTCTTATGCCACCCTAGGGACCCCTCACTCAGCACAGACACACTGCTTGCCAGCTTGTGTGTGCTGGTGAGGAGAAAATGACTAAGTCGACATGGCACTCCCCTCAGGGTGCCATGCCAACCTCACACTGCCTGTGGCATAGGTAAATCACCCCTCTAGCAGGCCTTACAGCCCTAAGGCAGGGTGCACTATACCACAGGTGAGGGCATAGGTGCATGACCACTATGCCCCTACAGTGTCTAAGCAAAACCTTAGACATTGTAAGTGCAGGGTAGCCATAATAGTATATGGGAGTCTGTCAAACAGAACTCCACAGCTCCATAATGGCTACACTGAATACTGGGAAGTTTGGTGTAAGGAAATGCCTCCTTGGCATGGTTACCCCCTGACTTTTTGCCTTTGCTGATGCTATGTTTTGAATTGAAAGTGTGCTGAGGCCTGCTAACCAGGCCCCAGCACCAGTGTTCTTTCCCTAACCTGTACTTTTGTATCCACAATTGGCACACCCTGGCATCCAGGTAAGTCCCTTGTAACTGGTACCCCTGGTACCAAGGGCCCTGATGCCAGGGAAGGTTCCTAAGGGCTGCAGCATATCTTATGCCACCCTGGGGACCCCTCACTCAGCACAGACACACTGCTTGCCAGCTTGTGTGTGCTGGGAGGACAAAACGAGTAAGTCGACATGGCACTCCCCTCAGGGTGCCATGCCAACCTCACACTGCCTATGCAGTATAGATAAGTCACCCCTCTAGCAGGCCTTACAGCCCTAAGGCAGGGTGCACTATACCATAGGTGAGGGCACCAGTGCATGAGCACTGTGCCCCTACAGTGTCTAAGGCAAACCTTAGACATTGTAAGTGCAGGGTAGCCATAAGAGTATATGGTCTGGGAGTCTGTCAAACAAGAACTCCACAGCACCATAATGGCTACACTGAAAACTGGGAAGTTTGGTATCAAACTTCTCAGCACAATAAATGCACACTGATGCCAGTGTACATTTTAGTGTAAAATACACCCCAGAGGGCACCTTAGAGGTGCCCCCTAAAAAACTTTAACCAACTACCTGTGTAGGCTGACTGGTTCTAGCAGCCTGCCACACTCGAGACATGTTGCTGGCCCCATGGGGAGAGTGCCTTTGTCACTCTGAGGCCAGTAACAAAGCCTGCACTGGGTGGAGATGCTAACACCTCCCCCAGGCAGGAGCTGTAACACCTGGCGGTGAGCCTCAAAGGCTCACCCCCTTTGTTCCAGCACCGCAGGGCACTCCAGCTAGTGGAGTTGCCCGCCCCCTCCGGCCACGGGCCCACTTCTGGCGGCAAGACCGGAGGAAATAATGAGAATAACCAGGAGGAGTCAGTGGCCAGTCAGGACAGCCCCTAAGGTGTCCTGAGCTGAAGTGACTAACTTTTAGAAATCCTCCATCTTGCAGATGGAGGATTCCCCCAATAGGGATAGGATTGTGACCCCCTCCCCTTGGGAGGAGGCACAAAGAGGGTGTACCCACCCTCAGGGCTAGTAGCCATTGGCTACTAAACCCCCAGACCTAAACACGCCCTTAAATTTAGTATTTAAGGGCTCCCCTGAACCTAAGAATGGCGATTCCTGCAACTTACAGAAGAAGAGGACTGCTGAGCTGAAAACCCCTGCAGAAGAAGAAAGAAGACACCAACTGCTTTGGCCCCAGTCCTACCGGCCTGTCTCCTGCCTTCCAAAGAAACCTGCTCCAGCGACGCTTTCCCCAGGACCAGCAACCTCTGAAGCCTCAGAGGACTGCCCTGCTTCCAAGAAACCAGGAAACTCCAGAGAACAGCGGCTCTATTCAACAAAGACTGCAACTTTGTATCCAGAGGAGCAGATTTAAAGACCCCTGCAATCCCCGCAGGAAGCGTGAGACTTGCAACACTGCACCCGGCGACCCCGACTCGACTGGTGGAGAAACAACGCTACAGGGAGGACCCTCCGGCGAATTCAAGACTGTGAGAAACCAAAGTTGTCCCCCCTGACCCTCACAGCGACGCCTGCAGAGGGAATCCCGAGGCTCCCCCTGACCGCGACTGCCTGACTCTGAAATCCCGACGCCTGGAAAAGACCCTGCCCCCGCAGCCCCCAGGACCTGAAGGATCGGAACTCCAGTGCAGGAGTGACCCCCAGGAGGCCCTCTCCCTTGCCCAGGTGGTGGCTACCCCGAGGAGGCCCCCCCTTGCTTGCCTGCACCGCTGAAGAGACCCCTTGGTCTCCCATTGAAATCTACAGGAAACCCGACGCTTGTTTACACACTGCACCCGGCCGCCCCCGCGCTGCTGAGGGTGCACTTTTTGTGTGGACTTGTGTCCCCCCCGGTGCCCTACAAAACCCCCCTGGTCTGCCCTCCGAAGACGCGGGTACTTACCTGCTGGCAGACTGGAACCGGGGCACCCCCTTCGCACCATTGAAGCCTATGTGTTTTGGGCACCTCTTTGACCTCTGCACCTGACCGGCCCTGAGCTGCTGGTGTGGTGACTTTGAGGTTGCTCTGAACCCCCAACGGTGGGCTACCTTGGACCCCAATTTGAACCCCGTAGGTGGTTTACTTACCTGCAAGAACTAACATTACTTTACCTCCCCTCGGAACTGTGAAAATTGCACTGTGTCCACTTTTAAAACAGCTAAATGTGTTTTATGTAAAACGTATATATGCTATTGTGATTATTCAAAGTTCCTAGAGTACTTACCTGCAATACCTTTCAAATGAGATATTACATGTAGAATTTGAACCTGTGGTTCTTAAAATAAACTAAGAAAAGATATTTTTCTATAACAAAAACCTATTGGCTTGGAATTGTCTCGGAGTGTGTGTTCCTCTTTTATTGCCTGTGTGTATGTACAACAAATGCTTAACACTACTCCTTTGATAAGCCTACTGCTCGAACACACTACCACAAAATAGAGCATTAGTATTATCTCTTTTTGCCACTATCTTACCTCTAAGGGGAACCCTTGGACTCTGTGCAAACTATTCCTTACTTTGAAATAGTGCATACAGAGCCAACTTCCTACATTTGGTATCAAACTTCTCAGAATAATAAACCCACACTGATGCCAGTGTTGGATTTATAAAAAAATGCACACAGATTGTCTCTTGGAGATGCCCCCTGTATTTTACCCAATTGTTCAGTGCAGGACTGACTGGTCTGTGCCAGCCTGCTGCTGAGAGACGAGTTTCTGACCCCATGTGGTGAGAGCCTTTGTGCTCTCTGGGAACAGAAACAAAAGCCTGCTCTGGGTGGAGGTGCTTCACACCTCCCCCCTGCAGGAACTGTAACACCTAGCAGTGAGCCTCAAAGGCTCAGGCTTCGTGTTACAATGCGCCCCAGGGCACTCCAGCTAGTGGAGATGCCCACCCCCTGGACACAGCCCCCACTTTTGGCGGCAAGTCCAGGAGAGATAATGAGAAAAACAAGGAGGAGTCACTGGCCAGTCAGGACAGCCCCTAAGGTGTCCTGAGCTGAGGTGACTCTGACTTTTAGAAATCCTCCATCTTGCAGATGGAGGATTCCCCCAATAGGATTAGGGATGTGCCCCCCTCACCTCAGGGAGGAGGCACAAAGAGGGTGTAGCCACCCTCAAGGACAGTAGCCATTGGCTACTGCCCTCCCAGACCTAAACACACCCCTAAATTCAGTATTTAAGAGCTCCCCATAACCTAGGAAACTAGATTCCTGCAACCTAAGAAGAAGAGGACTGCTAAGCTGAAAAACCCTGCAGAGAAGACGGAGACACCAACTGCTTTGGCACCAGCTATACCGGCCTGTCTCCCCCATTCTAAAGACACTGCTCCAGCGACGCTCTCCCCAGGGACCAGCGACCTCTGAATCCTCAGAGGACTGCCCTGCTCTAGAAGGACCAAGAAACTCCCGAGGACAGCGGCTCTGTTCACCCAAGACTGCAACTTTGTTTCAAAGGAGCAACTTTAAAACGACTTGCATTTCCCGCCGGAAGCGTGAGACTTGCTTCTCTGCACCCGACGCCCCCGGCTTGTGGAGAAACAACACTTCAAGGAGGACTCCCCGGCGACTGCGAGTAGCCAAAGTTGCCCCCCCCTGAGCCCCCACAGCGACGCCTGCAGAGGGAATCCCGAGGCTCCCCCTGACCGCGACTGCCTGCTTCCCAGATCCCGATGCCTGGTAAAGACTCTGCACCCGCAGCCCCCAGGACCTGAAAGATCGGAACTCCAGTGCAGGAGTGACCCCCAGGAGGCCCTCTCCCTTGCCCAGGTGGTGGCTACCCCGAGGAGCGCGCCCCCCCCCTTGCCTGCATCGCTGAAGAGACCCCTTGGTCTCACATTGATTTCTATTGGAAACCCGACGCGTGTTTGCACACTGCACCCGGCCGCCCCCGTGCTGCTGAGGGTGTACTTTCTGTGCTGACTTGTGTCCCCCCCGGTGCCCTACAAAACCCCCCTAGTCTGCCTTCCGAAGACACGGGCACCCCCTTCTCCATTGAAGCCTATGCGTTTTGGGTACCACTTTGACCTCTGCACCTGACCGGCCCAGAGCTGCTGGTGTGGTAACTTTGAGGTTGCTCTGAACCACCAACGGTGGGCTACCTTGGACCCAAACTTGAACCCCGTAGGTGCTTTACTTACCTGCAAGAACTAACAAACTCTTACTCCCCCCAGGAACTGTTGAAAATTGCACTGTGTCTAGTTTTAAAATAGCTATATGTGATTTATTTGAAAACTCTGTATGCTATTTTGATTATTCAAAGTTCCTAAAGTACCTACCTGCAATACCTTTCATTCAAAGTATTACATGTAAATCTTGAACCTGTGGTTCTTAAAATAAACTAAGAAAATATATTTTTCTATACAAAAACCTATTGGCCTGGAATTGTCTCCGAGTGTGTGTTCCTCATTTATTGCTTGTGTATGTACAACAAATGCTTAACACTACTCCTTTGATAAGCCTACTGCTCGACCACACTACCACAAAATAGAGCATTAGTATTATCTCTTTTTGCCACTATCTTACCTCTAAGGGGAACCCTTGGACTCTGTGCATACTATTCCTTACTTTGAAATAGTGCATTCAGAGCCAACTTCCTACAGCTACCCTGCACTTACAATGTCTAAGGTTTTGCTTAGACACTGTAGGGGCACAGTGCTCATGCACTGGTGCCCTCACCTATGGTATAGTGCACCCTGCCTTAGGGCTGTAAGGCCTGCTAGAGGGGTGACTTACCTATACTGTATAGGCAGCGTGAGGTTGGCATGGCACCCGGAGGGGAGTGCCATGTCGACTTACTCGTTTTGTCCTCACCAGCACACGCAAGCTGGCAAGCAGCGTGTCTGTGCTGAGTGAGGGGTCTCCAGGGTGGCATAAGACATGCTGCATCCCTTAGAGACCTTCCCTGGCATCAGGGCCCTTGGTACCAGGGGTACCAGTTACAAGGGACTTACCTGGATGCCAGGGTGTGCCAATTGTGGAAACAAAATGAAAATGTCACTTACCCAGTGTACATCTGTTTGTGGCATTAGTCGCTGCAGATTCACATGTTTGGCACAGTCCGCTGCCTGGTGTTGGGCTCGGAGTATTACAAGTTGTTTTTCTTCGAAGAAGTCTTTTTTGGTCACAGGACCGAAGGACTCCTCCCTCTTCGGCTCCATTGCGCATGGGCGTCGACTCCATCTTAGATTGTTTTCCCCGCAGAGGGTGAGGATGGAGTTGTTTGCTATAAATAGTGCCCATGCAATGGAGTGAATATGTATGTACGTTAAGAGTTTATAATAATTATTTACAAATGTACAGATGTTTAAGATTTATGATCTACTTCTAAACGGCTACAGGCTTCCCGGGGAGGTGGGAGGGTACATGTGAATCTGCAGCGACTAATGCCACGAACAGATGTACACTGGGTAAGTGACATTTTCAGTTCGATGGCATATGTTGCTGCAGATACACATGTTTGGCATAGACTATAAAGCAGTTACCTCCCCTAAAAGCGGTGGTTTAGCCTGTAGGAGTTGAAGTAGTTTGGAATAATGTTCTTAGTACAGCTTGGCCCACTGTAGCTTGTTGTGCATTTAGTACGTCTACACAGTAGTGTTTAGTAAACGTATGAGGCGTAGACCAGGTTGCAGCCTTACATATTTCGCTCATAGGAATGTTTCCTAGAAAGGCCATTGTAGCACCTTTCTTTCTGGTTGAGTGTGCCTTTGGTGTAATAGGCAATTCTCTTTTGGCTTTAAGATAGCATGTTTGAATACATCTGACTATCCATCTAGCAATGCCTTGTTTAGAGATTGGATTTCCTATGTGTGGTTTTTGAAAAGCTATGAACAGTTGTTTTGTTTTCCTGATTAGCTTTGTTCTGTCAATGTAGTACATTAGTGCTCTTTTGATGTCTAATGTATGTAGTGCCCTTTCAGCCACGGAATTTGGTTGTGGGAAGAACACTGGCAATTCTACTGTTTGATTTAAATGGAATGGTGAGATTACTTTTGGCAGAAATTTTGGATTTGTTCTTAGAACTATTTTATTGTTGTGTATTTGAATAAATGGTTCTTGTATGGTAAATGCCTGTATTTCACTTACTCTTCTGAGGGATGTGATTGCAATGAGAAATGCGACTTTCCAGGTTAGATATTGCATTTCACAGGAATGCATGGGTTCGAAAGGTGGACCCATGAGTCTTGTTAAGACGATGTTAAGATTCCATGAAGGAACTGGTGGTGTTCTTGGTGGTATAATTCTTTTTAGCCCTTCCATGAATGCTTTAATAACTGGTATTCTAAATAGAGACGATGAATGAGTAGTTTGTAGGTAAGCAGATATTGCTGCGAGGTGTATTTTTATAGATGAAAAAGCGAGATTTGCTTTTTGCAAATGTAGTAAGTATCCTACTATGTCTTTCGTAGAGGCATGTAATGGTTGTATTTGATTGGCATGGCAGTAGTAAACAAATCTTTTCCACTTAGATGCATAGCAGTGTCTAGTGGAAGATTTTCTAGCTTGTTTTATGACCTCCATGCATTCTTGTGTGAGGTCTAAGTGTCCGAATTCTAGGATTTCAGGAGCCAAATTGCCAGATTCAATGATGCTGGGTTTGGATGCCTGATCTGTTGTTTGTGTTGTGTTAACAGATCTGGTCTGTTGGGTAGTTTGACATGCGGTACTAGTGAAAGGTCTAGTAGAGTTGTATACCAAGGTTGTCTTGCCCATGTGGGTGCTATCAGTATGAGTTTGAGTTGGTTTTGACTCAACTTGTTTACTAGATATGGAAGGAGAGGGAGAGGGGGAAAAGCGTATGCAAATATCCCTGACCAACTCATCCATAGAGCATTGCCTTGTGATTCGCGGTGTGGGTACCTGGATGCGAAGTTTTGGCATTTTGAGTTTTCTTTTGTTGCGAACAAATCTATCTGGGGTGTTCCCCAAATTTGAAAGTACTTGTTCAGAACTTGGGGGTGAATTTCCCATTCGTGGACTTGTTGGTGGTCTCGCGAAAGGTTGTCTGCTAGTTGGTTTTGTATTCCTGGAATAAATTGTGCTATTAGGCGAATGTTGTTGTGAATCGCCCACTGCCAAATTTTTTGTGTTAGGAGGCACAATTGTGTTGAGTGTGTTCCTCCTTGTTTGTTTAAATAATACATTGTTGTCATGTTGTCTGTTTTGACAAGAATGTATTTGTGTGTTATTATGGGTTGGAAGGCTTTTAACGCTAGAAATACTGCTAACAGTTCTAGGTAATTGATATGAAATTTTGTTTGGTGTATATCCCATTGTCCTTGAATGCTGTGGTGATTGAGGTGTGCTCCCCACCCTGTCATGGAAGCATCTGTTGTTATAACGTATTGAGGCACTGGGTCCTGAAATGTCCGCCCTTTGTTTAAATTTTTGCTGTTCCACCATAGAAGCGAGAGGTATGTTTGGCGGTCTACCAACACCAGATCTTGAAATTGACCCTGTGCCTGTGACCATTGTGATGCTAGACACTGTTGTAAGGGTCGCATGTATAGTCTTGCGTTTGGGACAATGGCTATGCATGATGACATCATGCCTAGAAGTTTTAGCACAAATTTTGCTTGTATCTTTTGGTTTGGAAACATAGCACTTATTACCTTGTGGAATGCCTGCACTCTTTGTGGACTTGGAGTGGCAATTCCTTTTGATGTGTTGATGGTTGCTCCTAGATATTGTTGTGTGTGACACGGTTCTAGGTGTGATTTTGTATAGTTGATGGAAAACCCCAGTTTGTGAAGGGTTTGTATGACACATGTGGTGTCGTTTGCGCATTTTTTTACTGTGTTGGTCTTGATTAGCCAATCGTCTAGGTAAGGGAACACATGTATCTGTTGTCTCCTGATGTGTGCTGCTACTACTGCTAGACATTTTGTGAACACTCTTGGTGCAGTTGTTATTCCGAATGGCAACACTTTGAATTGGTAATGTATTCCTTTGAATACGAACCGTAGGTACTTTCTGTGAGAAGGGTGTATTGGTATATGAAAGTACACATCCTTTAGGTCTAATGTGGTCATGTAATCTTGCTGTTTGAGCAGTGGAATGATGTCTTGTAGTGTGACCATGTGAAAATGGTCCGATATGATGTAGGTATTTAGTGTCCTGAGATCTAATATTGGTCTTAATGTTTTGTCTTTTTTTGGAATTAGAAAGTACAGGGAGTAAACTCCTGTGTTTTTTTGTTGTACTGGTACTAACTCTATTGCATCCTTTTGCAGTAGTGCTTGAACTTCTAGTCCCAAAAGTTCTAAATGTTGTGGTGACATTTTGCGTGTTTTGGGAGGGATGTTTGGTGGGAATTTGTGGAATTCTATGCAATAGCCATGTTGGATTATTGCTAATACCCAATTGTCTGTTGTAATCTGTTGCCAAGATTGGTAGAATTGGCTTAGTCTTCCCCCCACTGGTGTTGAGTGAAGGGGTTGCGTGACTTGAAAGTCACTGTGTAGGTGGAGGTGTTTTTGGAGTCTGGAATCTTCCCCTACTCCTTGGGAATTGACCCCCTCTATATCCCCTGAAACCTCCCCTTTGGAAGGAACCCTGATATGGTGTGGTTCTTGTTTGTTGGCTGGTGGTGTCTGTGGGTTGGCCACGAAACCCCCCTCTAAATGGAGTTTTTCTAAAAGAGCCTCTGCTCTGCGGGGAGTAGAGTGCGCCCATGGCCTTGGCCGTGTCTGTGTCCTTTTTAAGTTTTTCAATGGCTGTGTCCACTTCAGGGCCAAAAAGTTGTTTTTCGTTGAAGGGCATATTAAGGACAGCCTGCTGGATTTCAGGTTTGAAGCCTGAAGTGCGGAGCCAAGCTTGTCTCCTTATGGTGACAGCAGTGTTGACTGTTCTCGCTGCAGTATCGGCTGCGTCCAGTGAAGAGCGGATTTGATTGTTTGAGATCGTTTGTCCCTCTTCAACTATTTGCTGCGCCCTTTTTTGGTATTCTTGGGGAAGATGGTCTACGAGAAGTTGCATCTCATCCCAGTGAGCGCGGTCATATCTGGCCAGCAGCGCTTGAGAATTTGCGATGCGCCACTGGTTGGCTGCCTGTGATGCTACTCTTTTTCCTGCCGCATCAAATTTTCTGCTTTCTTTGTCCAGAGGTGGGGCGTCGCCAGATGTATGGGAATTTGCTCTTTTGCGAGCTGCCCCTACTACTACGGAGTCAGGTGGTAACTGCGTAGTAATAAACACTGGATCTGTGGGTGGTGGTTTGTATTTTTTATCCACCCTTGGGGTGATGGCTCTTGATTTTACGGGCTCTTCAAAAATTTGTTTTGCGTGCCGTAACATCCCCGGTAGCATTGGGAGACATTGATATTGGCTATGTGTAGCCGAGAGGGTGTTAAATAAAAAATCATCCTCTATAGGATCGGAATGCAGTTGGACATTGTGGAATTCTGCAGCCCTAGCCACCAGTTGTGAGTATGAGGTACTGTCCTCTGGCGGTGACGGCTTTGTGGGGTATGAATCTGGATCATTGTCCGGCACTGGGGTGTCGTATAGGTCCCAAGCGTCTTGATCCTGATTATCTTGACTTATGGTAGTTTGCGCTGGTGAGTGCATTTGTGGCGGTGTTTGTGCCGGCGATGCCTGTTGTAGTGGAGAGGGCGGAGGCGTGACTTTTTTAACCACTTTGGCTTGTGGTTGTGCGTCATCCTTGAGGAGACTGATCCTTCTTTTCCTCATTATTGGGGGAAGGGTTGATATCTTCCCTGTGTCTTGCTGGATGTACAGTCTCTTTTGTGTGTAGTCTGATTCTACACTTTGGAGCTCTTGTCCAAATCTGTGCATCTGGCCACTTATTCCTTGTTCCTCTGAGTAGGATGAAGGTGTGGTATTTTTCGGCGCCGAGAGAGAATCTTTTTTCGGTTTCGGCACCGACAGAATTTTTGTTCCTTTCGGCATGGATTCTCGGTGCCGATGTTTTTCGGTTCCGGTATCTTGTTTTTGTCTCTCAGAGCCGCTTTCTCGGCTCCGAGGTTGCTCCATGGCGGTCCCTCGACCGGAGTCGGGTGTCTTCGCTATGGGCGTGCCCTTTTTCGGCGCCTTCGACGGGTCGCCTGTTTTATGGGTCGAGCCATGGCCTGTTGGCAGTGGCGTCCCCTGGGCTTTCGTTTTGTCGATGGTTTTACTTTTTGATGTCTTACTCACAGTTTGTTGCTGTTGTTCGACGTCGGAGTCTCCGGATTCTGAGTCCGGAACCGAGAATGTTTCCTCTTCGTCGTCGAAACGTTGTTTTGTCGGCGTGGACGCCATTTGTAGACGCCTGGCTCTTCGGTCCCGGAGTGTTTTTCTGGACCGGAAGGCTCGACAGGCCTCACAGGTATCCTCCTTGTGCTCGGGGGACAAGCACAAGTTACAGACCAAGTGCTGATCTGTATAAGGATACTTACTGTGACATTTTGGGCAGAAACGGAACGGGGTCCGTTCCATCGGCTTCGATGTCGCACGCGGTCGGGCCGACCAGGCCCCGATGGGGGAATCGAAGCTACCCCAAAGTCTTCCGATGATCGGTGTCGATGTACCTAACTATCCCGATACCGAACGGAACAATACCGACGCTTTCTTCCGAGATTCTGACTAACTTTCCGAACCGAAACACGGAGCGAATACGTCCGAACCCGACAGCGGAAAAAAACAATCTAAGATGGAGTCGACGCCCATGCGCAATGGAGCCGAAGAGGGAGGAGTCCTTCGGTCCCGTGACCAAAAAAGACTTCTTCGAAGAAAAACAACTTGTAATACTCTGAGCCCAACACCAGGCAGCGGACTGTGCCAAACATGTGTATCTGCAGCAACATATGCCATCGAACGTACAGGTTAGGGAAAGAACACTGGTGCTGGGGCCTGGTCAGCAGGCCTCAGCACACTTTCAAATCAAAACTTAGTATCAGCAAAGGCAAAAAGTCAGGGGGGTAACCATGCCAAGGAGGCATTTCCTTACATCCCGTATGGTGAAAACACAGCTTACAGTTGATTTGTTTTCTGGGCTATCCAGTAAGGTATTTTTTCCCGCTCTGTGGGTGCTTTACCCATAATAGTATGCACTGTTTGTGGATTAATCCCAGTAGCCAACTGGTACCCAGCAGGTGCTGGATGCGTTGGTGTTGTGTTCAAAGTCTGCATTACAAACTGAACAGGCTGTCTCTATAATGTTACTATTTCATTATATATGTTTCGCAGATCTGCTGCTTGCAAGATTTGTATACCCGGGTGAGGTGTGTATGTGGCAAACATAGGCCACGTAGGTCTGTCATTGCTCAAGGGACCTAATCTCACACGTTGTATGATATATGGTAGGGAGCCTTTAAACCAATTCTGATGCTTCTGATAAGTGAGCAGTTTTTCATGATACTGGTATGCTTGGTACCGCTATTGTATATGTGTGAAATGTAACTGTTCTGCAGTCTTCCTCCGGAAAGGTGACCCAAGAGTAAAATGTCTGTTTGGTAAGCTTCATTAGCTTCCACTATGAAAGTGACATCCCCGCACTCATCTGTAAACCCATGCGCTACTAGGTGTAATGTTAATGCTTGTCTAGCATTTTCAGAAATTTCTATGGCAGTAGCCATATTTGTCAAATTGGTGAAGAGATGGAACAACAAGTGGGGAGTAAAGTCCTTTTTAAGAGTTCGAGCTCGAAAAACCTACAGCCTAATTAGGTGTTCCCTTTTCAGCTGAGGAGGATTTTCCCAAAGACCACGGACATCTCTGTATAATGGTACTTAGGGTACCTGTTATCTGTGAGACAGTGATAGTTGGGGTACCCATAAATTAGTGCCTAAACACCAACGTTGGTGGTGCCATGTCATAGTTTGGACTCTTGCTCTGGGCAAGACTGCTGGTTCAAGGATGACAGTACTTATGTTTGTAGGCGACTATGCCTATCCTACAACAGGTTGCATCTCTAGTCCCAACCATTCCGGCTCACTAGCAGTACCTCACCCATAACCCGAACAGTTAAAGGTGATTTGTGCCAGCCTTTACGCATGGACTCAGAAGTATGACATCTCAGGGAGTGTCGTGGTTAAACGGAGATTACCCCTTTCTCACAGATACATTATGTCTCAACCAAACACAGGCAATAACGAAGATGCAGTAATGTTTCAATAGTTTATATTTAATACAATCTGCGGTAAACCACATGGGCTGCAACGATTAGGATAACGAACAGTGCAAGAGATAAAATTGTAAAGACTACAGACATGATTATGAAGACCCCTACCATCTTGCGATAGCATGGAAAGAAAGTGTATTATATGTCCTAGTACTCTATCATAATAGGCCTAACCTACCTAGAGGAGAGCTGGGTATGTTAAACCTAATCTGCCAATGCCATGTCCCTGGAAGGATCCCTCAACCCTTGTTACCTTGGAATGAGGTCTTGTGCTCAGACTCCGGATGAACACAAAATCCGGGTCAGCGTCAAGGCGACGTGCAGCATCGATAGCAGCGATGGTATCTGGTCGGAATCCCTCTGATTATCTGTCTACCGTGTGATGTATTTATACAGATCTACTTGGACCCTTGACGTAGGTTGTTCCCAAACAATAGATAACAAAGCATGCTTTGGATGGTAAATTAATATAAACATTCCCTCAAAAACATGAAGAGGGAAAGTACCTAATGTGAACACCTACAGTTTGTTAGTCTGTCACATGAGTTGACACCTTAGCGCGGTGGCAATGATAACAAAGCTAAACAAAATGGCCTAACTATAAACAAGGCAGCCATCTTAGAAGAATTAATAAATGAATGGACTAAGAGCAAGTGTAAAGAAATGGCTCCCTGTTGCAGTTACCCCCCACTTTTTGCCTGATACTGATGCTGACTTGACTGAGAAGAGTGCTGGGACCCTGCTAACCAGGACCCAGCACCAGTGTTCCTTCACCTAAAATGTACCATTGTATCCACAATTGGCACACCCTGGCATTCAGATAAGTCCCTTGTAACTGGTACTTCTAGTACCAAGGGCCCTGATGCCAAGGAAGGTCTCTAAGGGCTGCAGCATGTCTTATGCCACCCTAGAGACCCCTCACTCAGCACAGACACACTGCTTACAAGCCTGTGTGTGCTAGTGAGAACAAAATGAGTAAGTCGACATGGCACTCCCCTCAGGGTGCCATGCCAGCCTCTCACTGCCTATGCAGTATAGGTAAGACACCCCTCTAGCAGGCCTTACAGCCCTAAGGCAGGGTGCACTATACCATAGGTGAGGGTGCCAGTGCATGAGCATGGTACCCCTACAGTGTCTAAACAAAACCTTAGACATTGTAAGTGCAGGGTAGCCATAAGAGTATATGGTCTGGGAGTTTGTCAAACACGAACTCCACAGCACCATAATGGCTACACTGAAAACTGGGAAGTTTGGTATCAAACTTCTCAGCACAATAAATGCACACTGATGCCAGTGTACATTTTATTGCCAAATACACCCCAGAGGGCACCTTAGAGGTGCCCCCTGAAACTTAACCGACTATCTGTGTAGGCTGACTAGTTTTAGCAGCCTGCCACAAACCGAGACATGTTGCTGGCCCCATGGGGAGAGTGCCTTTGTCACTCTGAGGCCAGTAACAAAGCCTGCACTGGGTGGAGATGCTAACACCTCTCCCAGGCAGGAATTGTCACACCTGGCGGTGAGCCTCAAAGGCTCACCTCCTTTGTGCCAACCCAGCAGGACACTCCAGCTAGTGGAGTTGCCCGCCCCCTCCGGCCAGGCCCCACTTTTGGCGGCAAGGCCGGAGAAAATAATGAGAAAAACAAGGAGGAGTCACTGGCCAGTCAGGACAGCCCCTAAGGTGTCCTGAGCTGAAGTGACTCTAACTTTTAGAAATCCTCCATCTTGCAGATGGAGGATTCCCCCAATAGGGTTAGGATTGTGACCCCCTCCCCTTGGGAGGAGGCACAAAGAGGGTGTAGCCACCCTCAGGGCTAGTAGCCATTGGCTACTAACCCCCCAGACCTAAACCTGCCCTTAAATTTAGTATTTAAGGGCTACCCTGAACCCTAGAAAATTAGATTCCTGCAACTACAAGAAGAAGGACTGCCCAGCTGAAAACCCCTGCAGCGGAAGACCAGAAGACGACAACTGCCTTGGCTCCAGAAACTCACCGGCCTGTCTCCTGCCTTCCAAAGATCCTGCTCCAGCGACGCCTTCCAAAGGGACCAGCGACCTCGACATCCTCCGAGGACTGCCCCTGCTTCGAAAAGACAAGAAACTCCCGAGGACAGCGGACCTGCTCCAAGAAAAGCTGCAACTTTGTTTCCAGCAGCTTCAAAGAACCCTGCAAGCTCCCCGCAAGAAGCGTGAGACTTGCAACACTGCACCCGGCGACCCCGACTCGGCTGGTGGAGATCCGACACCTCAGGAGGGACCCCAGGACTACTCTGATACTCTGAGTACCAAAACCTGTCCCCCCTGAGCCCCCACAGCGCCGCCTGCAGAGGGAATCCCGAGGCTTCCCCTGACCGCGACTCTTTGAACCTAAAGTCCCGACGCCTGGGAGAGACCCTGCACCCGCAGCCCCCAGGACCTGAAGGACCGGACTTTCACTGGAGAAGTGACCCCCAGGAGTCCCTCGCCCTTGCCCAAGTGGAGGTTTCCCCGAGGAATCCCCCCCTTGCCTGCCTGCAGCGCTGAAGAGATCCCGAGATCTCTCATAGACTAACATTGCGAACCCGACGCTTGTTTCTACACTGCACCCGGCCGCCCCCGCGCCGCTGAGGGTGAAATTTCTGTGTGGACCTGTGTCCCCCCCGGTGCCCTACAAAACCCCCCTGGTCTGCCCTCCGAAGACGCGGGTACTTACCTGCAAGCAGACCGGAACCGGGGCACCCCCTTCTCTCCATTCTAGCCTATGTGTTTTGGGCACCACTTTGAACTCTGCACCTGACCGGCCCTGAGCTGCTGGTGTGGTGACTTTGGGGTTGCTCTGAACCCCCAACGGTGGGCTACCTTGGACCAAGAACTAAGCCCTGTAAGTGTCTTACTTACCTGGTTAACCTAACAAATACTTACCTCCCCTAGGAACTGTGAAAATTGCACTAAGTGTCCACTTTTAAAATAGCTATTTGTGAATAACTTGAAAAGTATACATGCAATTTTGATGATTTGAAGTTCCTAAAGTACTTACCTGCAATACCTTTCGAATGAGATATTACATGTAGAATTTGAACCTGTGGTTCTTAAAATAAACTAAGAAAAGATATTTTTCTATATAAAAACCTATTGGCTGGATTTGTCTCTGAGTGTGTGTACCTCATTTATTGTCTATGTGTATGTACAACAAATGCTTAACACTACTCCTTGGATAAGCCTACTGCTCGACCACACTACCACAAAATAGAGCATTAGTATTATCTCTTTTTACCACTATTTTACCTCTAAGGGGAACCCTTGGACTCTGTGCATGCTATTCCTTACTTTGAAATAGCACATACAGAGCCAACTTCCTACATTGGTGGATCAGCGGTGGGGTACAAGACTTTGCATTTGCTGGACTACTCAGCCAATACCTGATCACACGACAAATTCCAAAATTGTCATTAGAAATTGATTTTTGCAATTTGAAAAGTTTTCTAAATTCTTAAAAGTCCTGCTAGGGCCTTGTGTGTTAAGTCCCTGTTTAGCATTTCTTTTAGAGTTTAAAAGTTTGTAAAAGTTTGAATTAGATTCTAGAACCAGTTGTAGATTCTTAAAAAGTATTCCAACTTTTAGAAGCAAAATGTCTAGCACAGATGTGACTGTGGTGGAACTCGACACCACACCTTACCTCCATCTTAAGATGAGGGAGCTAAGGTCACTCTGTAAAATAAAGAAAATAACAATGGGCCCCAAACCTACCAAAATACAGCTCCAGGAGCTTTTGGCAGAGTTTGAAAAGGCCAACCCCTCTGAGGGTGGCAACTCAGAAGAAGAGGATAGTGACTTGGAGGACAATTCCCCCCTACCAGTCCTATCTAGGGAGAACAGGGTCCCTCAAACCCTGACTCCAAAAATAATAGTCAGAGATGCTGGTTCCCTCACAGGAGAGACCAACACCTCTGAAATCACTGAGGATAGCCCCAGTGAAGAGGACATCCAGTTAGCCAGGATGGCCAAAAGATTGGCTTTGGAAAGACAGATCCTAGCCATAGAGAGGGAAAGAAAAGAGATGGGCCTAGGTCCCATCGATGGTGGCAGCAACTTAAATAGGGTCAGAGATTCTCCTGACATCCTAAAAATCCCCAAAGGGATTGTAACAAAATATGAAGATGGTGATGACATCACCAAATGGTTCACAGCTTTTGAGAGGGCTTGTGTAACCAGAAAAGTAAACAGATCTCACTGGGGTGCTCTCCTTTGGGAAATGTTCACTGGAAAGTGTAGGGATAGACTCCTCACACTCTCTGGAAAAGATGCAGAATCTTATGACCTCATGAAGGGTACCCTGATTGAGGGCTTTGGATTCTCCACTGAGGAGTATAGAATTAGATTCAGGGGGGCTCAAAAATCCTCGAGCCAGACCTGGGTTGATTTTGTAGACTACTCAGTAAAAACACTAGATGGTTGGTTAACTGGAAATGAAGTGTGTGACTATGTTGGGCTTTATAATTTGTTTATGAAAGAACACATTTTAAGTAACTGCTTCAATGAAAAGTTGCATCAGTATCTGGTAGACCTAGGTCCAATTTCTCCCCAAGAATTGGGAAAGAAGGCAGACCACTGGGTCAAGACTAGGGTAACCAAAACTTCCACTGGGGGTGACCAAAAGAAAGGGGTTACAAAAACTCCCCAGGAGAAAGTGGGTGACACTAGAAACAAAGAAAAAGAGTCCTCTGTAGGCCCCCAAAAACCAGAACAGGTGGGTGGGCCCCAAGACACAACCCAAAACAAAGGTGGGTACCAGGGTAAGAACTGGGATGCCACTAAGGCATGGTGCCACAACTGTAAACAGTCTGGGCACCACACCAAGGACACTTCTTGTCCCAAAAACAAACCCCAGAACAAAATTCCAGGGGTAACCAGTGTAGCCATGGGAGATGACTCCTCAGATGAGGAGGTCTTCATAGCCTTCAACTGGAAACAGGGCCCAACAGGTGAGTTGGAGATTCCAGAGGGAAGTAGACACTTCCACCACCTACTGGTGAATGGAATCCCAACCACTGCCCTGAGAGACACTTGTGCCAGTCACACTATTGTGCATGACAGGCTGGTGCTCTCAAACCAGTACATCCCAGGTGAGACTGCCAGGGTAAGAGTTAGCCTAGACAGGGTCACTAAGAGGCCTGTGGCTTTAGTGCCCATAGAAGTGGGTGGCACTCTTAGCTGGAGAAGGGTAGTAGTCAGTACAGACCTCCCCCTTGATTGTCTCCTTGGAAATGACTACCCAGAGGTTAGTCAGAGCCCAAGAGAGAAACTGGTCCAGTGCCAGTCCTCTCCCAAGGATTCTGGAAGTCCTGCCTCTGCAGTAAATGCAAGCAGGCCCCAGAAGAAGAAGAAAAGAAAACAGAGTAGGAAGGGTGGACAACCTTTAGCCAAGGTTACAGCGAGCCAAGGAGATTCTGCTCCAGTAGGGGAGAACTCCAAAAATGGCCCTGATAAAGTCCAACCTGACCCACAAGAAGTCCTGGCTAGTCAGGCAACTGTTAAACCTGAGTGGGTGGCTCCTCAGCTAACAGAAGAAAGAGTGGAAGAAGGGTGTTTACTACAAGATGTGGTAACCCCCCACTCCAATACAGCAGACAGGCAACCTGAACCCAAAGAAGCCTGTAACTTAGCCCCTTCCCTTTTAGGTGAAGAGCTAAAGGTGTGGTTCTGGGCACTGACAGCTGTCAGTGGCCTCTGCTGGGTGTTAGCCTTTATGGCTGCACTATCCTTAGCATGGTGGTCTGACCCCATGCCAAATAGCAAGTTAGGCCCCCTGACCCTATTGGTCATGGTGGGGTTACTCCAGCTCTGGGTAACCTCTCTGGGTAAGCTAGGGGTGACCCTGGCCAAGATAAGGTTAGCAGAGGTGGACACCTCTAAGACCAAAATAGAAAGAATGGGTGGAGACATTGAAGAGGCAGACAAGAGGCAATTCAGACTAGGTCCTATCACTGTGGAAGTAGGTCAGTTCCCCAAAGGGAATGACCTGAACAGAAGGATGTAAGGCAGAGTAGGCCCTGCAACTAACCAGCCTATTTCTCCTACTCTTCCTCGCCTGACAGACTAGGAAGACTCTCCCAGCTTGGGCTGAGTCTCCTGGCCTGTGGGCTGGGGGGGGCTTGTGTAAAGAAATGGCTCCCTGTTGCAGTTACCCCCCACTTTTTGCCTGATACTGATGCTGACTTGACTGAGAAGAGTGCTGGGACCCTGCTAACCAGGCCCCAGCACCAGTGTTCCTTCACCTAAAATGTACCATTGTATCCACAATTGGCACACCCTGGCATTCAGATAAGTCCCTTGTAACTGGTACTTCTAGTACCAAGGGCCCTGATGCCAAGGAAGGTCTCTAAGGGCTGCAGCATGTCTTATGCCACCCTAGAGACCCCTCACTCAGCACAGACACACTGCTTACAAGCCTGTGTGTGCTAGTGAGAACAAAATGAGTAAGTCGACATGGCACTCCCCTCAGGGTGCCATGCCAGCCTCTCACTGCCTATGCAGTATAGGTAAGACACCCCTCTAGTAGGCCTTACAGCCCTAAGGCAGGGTGCACTATACCATAGGTGAGGGTGCCAGTGCATGAGCATGGTACCCCTACAGTGTCTAAACAAAACCTTAGACATTGTAAGTGCAGGGTAGCCATAAGAGTATATGGTCTGGGAGTTTGTCAAACACGAACTCCACAGCACCATAATGGCTACACTGAAAACTGGGAAGTTTGGTATCAAACTTCTCAGCACAATAAATGCACACTGATGCCAGTGTACATTTTATTGCCAAATACACCCCAGAGGGCACCTTAGAGGTGCCCCCTGAAACTTAACCGACTATCTGTGTAGGCTGACTAGTTTTAGCAGCCTGCCACAAACCGAGACATGTTGCTGGCCCCATGGGGAGAGTGCCTTTGTCACTCTGAGGCCAGTAACAAAGCCTGCACTGGGTGGAGATGCTAACACCTCTCCCAGGCAGGAATTGTCACACCTGGCGGTGAGCCTCAAAGGCTCACCTCCTTTGTGCCAACCCAGCAGGACACTCCAGCTAGTGGAGTTGCCCGCCCCCTCCGGCCAGGCCCCACTTTTGGCGGCAAGGCCGGAGAAAATAATGAGAAAAACAAGGAGGAGTCACTGGCCAGTCAGGACAGCCCCTAAGGTGTCCTGAGCTGAAGTGACTAACTTTTAGAAATCCTCCATCTTGCAGATGGAGGATTCCCCCAATAGGGTTAGGATTGTGACCCCCTCCCCTTGGGAGGAGGCACAAAAAGGGTGTACCCACCCTCAGGGCTAGTAGCCATTGGCTACTAACCCCCCAGACCTAAACACGCCCTTAAATTTAGTATTTAAGGGCTACCCTGAACCCTAGAAAATTAGATTCCTGCAACTACAAGAAGAAGGACTGCCTAGCTGAAAACCCCTGCAGCGGAAGACCAGAAGACGACAACTGCCTTGGCTCCAGAAACTCACCGGCCTGTCTCCTGCCTTCCAAAGATCCTGCTCCAGCGACGCCTTCCAAAGGGACCAGCGACCTCGACATCCTCTGAGGACTGCCCCTGCTTCGAAAAGACAAGAAACTCCCGAGGACAGCGGACCTGCTCCAAGAAAAGCTGCAACTTTGTTTCCAGCAGCTTCAAAGAACCCTGCAAGCTCCCCGCAAGAAGCGTGAGACTTGCAACACTGCACCCGGCGACCCCGACTCGGCTGGTGGAGATCCGACACCTCAGGAGGGACCCCAGGACTACTCTGATACTGTGAGTACCAAAACCTGTCCCCCCTGAGCCCCCACAGCGCCGCCTGCAGAGGGAATCCCGAGGCTTCCCCTGACCGCGACTCTTTGAACCTAAAGTCCCGACGCCTGGGAGAGACCCTGCACCCGCAGCCCCCAGGACCTGAAGGACCGGACTTTTACTGGAGAAGTGACCCCCAGGAGTCCCTCGCCCTTGCCCAAGTGGAGGTTTCCCCGAGGAATCCCCCCCTTGCCTGCCTGCAGCGCTGAAGAGATCCCGAGATCTCTCATAGACTAACATTGCGAACCCGACGCTTGTTTCTACACTGCACCCGGCCGCCCCCGCGCCGCTGAGGGTGAAATTTCTGTGTGGACCTGTGTCCCCCCCGGTGCCCTACAAAACCCCCCTGGTCTGCCCTCCGAAGACGCGGGTACTTACCTGCAAGCAGACCGGAACCGGGGCACCCCCTTCTCTCCATTCTAGCCTATGTGTTTTGGGCACCACTTTGAACTCTGCACCTGACCGGCCCTGAGCTGCTGGTGTGGTGACTTTGGGGTTGCTCTGAACCCCCAACGGTGGGCTACCTTGGACCAAGAACTAAGCCCTGTAAGTGTCTTACTTACCTGGTTAACCTAACAAATACTTACCTCCCCTAGGAACTGTGAAAATTGCACTAAGTGTCCACTTTTAAAATAGCTATTTGTGAATAACTTGAAAAGTATACATGCAATTTTGATGATTTGAAGTTCCTAAAGTACTTACCTGCAATACCTTTCGAATGAGATATTACATGTAGAATTTGAACCTGTGGTTCTTAAAATAAACTAAGAAAAGATATTTTTCTATATAAAAACCTATTGGCTGGATTTGTCTCTGAGTGTGTGTACCTCATTTATTGTCTATGTGTATGTACAACAAATGCTTAACACTACTCCTTGGATAAGCCTACTGCTCGACCACACTACCACAAAATAGAGCATTAGTATTATCTCTTTTTACCACTATTTTACCTCTAAGGGGAACCCTTGGACTCTGTGCATGCTATTCCTTACTTTGAAATAGCACATACAGAGCCAACTTCCTACAGCAAGCTAAGTAGGTTAAAAGTCACTAGGTGACAGGGGCACGAGACTGCAAGCCAAAGGCTAAGCTAATTCCTGTCATCCCATTAAAACAAAACTAGGATTCACTACAACCACAAACACTACTATCTTAATCTTGCGTGCACTGAAGACTGGGTAACTACTTACTCCACCACTCGCGGACCTCTCCCACTGACATTCTACTGGGTCTCTGCCATCCTCTAGTTCTTCCAGGACATGAAAGTGGTTACTGAAGGTGACTGAATATTCACTCCGTTTCTGTGCATCTTTGAAGAGCGTGGTATTACATTGGTGGTGTTGGCTTAAGGGTTCCATCCATGCTTTCTTTAGCTTTAGCCAACAAGGTGATAGTCCAATGCCACGATCAGTCCTCATTACGAACACATCCTGCAGGAGCCTCTGGAATTTCTTGGCAGGGCATATAATCTGATTCTGTTGAATGGTCTGAATCAGACACAAAGGTGGGAAAAGAATGCACCTGTAAGGAAATGCCTCCTTGGCATGGTTACCCTCTGACTTTTTGCCTTTGCTGATGCTATGTTTTGATTTGAAATTGTGCTAAGGCCTGCTAACCAGGCCCCAGCACCAGTGTTCTTTCCCCAACCTGTACTTTTGTTTACAAAATTGGCACACCCTGGCATCCAGGTAAGTCCCTTGTAACTGGTACCCCTGGTACCAAGGGCCCTGATGCCAGGGAAGGTCTCTCAGGGCTGCAGCATATCTTATGCCACCCTGGGGACCCCTCACTCAGCACAGACACACTGCTTGCCAGCTTGTGTGTGCTGGGGAGGACAAAACGAGTAAGTCGACATGGCACTCCCCTCAGGGTGCCATGCCAACCTCACACTGCCTGTGCAGTATAGATAAGTCACCCCTCTAGCAGGCCTTACAGCCCTAAGGCAGGGTGCACTATACCATAGGTGAGGGCACCAGTGCATGAGCACTGTGCCCCTACAGTGTCTAAGCCAAACCTTAGACATTGTATGTGCAGGGCAGCCATAAGAGTATATGGTCTGGGAGTCTGTCATACACGAACTCCACAGCACCATAATGGCTACACTGAAAACTGGGAAGTTTGGTATCAAACTTCTCAGCACAATAAATGCACACTGATGCCAGTGTACATTTTATTGTAAAATACACCCCAGAGGGCACCTTAGAGGTGCCCCCTGAAACCTTAACCAACTACCCATGTAGGCTGACTGGTTTTAGCAGCCTGCCACACTCGAGACATGTTGCTGGACACATGGGGAGAGTGCCTTTGTCACTCTGTGGCTAGTAACAAAGCCTGCACTGGGTGGAGATGCTTATCACCTCCCCATTGCAGGAGCTGTAACACCTGGCGGTGAGCCTCAAAGGCTCACCCCCTTTATTACAGCACCACATGGCATTCCAGCTATGGAGTTGCCCACCCCCTCCGGCCACGGCCCCACTTTTGGCGGCAAGGCCGGAGGAGATAATGAGAAAAACAAGGAGGACTCACTGGCCAGTCAGGACAGCCCCTAAGGCAACCTGAGCTGAAGTGACTGACTTTTAGGAATCCTCCATCTTGCAGATGGAGGATCCCCCCAATAGGGATAGGAATGTGATCCCCTCCCCTTGGGAGGAGGCACAAAGAGGGTGTAGCCACCCTCAGGGCTAGTAGCCATTGGCTACTGCCCTCCCTGACCTAAACACACCCCTACATTCTGTGTTTAGGGGCTCCCCTGAACCTAGGAACTCAGATTCCTGCAACCTAAGAAGAAGAGGACTGCTAAGCTGAAAAACCCTGCAGAGAAGACGGAGACACCAACTGCTTTGGCCCCAGCTCTACCGGCCTGTCTCCCCACTTCTAAAGACACTGCTCCAGCGACGCTTTCCCCAGGGACCAGCGACCTCTGAATCCTCAGAGGACTGCCCTGCATCTAGAAGGACCAAGAAACTCCTGAGGACAGCAGCTCTGTTCATCCAAGACTGCAACTTTGTTTCCAAAGGAGCAACTTAAAGACAACTGCGTTTCCCGCCAGAAGCGTGAGACTTGCAACTCTGCACTCGACGCCCCCGGCTCGACTTGTGGAGAAACAACACTTCAGGGAGGACCCCCCGGCGACTACGAGACCGTGAGTAGCCAGAGTTGCCCCCCCTGAGCCCACACACCGACGCCTGCAGAGGGAATCCCGAGGCTCCCCCGACCGCGACTGCCTGACTCCCAGATCCCGACGCCTGGAAAAGACTCTGCACCTGCAGCCCCCAGGACCTGAAAGATCGGAACTCCAGTGCAGAAGGGACCCCCAAGAGGCCCTCTCCCTTGTCCAGGTGGTGGCTACCTCGAGGAGCCCCCCCCCCCCCCCTTGCCTGCATCGCTGAAGAGACCCCTTGGTCTCCCATTGATTTACATTGGAAATCCGACGCGTGTTTGCACACTGCACCCGGCCGCCCCCGTGCTGCTGAGGGTGTACTTTCTGTGCTAACTTGTGTCCCACCCCCGGTGCCCTACAAAACCCCCCTGGTCTGCCCTCCGAAGACGCGGGTACTTACCTGCTGGCAGACTGGAACCGGGGCACCCCCTTCTCCACTGAAGCCTATGCGTTCTGGGCACCACTTTGAACTCTGCACCTGACCGGCCCTGAGCTGCTGGTGTGGTAACTTTGGGGTTGCTCTGAACCCCCAACGGAGGGCTACCTTGGACCCAAACTTGAACCCCGTAGGTGGTTTACTTACCTACAAAAACTAACAAACTCTTACTCCCTCTAGGAACTGTGAAAATTGCACTGTGTCTAGTTTTAAAATAGCTATATGTGATTTATGTGAAAAGTATATATGCTATTTTGATTATTCAAAGTTCCTAAAGTACCTACCTGCAATACCTTTCATTTAAAATATTACATGTAAAATTTGAACCTGTGGTTCTTAAAATAAACTAAGAAAAAATATTTTTCTATACAAAAACCTATTGGCCTGGAATTGTCTGAGTGTGTGTTCCTCATATATTGCTTGTGTATGTACAACAAATGCTTAACACTATTCCTTTGATAAGCCTACTACTCGACCACACTACCATAAAATAGAGCATTAGTATTATCTCTTTTTGCCACTATCTTACTTCTAAGGGGAACCCTTGGACTCTGTGCATACTATTCCTTACTTTGAAATAGTGCATACAGAGCCAACTTCCTACAGCACCCTTTCCCCAGGACCTTGTAAAGATCATGTGAATGCGGACCCTTTGGCCCGACTGCAAGGAAGACGTGCAGTAATATTGCATCCTTCGGACCACTTCCTGTAATAATAGTAAAGTGTTAGGCGCACTAGGCAAAAACGTTGAGCGAGCATCAGACATGTCTTAAATGCTTAGTAAACGTCCCAGCCATAACTAAATTTGTACTGACAGTCTTAACAATCATTTGTGGCCGAGTGCCCCTGCCTTCCAGACTGAGGTACAATTAGCCTGGAACCCTTAAGGGAAAAAGTTAAAAGGAATGCCAGAAACACACAGCACAGAGACCACGAGGCTGACTGCAAGGAGATTGGTTACACTTTGGGTCAGACTGAAAGAGAACCCCAGGTCAGAGATGGCTGGCGAGTCCTGGTTGATGGCCTATACCCCAGGAGTGTTAGTAGGCGAAAGTGAGTGACTATTTCATGAATTCCACCATTCATCTTTGTGTTTTACTGGAGGCATCAAGTCTCATAACTCTAGCGGAGCAGTCTCAAAAGCCCTGACCAAACAATACCGCAATATGAAAAGGTAACTCATGATCCCAATAACAAGTCCTGCATCTTAAAGATTTAGGACGTGGGATGGGTGGGAGGTGAATCATTTCACGCTCCAGACATTTGTCGAAATCAGTCAACAAATTCAACAAAAGTCTAAATTAAAGGGTAGGAAAACCTGAACTTATATCACCAAAGTCTGCAATACATTAAATAACGGTGAAGCCTTTAACTCTGGAGCCTAGGAATGCTATGCAGAAATCATACTGTGCCACCTTCAAGGTACTTCTAAAAGAAATTACAGATACTGTCTAGCGCCTGGTGATGTGCAGGAAGGCATATCCATTAAAAGAGAACAATTGAGTGAGTGAAGGAACCTCATTTATAGCTTATATAACATTTCTTTCACTCATGATGAGCAAATGAGAATGAGGGCAAGAAAAGTCATTTGAAAGTTTATTTTTGGGAAAAACCTTAGAATAACCAAACATGGATGTCCACTGAGTGATGGTTTGGATATTCCAGCATTTTAATCGTCTGAATTGGTTCTCGAAGAACCTCCTTCACGATCACTTATAACACATGAAATTCGGTGGCTCTAGATGGGTACACATGAATGAATATGTGTTATCTGAGCAGCTGATGGTATTGTAGCACATTCTGAAAGAGATTCTCCAAAATAAGCAGAAGACCAAGTGCATCCAAAATATGAAGGGCATGAAGTTTATCGGTGGGGTACATTCAAGCCAATCAGCTGCATGACCGTTCAGTGAGGCTTTACTTTGGCACAGAACTTGAAAGACAATGACAGCCACCTAACTATGCTAACATATGAATAGTAGGCAAGTGATATGCAAATCAGCACTAACTGGAGTAATCTTGAATCTGACCCTGCAACAAATTTAACGAGTTGGCCGCTAAAGAGCAGAAATGCAGAGACAAGAGGAAGCATGCATATAGGGGGGTATCTCGTGTAGCAAAATCAGTGAATAGAAAGAACTATTTGGAGGTGGGAAGAGGTTTTTTGCATTGAAAGGTGAATAATGTTTAAAGGTGGAGTGACAAGGTCTCTGTTTAGAAGAATAAAGTGCAAGGATTTGTAAGATCTGAAGGGAATGGTTGAGACCTGTGCTAAGGGTGAAGTGTGAGGTGCTTTTTGCTGACACCCACATGTCGTTTTTGTTCTACCAGCTGTGGTCATGACTTGTAGGACCTGTAGGTCTTCTACTGGCCCAGCATGAAGAAAGTTGCTTAGAGTAGCTAAATTCATTATCGATTTAACTGTTTTGTTTCATTAGGATTATATTACCTGAGGTCAGTGCCAAATATCTGGCCTGTCACAATTGCTGCTAATACTGTTTAAAGTTATGTATTGTCAACTACTTGCCAGTAATTATTGCTTTGTCCAACTTCGGCAAAGTGTTTCAACCAATGCAATTAGGGCATAGTGCTTCAACATATTCAGTTACTTAATTTTTTTACAAATGCCTCTTGTTGATGAGGGCCCTAATCTGGAATTTTATGTTTAAAAATGTAAAAATGTGAAAACAAAAAGAAACAATACATCGTCTATTACATATTATAGTTAAACCCTTGCCCTAATGCTTACTGATTACGCCAGCTGCTTCCCCAATTTTAACCCTTACCAACTTCAATCCCTTATCCAAGAACAAAATTAACCCAACCACTTCCCTCTCCATTCACTTAGGGTGCTTATAGTGGCAGCCGTATTTCCTGCCATGCTCCCATCAGACACTGTCAGGGGGTGCAGGTGCAAGTTCTCACTTTTGTGGGAGACTGACAGTACTCACCCTTGGCAATCTCTTGTCAGCAGCCCAGGGATGGTGTCTGGGGCCCTTCATCTTGATGTGGAGTGCACCACTGTGCTCTCTCTCCTTTTTGGCATCAGGGCCTCTTCTTGTAGAAGCCAGCCCAGATGTTGGGGGCCTCCTGGAACTCTGGGGACAGGGGGCCCCATAAGCACCATCCTCCCTTCCCCAATAATAGTTTATGAAGCTTGTGCCAAATCCTGGCCATTGGCCCATCACTGGGGTATTGGAAGTAAACGTGGTGGAGCGCCACAGACTTGTTTTCTTCAAAAGGTGTAAAAGTTAATAACTTAGACCCTGTTGGGCTGATTTGGATGATCTTGGGCTAATTTTACCCCTAGTGTGAGCCCTCGCCACCAGGACCATTTTCCACAGGCTTCCTGGTCTATAAAGCAGCAAGGTTATTCAGGCTGGTTACACTGGTTCCCTGCGCCAGCCTTCCTCTTGTCCTTTGTTTCTGGTGTCCCTCTCCTGTTGTGCACAAAGTACAGATCATCCTCCAACTGTCCCTTAGAGGGCGTAAGGGAACAAGCCTCACTGGTCCTGGAGAGACCCATTGGTCCTGAGGCAAGTTATGGGCAGAGTCCTTTGTCCACTAGGGTTTTCTATGGTGTTGCCACTGTTGCAGTCCAGGTGCAGTCCAACAACGCTTTCTTTCCCTTGTGCAAGAGTTTTTAAATGGGGGTAGAAAGTTCTAGAATCCATAAACTCCTGGCCAAAAATAGGGAGCCACATTATCGCTCCAACCGTTGTCCCAACACTTTTGCACAGCAAGCTGGGACAATCCAAGATAGCGCCAAGTGGTCAGTGTTCACATCTCCTCAAGGGGACCTCAGCTCCACAACTCTTTACTGAGTTTGCTCCAGTTGCCTGGGCTTCCTCCTCTGTTCAGTGGGCATGGGCTGTCTCAAACCTGGTACAGTGTGACAGCTAATTAACAGATGTGCAATTTCCTTCCTCCTCATGAGCTGAGTGAAGCACTATTAGTTGCTTGTGTGTGGGGAAGCCGTGGCTCCCTCTGCGTGTGCGCGAGCAGAGCAATTAACTTGACCCAGCAGGATGACAAAAGGACTAAACTCTGATCCTGAGCGGAGCGAAAGAAATATGAGAATTCTGAATGATCCATAAGGTGTTCATGTAGGTTCTTGGGACTGCATACTGTTTCACCCTTTTTTCCGACCTAAGGGACTTTGTAGGCTTAAGGCACTCCAAGGCAGATTTCCCCTAGGTGTATAATATAGCGTCACTGCAGATAAAACAGTAAACCCTACTGACCTTATCTAGGAATGCCTACTAATATCATAAGACGTATCCTAAGTCAACATGTAACCTTGCAAAGCACCCCCTTGACAGATTACCTGATTGCAGTTAACGGGCTACGCACAACAGTAACCTCCCATGCACAGCACACACCAGTGCTCACGTGTAACCAGTCAAGTGCTCCTTGCTCTAGCTGCCTTATTTTAAAAGGCAGATGATAGTAAACATACACAGTCCATTTACCATGTGATTTCCATGGGGGAGAATCGCACAGTAAAAAGTTGAAAACTGGGTGATCAAAAAAGCAAAACAATCTGGGTGTACTGATGGGGCAGCTTCGGTTGCTCATTTATTATTAATGTATTTGTCTTTTGTCTATGTTGGGTGTTCCGGTGCCCACTTATGAACTCCATACCTTTATATTTTTTAGTGGGTATAAGGAAGGAGACCCAAGGCTATTTCATTCCCAGTGGCTCCATTTCAAGTACCTCTCCTGGGTACTGGTAGGAGCCAGCACTTATTTATTTTTAATTTGAGGGGAGGCCACTTCCCCAATCAAACACTCGTGCCAGAGATCCCATATGCGCCCCCCCCCCCCCCTGCCCCTTTGAGCCAATCTGGCCCTGGGGACCCCATCCATGGAGCCTTAGATGGGTACCTGATGCCCACCCTTAGCACCCAGAGTTGGGGGTCACAGCTCCCCTGTATGCACCCATCCTGGGTACAGACGGACCAGGCTTTGATCCTGCCCGCCTAGAGCAGTTTTTTCCTCTGGTACTGTTGGGTGGAAGCAATTTGTTTCCCTCTATGCAAGATAGAGGGCAGAGAAATAAATGTATGCTTCTACCTGGTGGGAGAATATTTGCAGCCCTCCCCAGGTGGGACCATACAAGTTTGTCAGACCCGATAGGGGATGATGTTGCCAGGTGCTTTAGAGGCTTGGGGCCACGTGCACCCCCTTCACCTTTTTAAAATAGTGACTTTGGGGGATGTTGTGCCGGGGGGCCTTACGAGCCTCGGAGAGGAAGGCCCTGGGTACCTCCCCTCCCCCAATAAAACTGTTTGCACCACCCAGGTGCCTTTTTTTAAGGACTTGGGACAGAGTACAGAGTCCTAAGATAGCTGCCACCACATCGTTGTTGACGCGGTGGCAGCCAATCAGATCTGGAGATCTGTCATCTCTGAGTGAAATATCTATTTATTTTAGCCTTAATTTCTCAAAATTACTGGATCACAAGCTAGCTTTCTGACAATTTAGTGTTAACCCATTCAGTGGTTTTGGCTGTAGCTGTGTCTCATTTTCCTATGAATAAACAGAATGGGGAAAACTCATTTTGGGACCACCAACCCCACCCTTCTTTTCTTGGCCCGCTTGATGGATCACCACAAACTTTTCCAGAAAGGAGCTAAGGTATTAAAAGCTGTTTTTACATTTTGTGACTATTCGTAAAATTGCAGTAAAGTTATAAGCAAACCAATTTTTTTTTATCTTCTTATGGAAACCACCACTGGGTGGTGTGAGTTTCTGTGGTGTGTGTGTGTTACAAGAGTAAGCGACAATTTCAGTTGGCAGTGGTGGGTTTCACCAAACACACCAATTCAAGGCTTGTGTAAAGCCACCTGCATTGTGTTTGAAATGACAGAATCTCACTCTTTCAAGATAGGTACAGAAAAAATGTGCATTGCATACAGCTGTCGCCTTGAACGCATACAGAGGTGGTGTTTTGTTACACTGAATACACCCATTTGATGTTTTAATGCAATAGACAAACATTTTACAAAATATTTGTTCATGTTCTTTTCTCACGGAGCTTGTATGTTTAACAATTTTACAATCCAATAATCCCAATTTCATTCTTGACAACTTTTTTAAGATAAGTAATTGTACTTTCCATTCTTATTTATAATAATGTGCTCCCGTGGAAATCAAATCCTCGCTTCATTATAGAAACGACAGTGGGATAGTTCTAATCAATTATATGGTTTGCATAACTGATCATAGCACATCTTATAATTTAATTTATGCAGACGCATGTCTATGGAGTAATTCTTACAAAACCTGTACACAATAATGTATATTCCTCCACTGACTCCACCAACAGAATTCATCAGATAAAAACAATTAGCCACCATTCACAGCTTGCTATGGATGTTACAGATGTATGTATATTCTTTGTTTCAACAATGAGGTATCTTAACATTTAGTTCAATAATATACCAGAGCTCAAGACTTCCTAATTACTCCCCCCCCACTCAAGTTTTCTGTAAAGCTGCAATGATGTTTTGTTTACTATACCCTTTGTAGAAACCTTTCAACCATTTTTACAGTTTGTCTCTCTGAAAATCTCTTCCTCACTGTAGGTTCTTTTAATACTATGTACTTTGCAATACAAGATACTTACTCTATTTTATGTCAGATCTTCGAGTCAACTTTCTGTTTCATATTACTCATAAAATGTAGACTGAGTTTAACAGTTTCTTGGGTACTCTTCCAAATGACGGAAAGGTTGTCAATATATCTTGAACATAAGAATATGTTAACAGACCATTCCAACATCTCTGGGCCATAGACTACCTGCTTCATACATCAGCCCATATGCTAATTTACATAGCTAGGAATAAAGCAGATGACCATCACTCTTTCCTCAACTTGTTTCAAAGTAATCCCTGAACATAAGCGTTGTTTTTCAGATAAAGTTCCATCATCTCAATTAGCATTTACATATCTCTAAACAACATCAAACGTCTTACTCTTAAGAAAAGTCCAACAGCCTTAGACCCATCATCAAGTTCAATACCTGTATATAATAATGCAGTCACTTCTAAGGTCATTAGAAGGTAGTCATTCTTTCATGATATGTCAAAGACTCTGCTTAGGAAACTGGATGTTTCCTTCATATATAAAAGACGTTCCTTAAGTATTCACTAAGGAAATGATCTACATATTTAGATTCAGGTATAAAGAGGCTTCATTTTGGTGATGTGATATCCAGCCTGGGCGATTGTTCTCAACTTTATGGACGTTTGGAATTTAGTGACTGTGAACTCAACTTGAATGGTAAAGCCTACCTTTGCCACTTATGTAATTGCTCCAAAAACCTAGTCTTTATTCTAAAACAATCCTTTCTGTGAATTGTACTACTGCATGAAGTGTCATTAGCTGCTATACATCTCTTGACTACAAAGTAGAAGATCTCCATCTTTACCTGACTGATCATACGTCAACATTTATCTTTCAATTTGAACATCAATTTCTGGTAAGATTTTGGCTTCTTAATTTGCTTTTTGGACATTGTATTCTTTGTACAGTATAACCTTAAATATTGCATAACTACATCTTAAAACACATTAACTGAATCTCTTTGGATTTCAAGTATGCATTTCAAAACAAGGGCGAAATCCACTAGGTAATTCAACGGATAGATCAATGTCTAATGTTACTACCACCACTTCATCAGAAAAAAGGACATGAATACCTTGTGTTCATTCTCCAATTCTAATAATTCAGAGATCTGTTCGAAATCTGAAATTTAAAGTTTTACCTCGTCACATATTGGCTGAGATCCTGTCGGGATTAATCTTTTTATGCTTAATTCAAAATTCAAAAGCAAAATTAAACACTCATGATAGCACAATACCTAAGGAAAGCATTTGTATCTCTGCCTGTGTAAGAATCATTAGTCAAATAAATTATTATCCTCAACGAGTCCTCTGTGTTGCTCACTTCTTCCTCCATTTTGTGTGTGAAATCATTCTTTTTGGTCGATTCTACAGCTATTTCTCCCCTGATCTCAGATTTTGTTTCCTATCCAGTCTTAAAAAATGGAACTCAATTAGTAGTGAGGGTGCCAGGTCTCTTCTCGGTACTGAAGTCCTGCCACCCGAATCAGATTCACTTTTGAAATGAAATCCATTGCAACAGTGTTGTCTCTCCCTATTATTCTCTGTATATTTCTGTTATCTGTACCTGCAGATTTTTTTTTGTGAAGGTACAAATTTGCCCTTGTTCATAATCAATCAATTATGTCATGCTTGAATTTTCCCACTTTCCCTAACTCAGATAATTTTAATCTCTACTGTCTCTATCAATTTTTGCATTTTAAATCAATATTTGGAGTATTCATATTGAAGACTGTATGTTTGCTGCCCATTCTTTTAGCATGTGAGGATGCAGATTAATATACCTGCGTGCTGTTAGTATGCAGAGGAATACATCCCAAATCCATTTTTGCTAAGATGTACTCTGACATCACTTTGTTAACTCATCTCTCGAACACTTAAGAGTCTTAGAGGTGGCTCTTCAGTTGTGGTTGCGCCATAATCCTCACCAAGAACTTTTTGAGCGTCCTTAATCCTTGCACACTCTACGTAGGTAGACAAATTAAAATCTTCAGAATACAAGCCCGTCAGTAAAATTCTGGTGTGCATGTTTCTCTTACACAAATGTCCCTTTTTCCTGCTCATTTAAAAATTCACTCACTGGCAGTGTGTTGAACAGTCAGACACCCTGTGACACTCCAGTGTCTGAACCTCAGCCACCGGATTTTCTTCATGCGATTATATATGTGTGTGTGTGTATATATATATGGAAAATGTCACTTAAGCAGTGTACATCTGTTCGTGGCATTAGTCGCTGCAGATTCACATGCTGTGCACATCCCGCCATCTGGTGTTGGGCTCGGAGTGTTACAAGTTGTTTTTCTTCGAAGAAGTCTTTTCGAGTCACGAGAGCGAGGGACTCCTCCCATTTCGACTCCATTGCGCATGGGCGTCGACTCCATCTTAGATTGTTTTCCCCGCAGAGGGTGAGGTAGGAGTTGTGTATGCTAGTAATAGTGCCCATGCAATGGAGTGAATGCGTATGTACATAATGAAGTTTAAAGTAATATATTTACAAATGTACAAATGTTTAAGATCTACTTCCAAACGGCTACAGGCTCCCGGGGAGGCGGGTGGGCGCATGTGACTCTGCAGCGACTAATGCCACGAACAGATGTACACTGGGTAAGTGACATTTTCCGTTTGATGGCATGTGTAGCTGCAGATACACATGCTGTGCATAGACTAGTAAGCAGTTATCTCCCCAAAAGCGGTGGTTCAGCCTGTAGGAGTTGAAGTAGTTTGAAATAATGTTCTTAGTACAGCTTGACCTACTGTTGCCTGTTGTGCAGTTAACACATCTACACAGTAGTGCTTGGTAAATCTATGAGGCGTAGACCATGTTGCTGCCTTACATATTTCGTTCATTGGAATATTTCCTAGAAAGGCCATGGTACCACCTTTCTTTCTGGTTGAGTGTGCCTTTGGTGTAATAGGCAGTTCTCTTTTAGCTTTAAGATAGCAGGTTTGAATGCACTTAACTATCCATCTAGCAATGCCTTGTTTTGAAATTGGATTTCCTGTATGAGGTTTTTGAAAGGCAATAAATAGTTGTTTTGTCTTTCGAATTAGTTTTGTTCTGTCAATGTAGTACATTAGTGCTCTTTTGATGTCTAATGTATGTAGTGCTCTTTCAGCTACAGAATCTGGCTGTGGGAAGAACACTGGTAATTCTACCGTTTGATTCAAGTGGAACGGTGAGATTACTTTTGGTAAAAATTTAGGATTTGTCCGTAGAACAACTTTATTTTTGTGTATTTGAATAAATGGTTCTTGAATGGTAAATGCTTGAATTTCACTCACTCTTCTTAGAGATGTGATGGCAATTAAAAATGCAACTTTCCACGTTAAGTATTGCATTTCACAAGAGTGCATGGGCTCAAAAGGTGGACCCATGAGTCGTGTTAAGACAATGTTGAGGTTCCATGAAGGAACTGGTGGTGTTCTTGGTGGTATAATTCTCTTTAGGCCTTCCATAAACGCTTTTATGACTGGTATCCTAAATAATGAAGTTGAGTGCGTAATTTGCAGGTAAGCTGAAAATGAAGTAAGACGTATTTTAATGGAAGAGAAAGCTAGTTTTGATTTTTGCAAATGTAGTAAGTATCCTACTATATCTTTTGCAGATGCGTGTAAAGGTTGAATTTGATTATTATGGCAGTAATAAACAAATCTTTTCCACTTATTTGCATAGCAGTGTCTAGTGGTAGGTTTTCTAGCTTGTTTTATGACCTCCATACATTCCTGTGTGAGGTCTAAGTGCCCGAATTCTAGGATTTCAGGAGCCAAATTGCTAGATTCAGCGATGCTGGATTTGGATGTCTGATCTGTTGTTTGTGTTGTGTTAACAGATCTGGTCTGTTTGGTAGATTGACATGAGGTACTACTGAAAGGTCTAGTAGTGTTGTGTACCAAGTTTGCTTTGCCCATGTTGGTGCTATTAGTATGAGTTTGAGTTTGTTTTGACTCAACTTGTTTACTAGATATGGAAGAAGTTGGAGGGGGGAAAAGCGTACGCAAATATCCCTGACCAGTTCATCCATAGTGCATTGCCCTGAGACTGATGTTGTGGGTACCTGGATGCGAAGGCATTTTGAGTTTTCTTTTGTTGCAAATAGATCTATTTGTGGCGTTCCCCAAATTCGGAAGTAAGTGTTCAGTATTTGGGGGTGAATTTCCCCATTCGTGGATCTGTTGGTGATCCCGAGAGAGATTGTCTGCTAACTGATTCTGAATCCCTGGAATAAATTGTGCTATTAGGCAAATGTGGTTGTGAATCGCCCAATGCCATATTTTTTGTGTCAGGAGACACAACTGTGTGGAGTGTATCCCTCCCTGTTTGTTTAGGTAATACATTGTTGTCATGTTGTCTTTCTTGACAAGAGTGTATTTGTGGGTTATTATGGGTTGAAATGCTTTCAGCGCTAGAAACACCGCTAACAGTTCTAAGTGATTTATATGAAACTGTCTTTGCTGAATGTCCCATTGTCCTTGGATGCTGTGCTGATTGAGGTGTGCTCCCCACCCTGTCATGGATGCATCTGTCGTTATCACTTATTGTGGCACTGGGTCTTGAAAAGGCCGCATTTGGTTTAAATTTATACTGTTCCACCATTGAAGCGAGATGTATGTTTGGCGGTCTATCAACACCAGATCTAGAAGTTGACCCTGTGCTTGTGACCATTGTGATGCTAGGCACTGTTGTAAGGGCCGCATGTGCAGCCTTGCGTTTGGGACAATGGCTATGCATGAAGACATCATGCCTAGCAGTTTCATTACCATTTTGACCTGTATCTTTTGGTTCGGATACATGGCTTGTATTACATTGTGAAATGTTTGGACTCTTTGTGGACTTGGAGTGGCAATTCCTTTTACTGTGTTGATTGTTGCCCCTAGGTATTGCTGTGTTTGACACGGCAGAAGGTGTGACTGAGTAATTGATTGAGAAACCTAGTTTGCGTAGGGTTTCTATGACATAATTTGTGTGTTGTGAACACTGTATTTGCGTGTTGGTTTTGATTAACCAATCGTCTAGGTACGGGAACACATGTATTTGCTGCCTTCTGATATGTGCAGCTACTACTGCTAGACATTTTGTAAAAACTCTTGGCGCAGTTGTTATTCCGAATGGCAACACTTTGAATTGCTAATGTATCCCTTGGAATACAAACCTTAGGTACTTTCTGTGTGAAGGATGTATTGGTATATGGAAATATGCATCCTTTAGATCCAGTGTTGTCATGTAGTCTTGTTGTTTGAGCAGTGGGATTACTTCTTGTAATGTAACCATGTGAAAGTGGTCTGATTTGATGTATGTATTTAATATTCTGAGATCTAGTATAGGTCTTAGACTTTTGTCTTTTTTGGGTATCAGAAAGTACAGTGAGTAAACTCCTGTGTTTAGTTCTTGTTTTGGTACTAATTCTATTGCCTCTTTTTGGAGCAATGCTTGTACTTTTAATCCTAGAAGATTTATATGTTGTTTTGACATACTGTGTGTTTTCGGTGGGACTGTTGGAGGGAATTCGAGAAATTCTATGCAATAACCATGCTGGATAATTGCTAGTACCCAAGTATCTGTTGTTATCTCCTCCCAATGTTGGTAAAATTGGCTTAGTCTTCCCCCCACAGGTGTTATGTGATGGGGATGTGTGACTTGTAAGTCACTGCTTATTTTGAGGAGTTTTGGGGCTTTGGAATTTTCCTCTATTTTTTTGGAATTGTCCCCCTCTATATTGCCCCCGAAAACTTCCCCGCTGATATTGGCTTTGGTAAGTGGGCCTGGTTTGTGATGTTGTGGTTTCTGTAGGTTGTCCTCGAAACCCTCCCCTAAAAGGTGTTTTGCGAAATGTGCCTCTGCTCTGCGGGGAGTAGAGTGCGCCCATGGCTTTTGCTGTATCAGTGTCTTTCTTGAGTTTATCAATAGCAGTGTCGACTTCCGGCCCAAACAACTGCTGTTCATTAAATGGCATATTTAGCACGGCCTGTTGAATTTCCGGCTTGAACCCGGACGTGCGCAGCCATGCGTGCCTTCTTATTGTTATTGCAGTATTTACTGTCCTTGCAGCCGTATCTGCTGCATCCATTGAAGACTGTATCTGATTATTAGAGATACTTTGTCCTTCTTCCACCACTTGTTGTGCTCTTTTTTGGAACTCCTTGGGTAAGTGTTCTATCAAATGTTGCATCTCATCCCAGTGAGCTCTATCATATCTTGCTAAAAGTGCTTGTGAATTGGCAATGCGCCATTGGTTTGCTGCTTGTGCTGCAACCCTTTTGCCCGCAGCATCAAATTTGCGACTCTCTTTGTCTGGAGGTGGTGCGTCCCCCGAGGTATGAGAGTTAGCTCTCTTACGAGCTGCCCCGACAACTACTGAGTCTGGTGTTAACTGCGTTGTAATATAAACTGGATCTGTTGGCGGTGGCTTGTACTTTTTCTCCACCCTTGGAGTTATGGCTCGGCCTTTAACAGGATCCTGAAAGATTTGTTTTGAATGTTGTAGCATTCCTGGGAGCATAGGTAGTCTTTGGTATTGGCTATGAGTGGAGGATAGCGTGTTAAACAAAAAGTCATCCTCAATTGGTTCGGAATGCAAGGTGACGTTATGGAAAGCAGCTGCCCTTGCGATCACCTGTGTGTAAGATGTACTGTCCTCAGGTGGGGACGGCCTGGCAGGGTACGAGTCTGGGCTGTTGTCCGATACTGGAGCATCGTAAAGGTCCCATGCATCGGGATCATCTTGACTCATGGTAGTATGAGTCGGGGAGTGCATCAGTGGAGGAGTTGCTACTGGTGATGTGTGCACTGATGGTGGTGGAGACGGTGGTGGAGTTGTTTTCTTTGCCACCTTTGCCTGTGGCTCCTTGTCCTTTTCTTGAAAGGCAAGTTTTATTTTTATTTTAATTGGGGGAAGGGTGGTTATCTTCCCTGTGTCTTGTTGAATGTGGAGTCTCCTTTGAGTATAGTCTGGCTCTACTGCTTGAAGTTCCTCTCCGAATCTATGTTTTTGCATTTGGGAGGACAATCCTTGTTCCTCTGTATAGGAACCTGTTTTCGGCTCCGAGGCTGGATGTTTCGGAACCAAAACTTTTTCGGACTTCTTTTTAGGCTCCAAAGAAACCTTTGTAATTTTCAGCGTGGTGGTGTCTCTGTGCCGAATTTGTTCGGTGCCGCTGTCACAGTGCCGAAATTTCTCTGAACCGATGTCTCGGGTCCGAGATTGCTGTGTGGCGGTATCTCGACCGGAGTCGGATGACTTCGACACAAGCGTGCCCTTTTTCGGTGCCTTGGATCGGTCACCTATTTTTTGGGTTAAGCCATGGCCTGTTGGCGGTGGCGTCCCCTGGGCTTTTGTTGACTTCTTGTGAGTCTAACGTTTCGACGTCTTACTCACGGTTTTCGGCATTTCTTCGGCCTCGAGCTCTTCCGAGTCCGACTCGTGGATAGAGAAAGCTTCCTCTTCGAAACGCTCTTGTCCTGTCGGCGTCGACGCCATCTGCAGTCTTCTGGCTCTTCGGTCTCAACGTCTTTCTCGACCGAAACGCTCAACAGGCCTCACAAGTATCTTCTTTGTGCTCTGGGGACAAGCACAAGTTACAGACCAGATGCTGATCCGTATACGGATACTTGCTATGGCATTTTGGACAGAAGCGGAATGGGGTCCGTTCCATCAGCCTTGAAGTTGCACGTGGCCGGGCCGACCAGGCCCCGACGGGGGATCGAAAAAACCCCGAAGGGCCACCGGAGCTCTTCAAAATTCAGTGTCGATCTGTTGTAACTAACCCGATACCGAATGCAAACAATACCGACGTTTTTTCCGAGATTCTCACTGACTTTACGACCCGAAACACGGAGCGAAAAGGAACACGTCCGAACCCGATGGCGGAAAAAAAACAATCTAAGATGGAGTCGACGCCCATGCGCAATGGAGTCGAAATGGGAGTCCCCCCTCGGTCTTGTGACTCGAAAAGACTTCTTCGAAGAAAAACAACTTGTAACACTCCGAGCCCAACACCAGATGGCGGGATGTGCACAGCATGTGTATCTGCAGCTACACATGCCATCGAACATATATATATATAGATATATAAATATATTTCTAAACACACACATATATATATATATATATTCAACAACAGATGGCATCCAACAAAGGACACACATGCAGTGACAAAGCAGTGTAGTTTATTTAGGCTGCAGCATAGGAAATCGGGCTTCCCACACCTGTTTGGAAAAGTGTGTGTGTGTGTGTGTGTGTGTGTGTGTGTGTGTGTGTGTGTGTGTGTGTGTGTGTGTGTGTGTGTGTGTGTGTGTGCGCTCGCCTGCCGAGGTAGGTGCTCAGAAATTTGGCACAGGACCCATTCGATATGTACTCCACATAAAATTCAAACGCTGGCACTCTAGCATGCAATGTAAAAGTAGTAAGATGTTGAGGCCTGTTCTGTTGTGGTAATGGTTGTGTGCCAGGGTATGTGGAGCTAAGGGTAGACAGTCAGGGAAACAAATTTTGAATCCGGAAAGCAATGGAGCAAAAAAAAAAAAAACACCAGATAAGAGAAAAGTCAGAAAATGAATATAATACATTAAACAAAAGTTCGGCAAATCTGAAGGAAAAAACGTGCAAGGGAAAAGGGGTGGATGCAGGGTTTCTTGAGCCTCTAAACTGCATCAGAAACTGATAACAGCCAGGATGATCCCGAGACGGTGAGTAGACAGTGAGTCATCTTTTGCTTGCCTTTGGCTGTGGAGTTGATTAGATGTTCATCTGCAGAGCATAGGTTAGCACACGGCATGCCCTAATTTCTCCTTTTAATCTCCTGAGAAAAGGGAAGGAGTGCTCTCACTTTTCTCTCTGTGAGAAGAAAGTTCAAGATAGTACTTAAAAGTTCCTTATTCCAAGATCAAGTAAGATCAAGAACCTGCACTTCAACCTACTAAACTATGCAATTTTGTCGGAAATCCTAAGGCTGTAAAAAACTGAACATAAACACTTTACGCAAGCTCTTAGGACTATATACTCTACAACGTTCAGAAGGTGCAAGATTGTTCGTCGGTATAATTTTTTTTTTTTTTTAAAAGCTGCACTACTACTAAATAGGCTCCACCTGCTAAATAAAAATGTACTAGAAACATATGACATTGCCTAGTAATACTTAACTAGGGGCATGAGCCCTAAATATCACTATCAGTGAATCAGGATTACCACCACATGAAAGAAGTGATTCACGTTCGAGTCGCTAATGTGAAAAATGATGGACAAGCAAGGAAGGGTTCCCGATTTTACTTCCCCATGGACTACTGTAAATGTCTTGGATTGGGTTTAAAAAAAAAAAAAAAAAAAGATAAATTCCAGGTTTGCATTCGATTCCATTATGGTTTGCCTAACATTACAAAATAAATATGTTGCAGACAATCTAAGAACGAAATATATTGATAAATTATGGTAAATATGATAGACTTGATTCATGAGTAAACAGAATATGGTGGGCATATTCCATTAAATTAGGCACAACAGGACTTACATGGGAATAAAACATCTAAAATCAGCATGTATTCACTCACTAAATGTGACTAAAGATATTCTGTAAATGCTCTGCAGCTCAGGAATAAGAGGAAACTGGAATGATTTCAGTTTGTGGAGACAGGAGATACCTAAATAATGGTAATACATATGGTATTATCTTGCAAAAGGGGTATCAACCTATTTTAAAAGTCATTACAACACAGGGATAACAAATGAAATAGATAAGAAAGGCTATAAAAAACCTTGCCCAAAATACACAGTCTGTGGGTCCATACAATAATTCGCAGGTGGGCAAGGGTTCTTCATTCGAATAAAGAATGCTACTGGAGGGCAGGCAGATGGAGTTGGCTGGCTGCTGCATGCCAGAATTTATTAAGGCAATGTGACATCCAAGCACTTGTGTTCAGCATTAGCTGAGCCACCTTTTTTGTGTGTTTTTTTAGTAGAAAGTTTAGTTTTAGACTTTTATATGCAAACAAGGAGTGGGTATAAAAGTAATAATTATCTTACAAATGTTTCAAAGACTGATGTGCACTCGTCTTTAAAATTGTCTTTCATGTTAAACATCTTGATCAATTATGGACTACAGGCTGGTTTTCAAAAGGAGTACTAATTTAGAACATTAGCAAATTCCATGTTTTAGCAGTTGTTTAGTATTGCTCACTGGGAAGGTATGCTCAGCTAGACTTGCTGCTCAGAAGAGGAGAAAGTCTAGAGAGACGGTAAAAGCATTTTATCACACAAGCATAATAGTAAAGGAACACTCCGAGCTCAAACTTTTAGCTACTTTCAGAGTAAGTAAAACAATATCAAGACCAACAATGTTATCCCACCTCCCATTTCCCGGCTCTTCCAACTTGTGAGTGGAGCTGCTTCTCTAAAAGAAATTGGGTCACAGTATTTCAGAAGTCAGTATTGTGCATTAAAACTGCTGACTGGCATGTACTCTTCAGTGTAGACATCTACTGTATGATAAAAGCAAAAGGTGCAGTCAAATCAATAATTTGTAATAGCAGCCACTGTAAAGTAACTTTTGCTTACTTCTAGGTTCTGGTATGCTTCCCTTTTCAATTAAAATAAACAACCCTAAGTATAACACAAAGAGATGGAGGAGATCACGAAATCCAACAAAGCATTCCAGACAACCTTTTGTCCAGTAGGGTATTATTTAAGAGAAAGGTAAGGGATAAAGTATGAAGATGGAATTGAAGGTGTTTCCAGAAAGGAGAGAAAAGCCATAAAGAAACTTTCATAGCTAACCAAACAATCTCTCAAGCAGCCCAAGTCACGGCATATTCAGTGCTCAAACTGACTTCTAATGCTTGACCTGATCACTACCACCCAGCCCATTCAAAAGTTATCCTGTAAGCCAGCGAACTGTATGCTCAACATGGTGTGCCTTGACATTGTAAATAGATTTTATGTTATCTGTGACACTGGAACTTTAGTCCAAGCAGGAACTTATAAATCTCAAAATGGAGCAAGAAGGTGACTGGCCTTAGCACACAGTCAGCACTGAGAACTGGATTAGCCAGTTGAAACTGAAAGGGGAGCATCTTGCATTACTTTCACGTCTCCCTCTCCCCTACCTCTCTAAATAGTAGAAGACTACGTAGATGATTGCAAAGGAGTCACTAGAAATAATGATGTCAACACAAACTAATCTAGGGGTCGCTCATTTTAACAAACGGCTTGTACTTGTACTTCAATAACAATGAATTACTAAAAACAGTAGCAATAATGTTTTGCTGAACTATATCCCAAGTAGATGAGAAAATGCTTCCCATCAAAGGGTCAGGCCTATTGCCTTTACTTGCATTTCCCACCGAAGACCAGAAGACCCAAGACTGGAGAGCCAACCAAAGCAAAAGTACAAGTCCAAGTTATTTTGAGTGCATCCATAGCCTAAACCAGAATAAAAGTAAATGTTTTGTTCGTGTTTGAGACAGGAGACTAAACATCTACATTTTTCAGTCTGCGAAGGGAGATGGACCGGCTAAGCTGGCCTTAGCTGGTGATCAACTGAAGACAAAGAATTTTGTGATAAACACTAGTTTCACCGAATCAAAGTTTTGAGTTCTTGTCTAAAGCACAATAAGTAGAGCATATCTTCACCTCTACTGCGAATCCTGGAGACATCAATTGACTGCACTGAGATTACTCAACAGCAATCTTGACTCTTCTGATATTTATATGGGTAGTTAAGGAGTCAGGCCATGAAAGGTCTAACCTCTGCCATTCATGGGCTAAGCTCTTGTCAATCCCCTCCACACCCCACCCCACCCCAAAAGCTGTCTCTGCTGCTCCATTTCCTTGGGCAGAAGGGGCCGTTAGTGTAAATTGTCTTTAAAACACTGAAGCGATAAATTAGGGTCATGTATTTAGAGATGTGCAGATTAACTAGTAGAGAAAATGAGGGGAGGGAGGAAACCCTTCAATTTGAATCCCGCTTTCACAGCCTGTCCATTTTTTAGCATCTATCCAATGGGGATAGGATTAAAACATAGCAAGACATTCTCTATGAAAAGCAGAGGCTCTGGATGTACATTATCAGGACCACCAGATAAGAGGAGATAAAGCATTACTAGGCAGTAGGACTCTACCCTGAAATTGTGATTACACATATGTAGATTAAGAAAAAAAAATAGATGGTAAGATAAGCAGAGCGACTTAATGATCATTAAAAGCCAAACCAGATACAAACTTCTGACCTTTGTAGCGAGATTACTAACTCGGAGAAATTTACCTTGTAGGTGATTACATACATCATAAGGAAGCAAGAAAATGGTCCAAATGCTGCTAAACTTACAAGGGCCAATATGGGGAGGAGGCTTAAGTAAAGGACAATTAGCTTTCAGACTTGTTGTTAACTATGAAATATTTCAGCAACATTCAGCTTCTCCAAGACTGCTGAACCTGCAGTCTCACCCTAAACAAAATTGTCCACGATTTATAGAGGGGAACTATTTAGAGCTTCCATTGCTGAACTCTTGAAATCTAGTAACCCCACAGATTTTAAGTCTGCAATGCAGACAATACAGGAGACTTGATCCAATCTCAAGCATAAGACACCAGAACAGTCTAAACATACTCAAAATGCTATGTACACAACGGTTTTAATCCAGTAGCAGCCTATCATTAATATGTGTACCTGTCAGGTCAATATACTCAAAAAGTATTCAGTTCTATGGAGAATTTTGAGTCTGACTTGATTAGCATACAAGAGTAAGTAGCAAACCATGAATATCCTCTTTTTTATTTTAACGTTAACAAGGGGACTAGTCCAATAAACATTTGTATGATGTGAAACCAAGTAGATAATTTAATCTTATACTCTGCCTGGACCCCACCGTGCAATATTCTAAATATAAAGAGCCCCTTTGCTTGTGGTTGAGCCCATCCAGATGAAGCAACCTTCAAGACTGTAGACAGGGCCCAATGAGAAAGCATACTACAACATGTGGGGAAGGGTTCTTGTAAAGAAATGGCTCCCTGTTGCAGTTACCCCCCACTTTTTGCCTGATACTGATGCTGACTTGACTGAGAAGTGTGCTGGGACCCTGCTAACCAGGCCCCAGCACCAGTGTTCTTTCATCTAAAATGTACCATTGTCTCCACAATTGGCACAACCCTGGCACCCAGGTAAGTCCCTTGTATATGGTACCCCTGGTACCAAGGGCCCTGATGCCAAGGAAGGTCTCTAAGGGCTGCAGCATGTCTTATGCCACCCTAGGGACCCCTCACTCAGCACAGACACTGCTTGCCAGCTTGTGTGTGCTGGTGGGGAGAAAATGAGTAAGTCGACATGGCACTCCCCTCAGGGTGCCATGCCAACCTCACACTGCCTGTGGCATAGGTAAGTCACCCCTCTAGCAGGCCTTACAGCCCTAAGGCAGGGTGCACTATACCACAGGTGAGGGCATAGGTGCATGAGCACTATGCCCCTATAGTGTCTAAGCAAAACATTAGACATTGTAAGTGCAGGGTAGCCATAAGAATATATGGTCTGGGAGTCTGTCAAAAACGAACTCCACAGCTCCATAATGGCTACACTGAATACTGGGAAGTTTAGTATCAAACTTCTGAGAATAATAAACCCACACTGATGCCAGTGTTGGATTTATTAAAAAATGCACACAGAGGGCATCTTAGAGATGCCCCCTGTATTTTACCCAATTGTTCAGTGCAGGACTGACTGGTCTGTGCCAGCCTGCTGCTGAGAGACGAGTTTCTGACCCCATGCGGTGAGAGCCTTTGTGCTCTCTGAGGACAGAAACAAAGCCTGCTCTGGGTGGAGGTGCTTCACACCTCCCCCCTGCAGGAACTGTAACACCTAGCAGTGAGCTTCAAAGGCTCAAGCTTCATGTTACAATGCCCCAGGGCACTCCAGCGAGTGGAGATGCCTGCCCCCTGGACACAGCCCCCACTTTTGGCGGCAAGTCCAGGAGAGATAATGAGAAAAACAAGGAGGAGTCACTGGCCAGTCAGGACAGCCCCTAAGGTGTCCTGAGCTGAGGTGACTCTGACTTTTAGAAATCCTCCATCTTGTAGAAGGCGGATTCCCCCAATAGGAATAGGGATGTGCCCCCCTCCCCTCAGGGAGGAGGCACAGAGGGTGTACCCACCCTCAAGGACAGTAGCCATTGGTTACTGCCCTCCCAGACCTAAACACACCCCTAAATTCAGTATTTAGGGGCTCCCCAGAACGTAGGAAACTAGATTCCTGCAACTTACAAGAAGAAGAGGACTGCTGAGCTGAAAGACCCCTGCAGAAGAAGAAAAGAAGACACCAACTGCTTTGGCCCCAGACCTACCGGCCTGTCTCCTGCCTTCTAAAGAAACCTGCTCCAGCGACGCTTTCCCCAGGACCAGTGACCACTGAATCTTCAGAGGACTGCCCTGCTTCAAGAAAGACTAGAAACTCCCGAGGACAGCGGCCCTGTTCCAAAAAGACTGCAACTTTGTTACAGAGGAGCAGATTTAAAGACCACTGCAAATCCCCGCAAGAAGCGTGAGACTTGCAACACTGCACCCGGCGACCCCGACTCGACGTGTGGAGAAACAACGCTTCAGGGAGGACCCTCCGGCGACTCCAAGACTGAGTAACCAAAGTTGTCCCCCATGAGCCCCCACAGCGACGCCTGCAGAGGGAATCCCGAGGCTCCCCCTGACGGCGACTGCCTGACTCTAAAATCTCGACGGCTGGAAAAGACCCTGCACCGGCAGCCCCCAGCACCTGAAGGATCGGAACTCCAGTGCAGGAGTGACCCCCAGGAGGCCCTCTCCCTTGCTCAGGTGGTGGCTACCCCGAGGAGCCCCCCCCCTTGCCTGCCTGCACCGCTGATGAGACCCCTTGGTCTCCCATTGATTCCTATTGGAAACCCGACGCTTGTTTCTACACTGCACCCGGCCGCCCGCGCTGCTGAGGGTCTGCTTTTTGTGTGGACTTGTGTCCCCCCCGGTGCCCTACAAAACCCCCCTGGTCTGCCCTCCGAAGACGCGGGTACTTACCTGCTGGCAGACCGGAACCGGGGCACCCCCTTCTCTCCATTGAAGCCTATGCGTTTTGGGCACCACTTTGAACTCTGCACCTGACCGGCCCTGAGCTGCTGGTGTGGTGACTTTGGGGTTGCTCTGAACCCCCAACGGTGGGCTACCTTGGACCCCAATTTTAACCCCGTAGGTGGTTTACTTACCTGCAAAACCTAACAATACTTTACCTCCCCCAGGAACTGTGAAAATTGCACTGTGTCCACTTTTAAAACAGCTATTTGTGTTTTATGTGAAAAGTATATATGCTACTGTAATTATTAAAAGTTCCTAAAGTACTTACCTGCAATACCTTTCAAATGAGATATTACATGTAGAATTTGAACCCGTGGTTCTTAAAATAAACTAAGAAAAGATATTTTTCTATAACAAAAACCTATTGGCCTGGAATTGTTTCTGAGTGTGTGTTCCTCATTTATTGCCTGTGTGTATGTACAACAAATGCTTAACACTACTCCTTTGATAAGCCTACTGCTCGACCACACTACCACAAAATAGAGCATTAGTATTATCTTTTTGCCACTATCTTACCTCTAAGGGGAATCCTTGGACTCTGTGCATGCTATTCCTTACTTTGAAATAGCACATACAGAGCCAACTTCCTACAGTTCTTGTACAAAAATGAATCAATTTGGTCCTACTGATCATTCTCCTGAATATCTTAAAACCAGGTTGGCTATACCTTTTTTTGTTGTTATGTAGCAATCTTGTTTGACTGGTATAGTGGTCCTAAAAAAAAAAAATCTTACTCCCTTTGATACTTGAAGATAATTTCAGGTAGAGCTAGTTTATTCTGTGCCTGCCTGAGGGTGAAAAAAGAACTGCTGTTGGTAATGGATTAGATGTTGGTATTCTTTTCCTAAACTCATGAGTAGAGAACTTTGAGGGGTTTAGATGCTACCCCATTAAGGCAGGGAGAATACTTCTAGGACGCAGTCTGTGTAAAAGGAGGTACCATAGCTAACCCCTGATACAGTGGGACAGAACGCATCCAGGGCACTGAACAATGCCATGTTGCATGATCCTGACCAGGTGGATTTGGTAGGCATCTGATTATCCCTATTGTGGATTGGATAGAAGCTTTAGATGGAAAGCATACCTCTAAAGTGCCTATTACATTGTGAATAGTTACCAACACACTGGTAAGGGGCTCGTACCATGCATATGCTGACCAAATATTAACAAATAAATATGCAGCTTAAGTATTAGGATTTATGTTACAATATACTCCAGAGCATGTGACATAAGGACCTATCCTTACATCTTGGAAACAGCTCTCTCAACTAGGGTCTGGATCGGGAGCCTAAACAAACATGTGACATGCAGAAAAATGTACTCCTCAGAGTTAGAGGTTCAATGCTCTCTCTCACACAGCAAATATCACCAGTAGGCAATTACCTCCGAAGTTAACCGCCAATAAACATAAGCTACAGCGACACAACTGCAGAGGATATGATATGAACAGTAACCCAGGGGACCAACACAAAATGAACAAAGCGGAAGACATTCAAAACAACGACAAAAAAGGTGGCACAGAGCAAGGACCAGCCAAAAAAAGGTAAATGAAATACCAAGCTAGAGAAAATTAAAGGCTGCAGGTTAAAGCAAAAACAAGTACATATTTCACAGAAAATCGGAAACTATGGTAGAAGCCCAATTATGCCTGGGAATTTAAGTAGTCACCAGCGCATGGCACTGGGCTGCATAGAGCTTAGGGTTCATAAGATTTTTATGATTTGTCTCTAGTCACACCACTGGAGTAGGCATGAGCATGGACACACAATTACAGGTGAAGCCTCATTTCTCTATCAATTTGACAACCAAATTGGTTTTGCTGCAAGGGCCGTAAACTCTCACACCATTCACAATAAACATAATGTGATCCTTCTATAATAACTTCAGTTAGTGAGCAACATTTTCCGTTACAAGCTTTACAACCCTGAAGTGGTCTACAGGCAGTATAAACAATTTCAATAAATGAACAACGATCACAGACTCTCAAAAATTTGGGAAACAAGTGCAGTTTATTCATTACAGGTTAACCATACATAACAGCAATTCAACTGTGACTAGACATTAACATGTTTACATCTGAGGTCACCGCCTTACATTTTTTTTTTATAGTTATCAGTAGCCCATTGTGCCCTCGAATTTTGGAAACCATCCACCCCACAGCCTCAGGGAAGTCTCTCCCTGCAAACATCAAAGGCCTAGGCCAAAATGTAAAAGTACAGCATCATGCCCGGAAAAGGGAAGGAATAACCTTTTGAAAGTTTAACAACGTTGATGTTTGCCATGTAAGATTCAATTTTGCAGAGAGACATAATCTGATTTCCTCCCGCCCCCCCATTAAAAAAAGGTGTTAGGGCACCACAGTATAGAGTAAGCCTACTTGCAGGCACAGAGTAGCAAATCAAAAATCACAAAGGCAGCAAAAATTAAAAGCAGAACAGACAAATGAATATATTACAATATAAAAAGAAATTTGCAAGGCATGTAGAAACAGCTATTTATCATATGAATATGGATTGGAAGAAATGCTGTCCAGCTCGTCAATCTGCATAGCAAAAGATTTCACTGGTCTGTATTTAACAAAGGTTGACGTATCACAAGTTCGTCTGGACAACCACAGGGCCTTGTGTCATTCATGCCTTACATGCAAAATTTAAAAAGTAATCAACTATTTCACCAGTTGGCTGTTCGGGCACAAACCCCACTATTTATTAAATATTCAGACTTAAGCTAAATGAACCTTTTGTAATTAGAACATTAGGGATTTTGGAAAACAAAAAAAATGGCATTTCCATCTAGACAACATAAAGAATGGTCGGAGCCGGTATAGCTTTGTACTAACATTGACCTATAATAAAAAATTACAGATCTGGAAATCAGACTGAAGTAGTTATAAGACAGATCTTGCCCTGTTTAAGCACAAGGTGGGGGTTTCCCACACATCAGATGATCTGCTAAGACAACTTCACTCTAAAAGGAAGGAGATAATGTCGTTTACAGTAGTACTTAAACTTTAGGTCCACTGACTGCAACTGTTGCTGTGACATGTTTTGGCAGTGACAGGTTTCATTCAGCATATTCCATCACCACAAACTCAGCAAAACAAGGACAGGCAGTGCATCACGTCTGCAATCTGATAGCCATTCCAGATGTTTAACTGTGGCAAATCGGTGTCCGTATATGGCCAAAAAGGTACACTACAAAGATTCAAAGTGCCCAAGTGGGTATGAAGCTGCTTTCCCATTCATAATCACTCAGATAGGTCTAAAATTTTAACATTCAGAATGCATGTTTTTTTCCCCTTTAAATGTAAAAGACAGGGACTGATTGGTAAAGGTTCTGCCTTCACTGGCGATAGCTGAGGAATGAAAGTCAGAAGCAGAAAGTGGAGTACTGGATGCCGAGCAAGTCACCCTCTCATTATACCAGAAAGTTTTCAAATTTGAGCAGAGATCATACAGAAGTGTTATCACTGAAGAATGCTGTTAGGCAGGGCAAGTACTAGTGATTGGCAAAATATGTTAAAACCCTGAATAGCCGAAAGGCATGAAGCACTGTTTTTTTCAGTTAAGGATGACCAAAGCAGCAAAAAGTCAAAAAAATCATTAAAAATGGATGCTTAATGTTCTAAGGTCATACCGATTTAAAGAAATAAGGATTGTGAAGTAAATTATTTAGTTTATCTTAGGGCATTAAAATTCTATCTGAAATGTGCTGACATAGACAGACATCAGCCCAATAGTAAGGTCTTTCAGCTGAGAGAAACAATAGTCCAATTACTCAATCTGAAACCGCAGTGTATCTTTTGATAATGTGAAATCAAAGTTACCAGGTCTACATTTTTCAATTAGACCACAGAAAGGAAATATAGGTATAAATGGACCAAAGATACCTCAATCAATATGGAAACTACCTCTGAAGACCCCACCCGCATACCCATAAAATTATTTTTATCGCACATTCAACCAACCCTGAATTGACCCCTGCAAGTCCGCAGTAAAGATCTCAAGTCCCAATTCAGACAGTTGTTCTCCATCCTTGCTAAACTGATGTGGGATTTCGAATCTGATTGCATCATGCTGCAGTTGCAACATGCCAGCCTGTCTACAGAAGAGCTTCACTTCCCGATTTATTTCTTTACGAGTTCGGTCAATAGCAGCTGGCTTTTTGGCTCCCAGCCACACCCGGCGTGGCAACAGAGAAGACCACATAATATGGGCTCGCGGAAACAACGTCATCAAGTAACGCAAGTCCTTCTTTATTCGAATAATCAGATCCACCCCGGTCATTTGCATCAAGTCATTTTCCCCGAGGTGTACAACAATCAGGTCAGGCGCGGGGGACTTCCCGACCATTTCTTTCATCGTGGGAATCAACTGGTCCCACTTCATCCCAACCTCCCCCATCCAGGTGATCTTGGCCTTGTGGCAGGAAATGCCCAGCTGGGTCCCTTGTGGCAGTCGTCTCGATCGCTCTTTGGCGCACTGGACCAATGAATGGCCGCATATCCAGACCTCTTTTGGAGGTGACCGCACCGAGATCACTCCCCCTATCAGAAAGGAAATACAGTTAAAATAGTAGAGCCAATTAAAACGTCTAGACATTGTGGTAGCAGTGAGTATACATTATTTACCCATCCCCATTTGCCAGGTTTTTTGTTTTTTGAAGAGAAACATAACTGACATTTATCCTCAGATCCCCACTACTGTCACTCCATTGCCTTGAAAACGAAATTACTTCACCTATGCTCTACAAAAGGGTGTTGCTGTGCCACAATGGATATCGGTTTGTGCCCTGCAAAGATACATTTATAGTGAAAAATCAAAGTTACTTACTTGTAACTCCAGTGTTTAATACAATCATTAATTGGGGTTTCTTTGACAAAAAGCAAATAGTAAAGAAATGGTTTTGCAGGTCTTTGAAACAAGCAGTATTAGTTGCACATACCATTCTATTGTTGTTTCCGCTTAAATATCCTGTACATTTCAGCTCATGGTATTCTGTTTAGACTGTTATGAATATCTAAGTTATTAAATAAAAAGATGGCTGGAGGAAAGTAGTGGTAATCAGAAGAAGACCATGGAAAAGAAGTGCTATTACAAGGGTCAACCTGATGTCTTTATTATAACGACTCTTCCAGATGTACCACTATTTGGAAACTGTGTGCCAAAACAAATACTCAGGGTGGATCAAATTCCAATACTAACTAAACATTTAAGAGTGTTCATAATGAAAGCCTACCTCTGAAAAAAGGAATGCCCCAAAGAGGAATGGGCACCTACTTATACCTGAATATGCCTCCCAAACACCCTTCTGCACACCAAACATACACACATTACTCATCAGCCTTTCCCTTGCCATATCACATCATGGGAATAAGATGGGGTCTGCACAATAACATCTTGGGGTCATACACAAGGGACCCTGCGATGGAAGGAAAATGTTACTACTCTGTAAGCATCTGTCAGTAGTGCTCTAGATTCACATGCTTTACATATTCCTACTTTTTTCAGCATTGGAATCAGACATTACAAGTTGTTTTTCTTTTTTTTGAGTCGTAAGATGTTGTGAGACTCCTTCCTTAGCCCAGAATGTGACTGGGCACGGACTTCAACATACTGTTTTTCACACAGCAAGTGAAAGACTCTTTGGGGAGTGGGAGATTGCAAATGTACACTGCACATTGCTAATGAATGCATGCTTCAAAAAAAATTGCTATCACTGCCTGCTTTTGTGTAAGAGTGTAGGTGCATGTGAATCTACAGCACTACAAGCTCCAAAAAGGTGCTCAGTGGGTGAGGAAAATTTTCTGTTTGTAGTATATGTGTGTCAATCGTTTGTAAAGCAGCTTATCCTAAGCGGTGGCTAGAAGGCAGATGAATTAGAAGCCTGTAACGACTTTAATACAGTTCTGCCAAAAACAGCCTCCTGACGAGGTAGTATGTCAACATAGTAGCACTTGGTGAGTGTGTGGTGTTTACCAAGTAGTTGCTTTGCAGATATCATGTAATATGATGTTATCTTAGAAAGCAATGGTGGCTACCGTTTTACATGCAGAGTGTGTGTCCTAAGAGGCACAAGGAGTAGATGCTTAGTCTTAGCAAGTATAAATTTCACAATCCACCTTGTAATACCCATCTTAGAAACAGAAGGACCACTGTAGGGTTTAGAAAAACCAACAAAATGTTGGTTAGTCCTACAAAAAGGCTTAGTCTCACAGAATACATGAGCACCCTTTCAACATCTAAAGTATATAAAGATCTCAAAACTAGAGAATCAATTCAATAGGTAGAAAGAAAATGGACAGCTCAATAGTCTGAATGATGTGGAAATAATGTGAATCGGTGAGACTATCTTAGGAAAGAAATTGGGACAGGTTCTTCTCTGTACTTGTGTACCTAAATGATTGGTTCTTGAAATGAAAGCTTGTAACTTACGCGCATGAGCAAAGTTACAGTTGCAAAAAATATCACCTTCCAGGAAAGCAACTGTGAGCTGCCTGGGTGGGGAAATTCAAAAGGTAGCCCCATGAGCCTTGTGAGACCAGATTAAGGTTTCAGATGGGTGCTGGAGGTGTTCTTGGGGGTATCATAATTTTAACTACAGGAATCCTAATGATTAGAGGTTATCATGTTCTACATGTCTCCTAAACAAAGGCGTATAATATGCTAAACTAGATTTTTGAACATGTAAATGATATGAAAGGTTGTCATGCAGCAGTAGACATCTTTCCCACATGGCTCTATAGCATGTACAATAGGTCTATGAGCATCTCAGAGGATCGCCATACACTGCTCTCAGAGGTGAACACATTTAAACTCTAAGACCTCAGGTGCCAGACTGAACTGCTTCAGGGTATCTGGTTTTCCCGCACTACTCAATGAGAAGATATAGTCTGATCGGAAGCTTCTTGTGGGCTGATAAGACTCCTCAGGTAACACTGAGTACCAAGGCTGTGTAGCCCACATTGGTGTCATTAAGGTGAGGGTCATGCAGACCTGCCTTCTTTTTACTATGTACCAGATGACTGGAAGGAGGAGAAAAGCATAGGAAAGTTTCCCCTGAACTGTTCATCCATAGTGCACTGGCCATGGACTGGGTGTGGAAAGTTTGGGTGTTCTGTGATGTGTGTTCGAAAAGATGATGATTGGTTCCTACAATGACTGGAAGTGCCTTTGGAGGACCTGTGTGTGGAGTTCCAACTTGTGGACTTGATGCATCCTGCTTGACAGGCCAGGAAAGTGGTCTGTGACCCCCAGATGGTGTTCAGTCAAGAGAGGAGCGAGTGTGGATTGCTTAGTGCCAGATTTGTTACCGGTGGGAAGTTAGTGCCCTCCTGCATTTGTGTGTAATACATGCTGTCATGGCTTTTCTTCCAATGACAAGCTTTCCATAAACAAGGGAGTTGAAGGTTTTGAGGACTAAGTTAATTGACATGAGTTCCAGGTAGGTGATGTGAGTGAGGCGTTGGTGGTAATAGTCACCTGAGGAAAAGGGTGAAAGAAAGGCCTCTTGAGCAACTTGCTGTTGCTGTTCCATCATTGAAACAGTGTTGGTCTTTACAAACACTAGATCCTCCTAATGATCCTCTGCCTGTGCCCACTGACTTGCAAGGCACTGTTGGAAGCGGGTGCATGCATAATCTGGTATGCAATACAATTGCTATGCCATCAGACCCAGTAGTTTCATTGCAGTGCAGCGGGCAAGTAGTCTGAAAGAGGCAGCTGCTGTTGAAAAGTCAATACCCTCTACTGCTTGGGGTATGCTTTCCCAGCAACAGCATATAATAGTGCTCATAGAAGGGTTACATCTACTGAGGTTGTATGTGGGATTTCTTTAAATTTATGGTACACCCTAAACTGTGGAGAAGGATTACTGCTGCCAAGTGTGTGCTAGACACTGGTGCCAGCTGCTGACCTTGATCAGTCAGTTGTCCAGCTAAGGGAAGGTGTGGATGCCCGCTCTGAAAGGAAGACTGACAAACCATACATTTGGTAAAGTCCCCCTAAAGCCGTGGTGACTTGCAGGGTAGCACTTTGCAGTCTTAGTGCTGTCAGCTTATCACACATCAAACTTACTGATGGTGGATGGAGAGAATGAATATGTAAAAGTAGACATCCGTAAGAATCACGTACCAAGACGTCCTGCTGTTGGAGCAGCAGGTACATGTTCAGAAAGGCTATCATGTGGAAGTGTTCTGGCTGCACCGCCTGAGATCCATGAAGAGCAGCTGCGCACTCTATTTCTTCAGGATAAGGAAGTACATTGAGAATATGCCCTTTGGTGAAGAAACTGAACGTGTGTTTGCATTTTGGGATGGGTGGAATAGAAATTTCTGTCCCGGAGCTTGCTGCTCCTATAACCTTTACTTAAGTACCCCTACTGGACTGGGAGTCATGAAATTTTATCTACGAAAGTGCCCCTGTAGGTGATAGATTAGAGGGCAAGCTAGACTTTGCAATAGCTTGCAATTTTCTCTAACATCTCATCCACTTGGAGGCCGGAAAGTGGTCACCCATCGAATGGATTGTTGATGAGGCACTGCTGTACCTCCAGATTAAAGCCAAAGATGCAAAGTTGAGTGTGCCTGCAAAGCAAGACACTGCTATTAACTCTACAGGAAATGGGATTTGTGGCATCCAAGACACAGAGGATCTTTGCACGGGAGATAATTTTCATCTCTGCAATCAGCTCAACCCTTTTCTTGTAGGCATTAGGGAGGTGGTGTAGGAGCACCTGCATCTCCTCTAAATGAAACCAATCATACATCAGACAGCAACCACACCAAATTCACAATGTGCCACTAGGTGACTGCACTGATTGCTACTTCCTTGCCAACCGTGTCAAGGTGTTTGTTCTTATTTTTTATTCCAGGGTTGGACTTCTGTTGCCTATGGTGAGGCTCTCTCTCTGGCCATATGTACCACCAGGGTGTCTGGGGAAAACCAACCTATAATGTAAAGAGGGGCATTGGGAGAAACATTGTACTTCTTCTCCAAAAGTGGTGTGACTGGATCTTTAAAATAGACACGGGTGGACCTAAGCATACCCTTAAACTAAGGCAACAACTGAACACTACGTTCTGTCTTGGCGAGGGTCTTCACCAGAAAGTTTTCTTCGTCCTCCCTGACATGCATGGTGACTTTATGGTGGTGAGCCGCGCTCTGCATGTCAGCATGGAATACCACAGTATCATTCGGTGAAGATGATTTGTCTGGATAGGGCTCTGACCTTGGTCATCCATTGGTTATCAGGAGGTTACTGTCATCCTGTGGGTTCTCACTACCCCCTACACCAATGGACCAGTCGTAGGAGTCTCCCTGGGTATGAAAAAGAATGTAAAGACCCTTCAGGGGAGTGTGATCGAGGTGGGGTAGACTGTGGTAGTGGAGGTGGTAGTGCATGTTTAGGTGTGGGATGCTTTTGAGGACTTCTTGTTGCATGGTCCTTCTGCTTTTTGGGCAGTCATCTTCAAGAGAAACTCCTCCTCAAAAGTTTGTCTTTTTTTATTTTTTTGGGGAACTGGAGGCAGTGTGCTGGATGGCTTCGACTCAGGTTGTTGAGCTGAAATTCTAGCTAGTTCAAAGTGAATAAAGAGAAACTTTTGCCAAGTGTACATTTCTCAGCAAGTTTCTTTAGGACGGAAGCCAGTCGAAGGGGTCTTGGGCTTTGATTTGCTGTTGTGTTTTGGAGGCACTCCAAGTGCAGATTTTGATTCTGAAGGTGAAGACTCAGTGCCATTCGAATGACAGCATAGTTTCTACGCTGACTGGGCCCTGAGGGCACCAGTGGACTTAAGGATATAGCCTTTTTCCTGGCTGGTTCAATGCCAGACTTTCGAGGGAGCAGTTCTCGACCTTGAAGAAGGGTTGGCACTTAGAGCCCTCCAGGTCTTCGTGGTGCTTAGTTCTGTCAGTGCAGAAGGATGTTCCTATTCTTCCTCAGATGCACTCAAAGACCACATTTTTGGGCTACGAGTGGATTGGGCTGCAGGGCTTCAGAGGTGCTTGCATCCTCTTCTTCAACATTGAGGGTTCCTGCTCACCAAAGATGCCCATGGAGTCGGATAACGACCAGCAGTGCATTTTCAAGCATGCCCACCACTTTTCCCTCTGGTATCTCAACATCTTGCAGTGGAATGCAAGTCAGAAGTTGCATAACATCTGGTAATCTAGGGAAAAAGAGTGGTTAACTTGGCTTTACACCATGGGCAGAAATTACAATGTCTGTTCCATATGAGGATAACTTCAAAAGCAAAGATCTCAGTGATCAAAAGGGCTGAGACTAACAGGCATGGACTGGGTCACTTGCAGTTGAAGGGAGTGATAATTGTGTAACGTCTTAAGGAATGGATGCAGAGACTGTTCCCAGTCACGGGAGTGGAAGATTTGTAGCTGCGCCCAAAATACTGCGGGAAACGCTCCAGCCTCAAAGCTTTAACAAAACAACTAGGAACCCAATGGCAAAAAAAAAAAGAAAACAATGAAGGAGTTAGGTCTAAGGTGCATTGTGATCTAAGGAAGGAGTCACAAAATCTAATGACCTGAAGCTTCTTCGAAGAAAAATAAATTGTAATATCCAAGTCCAACACTAGATGAAAGGAGTATATAAAGCATTTGTAGCTACAGCCCTATATGCTACAAACATACATACCACTGACAAAACTAGCAGAAAGGCAAAACGTTGTTAGGCTAAGCACATGGCTCCAATGTCTATACTCTTAAACTTAGTTCCCTACACAGAAAATGAGATGTCAAGAGAAGTTAGGAACATGCTAATGTCTGAAAGGCAAAATGTTTCAGCAAGAAGAGCAATCAATAGTTCCACTACTGTTATTAGGCTGCATTTGTATTCTAGTGGAAAACGTAACTTTTTACTTTGTGTCATTAATGCAGGGATAGATCACAATACTGCACTTGATTTACTTCTTTGAGGCAACTGGACTGCTTTTGTTCTGAAAATAGTGCGAAGCCAACAGCACATTTAAAAATAAGAAATGGCAAATGGGTTTAGAGTAAACAAGTACAGTATGTTAAAATTAGGGAGGAATAGTTGTAACAAATCTTAGAACATCATTGCTCATATTTCTAGAACTGTAAACCATTTCAGCATTATTTTCTTGCTCAAGTTAACACTGTCCACAGGAAGTGCAGGTACTTGATGTGCAGCCCCTTTTGCATTTGGTCTCTCGGGGCGAAAAAATCCAGTAAGAGCTTCCTCTGCTGAAACGGTGTACAATTTCTTACTATCTGAATGTCACTAGCACTTGGCTCTCCTGATCTCATCCAGACACCTGCTTCTATTCACTCTAAGAAATTACATGTGACTATGCTTAAATGTTGTGTGTGTTTGCTTTAACCTTGTGTATTTTAAGGTATACATCAGAGTATCATCCAAGTTCTGCGAACTAGCCTCCATTGACCTTTAGACCTATTTTGGGGCATTTTGAAAATGCTACGTTGGTTTGAATTCCAGCAACTGCTACAATTTAATTTTAGGTCTAAAATTAAGATAGTGTTCTATGGCCTAATAACACCAATGTTATGATATTGTTGATAAGGAGGCGATATGCCATCTGACAATAGTACCATTTCAACAGAAAATTATTCAAAAGCCAACAGCAGCTGTCAGCCTCCCTGGTGTGTGCAACGGTGCAGTATTCCCACAATCCAGATTATTTCTGTTATTGGGTAACAGGCAGGCATGCTAGTTTCAAAGGAAACGAACTTGGGGTTATCTTTCATAAGTTGCTAAAAAGAAAAAAGATTGGGTGAATGACTGAAAAAATGCCAATCATCAGTAATTACTTAGGGCCACATTGCCATCAACTGAGCTACTCTTCAAAGACCAGACATATGCAAATCGGTCAAATCAGATCTGATCCTCCTCTAAAAGAAATAATCGAATTAGAACTGCCAAATGAGGTCCCATCTAGATAGGAACATAAGCAGACCCAGAGTAATTTCAGCCTATTGGTCTCAGTGAGGTGGAGTTTGAGGACAAAAGCAGAGTGAGCACAGGACCCATGTCTGGGCATAGCCATCGCACATAAGTGCATCTCAATTAAAATCAAATATTTATTCAAGCATTTCACAACTCACTTTTTGTTTTTCATAGTGAGAATGAGATGGCCTAGTCAATTTAAGAAAATTGGAGTGCAAAAAGTCCTGCCAACAAATATGAATGTATGCCGAGAAGAGACTAGAATCTAAGGTCCACAAAAACCAGCAAAGTGAAGATTGGAATGTGGGAACCTAGAAAGGAAAGTTTGATTGTTGTGATCTGGTGTTAGGCATAAATCTCCAGAGATAATGAAAACTGGATTCTGTGAACTAGAAGTGAACTGTATCAGTAGTCACTATTTAATTCTGCTAGGCTTGCCTTTTCCTTTTATGCTTGGAATGAGTATGGCACCATTGGCCTCAAAGGACCTATGTATGCTGTCCAGTAACAGTGAGAGCAAAGGTGATACGAACTTATTCTCTCTTATGAATCTTATATATGCATTAGTGATGTAATGAGGCCAAGGAGTTTCACTAATTCTGCAGAAATCTGGTAAACTTTCAGCATCTTTTAAGCTTTTAAATCCACTGAGAGTAAACGACGAGGCTTTCTTCAAGTGTATAAATCCAATTCTCTCACTAGACAATCCATTCTCAAAATTCGTTATCTCTCTCATTCTTGCAGGATTTACAAAACGAATAACTCCTAACTGCAGCACAAAACTTAAAGTGATCATGGCTGTTATCTAAAGCCCACGATAACTGATGAAAACGCTACATCTATGTATCATCCATTTGCTGCTTATTCTGATGTAATTTCAAATGCTTTGTACTCGTCATCTTTTTTGGGCTCAGAATATCTGTTATTTTTCTTCTAATTTGAAGTTTTTGGTTTTACAACATTTATTCACGATGTCTCCTGAAGCCCACAATGTACAGGGATCCAGTCTCGACCACAAATTATAATTTTCCCAATTGAACAAGTCAGTATGCTTGCACGTAAAGACTTTCAAAAATAACTAGTTTTTAGTTTGCTACAATCATTCACCAGGAAGGGAGGAGGGCTGCATTCAAACTTACAACCCCATATGCTTCAAAGGAAACAGTTACTTACCTCTAGCAATGAGACTGCTGTAAAGTCAAATGCTGTGCATAATTTGGCCATCTAATGCAGACTTGGAATGATGAAAGTTGTTTTTCTTTCAATAAAGAGCAAATCAATATATACACAGGTTCGCATGATTCTAGCAAGAAACAAGGCTGGGCCCCTCAGAACAACCCGTCCTTGAAAACCTGATATCTTTTTTCTGCCACCAAAGCTTCTAGTTCATAAGGCCTGCCCAAGAAGAAGCAAGCAACAAGGAAAATACCTTTCTGTGAGAGAACCTGCAGTAAACATGAGGCTCCAAAAGAGGGCTTGTTAATCTCAAAAACACAGTTAAGGTTCCTTGAAGGAAGACGTGGTAGCCTCGAAGGTATGGCCCTTGTAAGTGCTTCCATGAATAGTTTAATGACTGGTATCTTTAAAAAATGGATTGAAACTGCTTATTAGGATAAGCAGTTACTACTTACTTCATTCTAATTGAAAGGTAGGCCAGCCCTGACTTCATAGGAGTTGAGTATTTGGTCTACTTGGTTCCCTCAAGATTGGCCTGCATGTCTGAAAGCTACAATTTCCCAAGCTCGAGGATTTCAGGTGCCATATTTCAGTGGCTTGCAGTTTGGAAGGAGGAGCAGCCCTTGTGACATGTTAACAAGTCTAGTGGTAGTTGTACATTCCAGTGAGGATTAATGGACATATCAAGAAGTGGGGAGATGCATGGATAACTCATATGGAAAGCAGGAAAAAGAATATACAAATATCCCTTACTCAGAGGGCACTGTCTAGGGACACTGGGTGGAGAAGATATGCATTTTGTGCTCTAATGTGTGGCAAGCAGGTCGATTGGTGTATGCCCTAAAGCTGAAAGAAGCAATTAAGCACCTGTGGGTTTATCCCCATTTATGCACTAGCTGATGGCTCCTGCTCAGATCTGCAAGTGCAAAGTCGTTTTCTACTCCAGTTAAGTCAGGAGGTATAATTACCCAGTATGAAAGCTGCTATGTGAACAATGATAGATGTAGGGAGTGCCTTCCCCACTGGTTTTGTATGCAACATCACTGTCATGAGGTATACTATTTTAACTACTTTGCATCAAATGAGCAGTACAAAAGCCTGAAGTAGTAGCTAAATAGCCACTTATTTCAATGTTGATCTGGCGGAGACCTTGCTGTGTCTACCACTGATCCTTTATCATGAGCTTTAATATGCGAGCTCTGCAATTCAATAAGCAGCCCTCGGTAAGGGTGGTCACTTGCAGCTGTGGGTCGAGAAACAACCTTCCCAGCAATAAGTAGTGTAGTACCACTGCAGTAAGAGCTTGTGGACTGTGGGCATCAGAAAATGATTATTTTCATACTGATGAGCAATCCTAACTGATGGAGGGAAATAGACTGTTGAAGGTGAGCAAGGAATCGTCCCCTCAATTTGGGCCCAGCCACATGCAAGTCAGAATTTAGACTTCTCCTCGTGGGACCAGTCCAGCCCAAACTGCCTAGCAAGGTTCTCCCTGAATTGGAACACAAGTAAACCAGAACTGGTTTAGCCTTCATTATGGGCTCATCAGCCAGGTACAGCTTGGTTCCAGTGACACAGTGAGCACGGGACCCACATCTGGATACACCCTCGACACTTAGTGCAGTAAATGCAACAAACAAGAAGTGATGGGAGGAATGGCTCCAATTTGTCTAACCGCTGGCAATCTTTACTAGCCAGTCATTCAAGTACCGGAACACATCTATTTGACGGCACCGAAGATGAGCTGAGACAACCGCCAGACACTTGAACACCCTTGAAGCCATTTAGATCTTCAAGGGTAAAACTCGGATTTGGTAATGACCCACACTTACCACAAGCGTTAGGTACTGGCAGTGAGCAGTATGAAAAGGGAATGTGGAAATCTACATCCTTGAGATTGAAGCTTGCCATATAAATCTCCTTGCTACAGAAGAGGAGTTACATTATAGAGTTATCGTTCTAAAGATACTGGATGTGATTTAGCATTTGAGAGCTCAGAGAGAGAGGATGGGCTGCAGAGTTCAATATCTTACCTTAGGAATTAGAAAGGCCAGAGAGTAAACTAGCACCTCCTTTTGATGACTTGGCAGCATCGCTAGGGCCCATCATTGAAGCAGGACCTGTACTTCTTTAAAAAAAAAAAAAAAAAAAAGAGCCTGTGATGTTCTGGAGTCATGTTATAAGTGCGTGGTGAAAGAGTGAGTGGTGTGGTTTTGAATTCAAGATAATATCCTTGGGTGATTATGGAAACACCCATTGATCCAAGGCTATACTCTGATACCGGAGCAAAAAGAACCTCAGACATCCTAAAACGTGCTGGATGATGGCCGAGAACGATAAGTTGCTCACTGTTTGGCAGTCAAGGTGTCCCTAATGTGACACCCTTGACTACCTCTTATGTTTCAACAGAGGTCACCTCAAATGATCCTGTCTCTGTCTGAAAATATGCTTTATCAAGAAAGGACAGATGCTGTGACTGATACTATGGAGGAAATTTTGCTTTGGATCCAGCAAGAGGTCGTAGCTGATGAAACAGCTGAGGACTGATGATGCTGCAGTACACCTCATTTCACTGTGTTGAGTTTATTTTTTCAAACATTTTATCCATCCGAGTGCCTCAGAAATGGCTGTAGTCAAAAGGTAAATCTGCAGTGTGATTGTACCATTTTGCAAAAAGCAGACTGCCTCAAGCATAGCAGAGTACTAGTACTGATTTGCAAGGAAGGTGTATACAATGAACTTAACACATTGAACGTTAGATTCAGAAATCTTCCCCTCTTCAACTATTTCTGTTGCTCTTTTCAGGCAGGTGTCAGGGAGGTGTTTAACAGTTCCTCAAAGTCATCCCATTAATCCCAGTTTAAACAATCAGCAACGCCATGGAGTTAGCAACAAAACATTGTCCTCTTTCCTGCAGCATCAATCTTTTTACTCTACTTGTCAGAGGTGGAACACGATCTCCTATGCCCTGCATGTGCAGTATCTTGAAACAGGTGTACACTAATAGAGGAGTATGGCAGGACACATTCTCTACTGAACATGGGGTCTGTCACGTGGTCTAAACTGCTTATCTACCCTGGGTGATACCACTATAGCCTACCAGGTCCCCAACATTCTCCTTTAAGGACTTCTGTATTGGCTTAATTATAGGAAGAAACTTTTATGTGAACTGAGCTTTGGAAAGAAGTTGAGTTAGGAATTCATCCTCTTGAACATGTGCTGTACAAGTGTTGGAATGCTGCTCTCGCTAGAACACAAGAGGCACCATTTGGCGGTAGAAATTACACAAGGTATGGTCCCAAGTATCCACTCTATATTAATTTTCAAGTATTTTCCTGGTCATCAGTGGACCTTGGTTCTTGATGATGAGGTAATGGGGCGTGGTTCAAAACTAAGTCAATTTCTTCCTTTTCTGGAATGGGGTAATCCTTATATAAATGGAACGCTGCAATGCCTACTATCAGGCTCTTCAACCTCTTCTAAGGGAGGAGGTGGAGTGATGGGGGTGAGACTATGAAGCCCATTTCAATTTTAATAGCCAAAGGTAGCTCAGCAGTCTCAGACTGGTGCCCCAGGGTGTCGACTTGGGAGTTGTTTCTGGTATTAAAAATGCCTTTTGCACCAAATGGTCTGAATACTTGTCACCACAAAACAGAAACCACTTCTTTGAAGGAAAAACATTTCAACCTGACTGTTATTTACAGTGGTCAGTTTGCAGCGTATATAACCACTGGCTGTGCACTGACTGCAAAGCAGTCCCCCACTCATCCTAAAGCAGTCAGTGGCTGAAAGCAGAAAAGACAAAACGCCTTTTACACAGTCTGACCTACATATGACTCTTTTCTCTTTTGTGCGCCCACACGTCGGGTTAATTTACTGTGCACGCAGGTATGTGTTGCAGTTGCGTAACATTTATATATCTATAAATTGCCCTGGAAAACTCCTGCTTTAGAAATAGTACTGCCATGGTGTGTGTGTAGGAAAATGCCTCTGTTGGCATGGTAACCCCCTAACTTTTTGCCTTTTGGTGATGCTAGTTAAGATTGAAAGTGTGCTGGGACCCTGCTGACTAGGCCCCAGCACCAGTGTTCTTTCCCTAAACTGTACCTTTGTCTCCACAACTGGCACAGCTCTGGCACACAGATAAGTCCCTTGTAAATGGTACCTCTGGTACCAAAGGCCCTGTGGCCAGGGAAGGTCTCTAAGGGCTGCAGCATGTATTACGGCACCCTGGGGACCCCTCAGCACATGTGCACTGCCTCACAGCTTGTGTGTGCTGGTCGGGAGAAAAAGACCAAGTCCACATGGCACTCTCCTCAGAGTGCCATGTCCACAACTTACTGCCTGTGGCATAGGTAAGTCACCCCTCAAGCAGGTCTTACAGCCCTGAGCAGGGTCACTAAACCACAGGTGAGGGCATATGTGCATGAGAAATATGCCCCTACAGTGTCTAAGCCAATTCTTAGACATTGTAAGTGCAGGGTAGCCATAAAGAGTATATGGTCTATGAGTTTGTCAAACACGAACTCCACAGTGCCATAATGGCTACACTGAAATCTGGGAAGTTTGGTATCAAACTTCTCGGCACAATAAATCCACACTGATGCCAGTGTGGGATTTATTGAGAAATGCACACAGAGGGCATCTTAGAGATGCCCCCTGTATACCAGTCCAACTACTAGTGCTAGGCTGACCAGTTTCTGCCAGCCTGCCACATCCAGACAGGTTTGTGGCCACATGGGGTGAGTGCCTTTGTCACTCTGTGGCCAGGAACAAAGCCTGTACTGGGTGGAGGTGCTTTATACCTCCCCCGCAGGAACTGTAACACCTGGTGGCTCAAGCCTGGTGTTACAGCACCCCAGGGCACGCCAGCTAGTGAAGATGACCACCCCCCACCCTTTTACACTTTTGGTAGCAAGTCCGGAGGAGATACGGAGAAAAACATGGAGTCACCACCCTCCATCCAAAACAGCCCCTAAGGTGTCCTGAGCGGAGGTGACTCCTGCCTTGGAAAATCCTCCATCTTGCTTTGAAGGATTCCTCCCAATAGGATTAGGGATGACCAGCAGACAGCCCTCATCCTTGTCCAGCCGCTGGCTGGCCAGAGAAGCCCCCGGTCGCTCCATTGATTGTTACCTAAAACCCAACACCTACCTTAGACACTGCACCCAGCCGCCCCTGTGCCGCTGAGGGTGTATTTTGTGTAGCAAAACAAAAGAGGGACAGGGATATTAATAAAGGTCCAGTGTACAGGCTCCCAAACAGCTAAGCACATCAAAAAGGAATACACAGTTCCTCAATGAAAGATATACGGGCCCAGGAAGTACAGGCCCTCACACATCCATAGGATGTCATGCTTCATCATAGGGCCCGCTCCACGTCAGAGCGGCGCTGCAATGTCTGACGGGCCCTCGAAGAGGGCACTTTGACAGAGGTCTTAAACAACAGTGTGTGCCACCGAGAGGGATTAGGAATATATTTACGTCTCTACCAGATAATTTGTTACCGAAGGTAAGAAACGTGCCCATGTGACAGAGACCTCTAGTTACAGATTCTTTACCTTAGAATAGATACCCAAGCAATACCATCACCTAAGGTGGGTCTGTGAACCAACACCATACTTAAAAGTCCTGCAGACCCGAATGGTCAAAGTAGCCATCCCTGCAGACCTGACTGTCCAGGCAGTAGTGTTTAGTGAACGTGTGCAGGGATGCCTACATTAGTGAACGTGTGCAGGGATGCCTACATTGCTGCCGAGCAATGTCCCTGACCTGAACTACGCGTGCTAACGTAGTGGTTGCGGCAGTTGCTCTGGTTGAGAGAGAGCACACAAACCCTTGGGGGGGATGCTTCTTAGCCAAAGCATAGGACATTTTGATGCAGAGAACAACCCATCTAGAGATGGTCCTTTTCTGCAGTGCCCCGTCCTCTCTGCACTCAGATAACCAACAAACAGCTGATCATCCAAACTGAAGTCTTTGGTACAATTGAGGTAGAAAGCCAACGCTCTTTTTGGATCCAGACTGTGGAGTCTCTCCTCTTCGTGAGAAGGATGTGAGAGTGCACTAAAAGTAGGCAAGGTGATGGATTGGCCTACATGAAAGGGCGTGACCACTTTAGGTAGAAAAGAGGCCCTGGCACGAAGCACCACTTTGTCTGGATTGACAGAGATAAAGGATGGCTTCAAAGAAGGAGCTTGCAGCTCACTCACTCTTCAAGCAGAGGTAATGTATACAAGAAAGGCCATCTTTAAAGTGAGAAACTGAAGAGGACAATTATAAAGGGGCTCAAAGGGAGCACACATGAGGTAAGCAAGTACCAAGTTGAAATCCCACTGTGGCATCTTGAACGGGGCAGGCGGAAACATGTGGGTAAGATCCTTGAGGAACCTCCACCAATGGCAGATTTAAACAAGGAGGGTTGATTTGATAGTCTGAGGAAAGCAGAGATGGCAGACAGATAACCTTTAAAGGTGCCAAAAGCAGAGCCCTGCTGGGCAAGACTGAGTACAAACAAAAGAACCTCAGACAGAAGTGCAGAAAGGGGATCAACAGACTTGTTGGTACACCATGCCACGAATTTGACAGGCTTATACAGTTTTGCTTGGAGGGACGTCTGACTGCCAAGATAACATTACAGACATCAGGGGGAAAGTCGAAAGTTGTCAACTGCCGCTGCTGCTTAATCTCCACGCGCGCGGAGGCTGGATAGGTTTGGGTTAAGAACCATACCCTGCTGCAGCGACAAAAGATCCTCCTGAAGAGGCAGTGTGAGTGGAGGATCGATGGCCATGCGTAGAAGCTCTGTATACTCCTCATGCCCAGTCCGGAGCCACAATGATTACTTGGGCCCTGGTCATTCTTGATCTTCTTTTGGCTTCTTTTGAAATCTGGGAAGAAGTGGTATTGGCAGAAAGGCGTATAGGAGACCAGAGTTCCACCCAAGACAAAAAGTGTCAAGGAGCAAGTGCCGCCTTGGAAACTCCAGAGCACAAAACAGATGACATTGCACATTCGCTGCGGAGGCGAACAAATCTACCGAAGGCTCTCCCCATTGCTGAAAGAGACCTCGCACCACCTTCAGATGGAGACGCCATTCATGATCGGCCATGCATTGACAGCTGAGTATGTCTGCTCTGACGTTCAAAGAGCCCACCCAGATGTTGAACCACCAGGGATACGTCCTGACATTCCAGCCATGTCTAGAGGCACATAGTCTCCTGACAAAGGGTCAACGACCCCACTCTACCTTGCTTGTTGCAGTACTACATGGCGGTGGTGTTGTCCAAGAACACCTGCACCACTTTCCCTTTGAGAGAGAGAATGAATGCTTCCACTGCAAGTCTGATTGCCCTGAGCTCTAGGACGTTAATGTGGAGTCCAGACGCCTCTGATCTCGCCTCCCTCATGTGGCTGCCCCATCCCAGGAGTGACATCTGTCACTACTGTCAGATCTGGTTGGGGGAGGGGGAGGGATCTGCGGTCGACCCAATCGCATTTCAAAAGCCATCACTGCAGATCTTGTGCAGTTCCCTCAAATATCTGGACCATGTCAGGTCCCACTGAAAGGCCCGCATGCGTCATTTGGCATGTGTGACAAGCAGGATGCGGGAAGCCATGAGGCCCAGTTGCCTCAGAGTAATTCTCACCAAAATCCAGGAGAGAGGCTAAAACATCGATATCAAAGTCTGAATATCCTGGACTCGCCACTCGGAAGGATAGGCCCAAAACTGCAGACTTCATAGTGAACCCCAGCAAATGCAAGACATTTGCCGTAGTCTGGAGGTGGGAGACCACCGCCTGGGGCGAACTGCCTTCTATAGTCAGTTGTCGAGGTAGGAGAAGACAAAGCCCTGGCCTGTGCAGATGAGCTGCGACCACTGTCATCACTTTCGTGAACACCAAAGGGGTGTAGATAAGGCCAAAAGGGATCATGGTAAACTAAAGTGTTTGTGACCTACCACGAACCACAAGTATACGGGCAAGCAAGACAGGAACGCGAAAGTAGGGGTCCTTCAAGTCCAATGCTACCATCCAGTCTACCAGCTCGAAGGGTAGACAGGACCTGGGCCACAGTGAACATTTTGAAAGGGTGGAGGCCCTTGTCCTTCTTGGACAACAGAAAGTAGCTGGAATAACAACCACAACCTACTTCTTGCACAGGGACCCTTCTCTCTGACTCACTTGGGCGAGAGTGCCGTAACTTCCTCAGGGAGCAGTGCCAAGTGATCTGCCGTCATCTGATCGCAGGATGGGTAGTCTCGAAGGGGAGGAAGCAGCCCCTTCACACGATTTGCAAAACACACCTGTCTGTTGTGGTCGAATCCCAGTGGGGCAGGTGATGGCGAATTCTGCCTCCAACTGATCTGTGATGGAGCGACGGACTAGGAAGGTTTGGAGGCTGCAGCAGGGGTGGGGCGGTGGTGGACTGGGATAACTGCTGGTTCCCTGATCCACAGGCTCATTGGATCCCGCATCCACAGCCACGCAAAAGCTGGGAAGCAAGCGGGACATGGGTTGGAGGGAAATGGACGCACTTGGGTGCCCCCTTCCATAGCCATGAAAGGGGAGAAAAGCGGACTAAGGGTGATGAGGAGCAGTTGCGAGGCCCAAGGGACTGAGCCGTAGCTCATGACTCAAAGCACGAGTGCCAAGTTTGCTTTGTCTCTGAAGACACGTGCGCCATCGAAGAGGCATGTCCATAAGTGATTGTTGAGCATCCCCTAAAAGCAGATGTCTTCAACCAAGGGTGACGCCTCAGATCACTGTCGAGGCAACTGATCTGCCTAGTGAGCCGGTCGTGTCCAACCCGCAACGAATCGTGAACTTTGACACATCTCTCCCATCAGCAACAGCGTGGGAAAGAACGGTCCAAGCCTCCTCCAGAACCTGTGGCAGCACCTGCGTGACCGTACACGATAAAGTATGGGGATAGCAGCCCAAAAAGCATGTATGTTCACGGACTGCAATGCCAGACTGGATGAAGAGAATAACTTCTTCCCAAGATGGTCTGGCTGTTTTAATTCCCCATCCCGGGACACAGATGGAAATGAGTCAGACGAAGCAGCCTGGACGACCAAACACTGAAGCGTGGGATATTGGGTGAGGGATTTAGGGTTGTTACGCAGTGGGCAATTGGCCTGTTGACAAGAGCCCCTGTGCTGGGTTTAGACCACGGCCCCAGGAGGACACTGGTGAGGGCTTCATTAAAGGGCAAAAATGGGTTCAGATGTGGAAGCCGCTCACTGAAGCACCTCAGTCAGGAGATTAGTCCTGACAGTCACCAAAGGCAGCTCAAGGCCCAGGACTTTGGCCACACTTCTCACCACCACTGAAAACGAGGTTCCCTCCGCTGTAGCCATGGTAAGTGAAAAAAACATTCCAGTGTCAGGGGAGGTGTCAAGGCCACTGGCTTAGCCCAATTCCCAAGCTCAGTCTATTTCAGGATCTTCCAGCTGGAATTCTAAAGAGTCCAATGACCTAGCCATACTCTCACCGTACCCACACCCAGAGGCATAGTCAGGATCCAATCCTGGGAACATTGTCCCCATCTAAGACTGAATAGGTGTCAAGCTATGTCGTTCTGGCTCCGGATTGGTGTTGGGAAGGAGTATGGGATTAACACTTATCATGGTCATGACCGGCATCAGAAGGGTAGACGTCCTTACCGGCGCTAGGGAAGGTCACAATGGCACCAGCGCCACTGGTACAGATCCAGTAACAAATCCTGGGGTACACTCCAGAGCCAAAGCCGAAGCTGCCAGCGCAGAACCCGAGGGGGACCCCTCTCTAACCTTACTGGACCCAAAGGCATCACAGGAGGGTAGGTCTACCCACAAAGGAGGCGCGTGGCCTTATAAAACTCTCAGGTGGGCAGGAGTGGCTCCCAAAAACTCGCAGAGCTGACCCAGAAGCAGGCTCCAAGGACAGCCGCCTAGAGGTTGACACTCCTCATGTGTTGCATCACCCAAGCGATGGGGTGAAGTCGAACAACATTTGTTCTTCTTTGACGACTTCTTGTGACCCGAATGGACAGACAATTCTGAGTGTGACGCGGACGAGTGGTGATGGCTCCACATGAGATCTCAAGACCTTCCTCTCAAACGAGACCAGAAGGGAAGCGGAGCAGAGCGCCGGGTTGACATAAGCTTCAGGGACCACACCCTCCAAGCCTTTGGGTTCATGGCCCGGCACTCGGAGCACGACTTTGGGTGGTGCTCAAGGCACAAGCACGCGAGGTGCAGATCTGTCACCTACATCATGCTGTTATCAGAGTCACACGGCTTGAATCCATTCTTGCGGGAAGACATTTCAACATACTAAGTAGTCAAAAATGTCAACAAAAAAGTTTAAAAGTCAGTCAAAAAACAACTGAGGGTAGCTCTTCTCCGGATTTGCACGGAGGCTTGTTGTAAAGTGGCACTTTAGTTGATATTTCGAAAAAATCCAAGTGCAACTAATCAAAATAAAATAAACGATAGACTGATCTCATATTAATCTGAAGTGAGTAACGACACTGGGAAGTTCGCAAGCAAGGCAATCTTTCTCCCTCCACCAAGGCGATCTAGTAAAGATCCATGAGCTTAGAAGAGATTACCAAACAGTACACACTGAACTCACTAGTAGATGACTCCATATAGCTCCTTTTTTGCCTTCATACCTCCCAGAAGTGGGGGCAGAGCTACATACAAGAGAAGTTTCTTGAACTTTTTCCTTCTGCCCCTTCAGATGTAGAACACGTTTGTTGAATAAATGGTGGGTTGAAAATGTAACTAGTAACCTTATTAAGGCCGAGAAGATCAGGGAAGTGAGAAATCTGCGGTTAGAGAATCCATCAGAAAAAGTGTTAACAAAGGTAAGTGGCTTATTCTTCTGACAGATTTAAAGGTGGGGGATCTAAGGAGTGGATTCAGGTTGGAAGATCTTTCATGACTGAGGGGCAAAATAGCCCTCCAGACTTAGGGCTGTAGTGTTCCACGAACCAGGTCATAGGCTGGCACGTCAAAAACCAGCACCAACTCAAGGCAGGCCCCCAGTGATCAAGGATGCTCTCTGCCACCTAGGGATGGAAACACTGGTGGTGTGGGTGGGGCGAAAACAAGGAAATCTTGGCAGATGTTGGCTAGTAAAAAGACCTGCTGGCCAACTCCAGAGACACAAGACCTTTTGTCACAGGACTTAAGAACCTATCCAATCTTACTTGTTGCAGTAGCACATGGCAGCCATGTTATGTTAGCGCCTGTACCAGCCTACCTTTGAAAATCAGTAGGCTTTTAACGCCAGGAAGATAGTCTGTAGTCCCAAACAGATGATGTGGAGCTGAGGCCCTTCATCTCAAACATCCTCAAAATGGGCTCACAAACCCAATAATGTATTTGCTAAATTTATGAGATTCAGGTGGAGAAGGGAGAATGGCCTGCTGTCAGGTTGGTGCTCATCTGCCAATCCCTTGCAAGATCCGGACAAATCGGAGAGAGCCCTTGAATCCCTATGTTTCATCACACAGTCCACAATGCAATCTGGTTTAGAGGAGGATGCACAAAGCAAGAGCCCTGGAAGCCTCAGGACCACCCTCACAAGGACAGAGCCCAAAACATCAGGATCTTATCCTGAATGTCTGTGCATCACTGCAGCTGTGGCCTTCATCACTACAGAGTCCACCATATCTCATGTGAAGAGTATCCTCCGTGTAGTGTTCCAAGGGAATTTCAGATTATTGATGTAAACACTGTACATGGTCAAATGCAAGCTAAAGTCAGTGAGTAACTGGAAGAAAAGCATAGATGTTGTGGGTCTTTAATAAATTGTGAAGTAGAGTTCTTTATTTTAAAAAAAAACAAAAAAAAAGTGAGTCTCCAACTCTCTCCTAAACAGGGGTGGTTCTAAAAGATATGGGGTTGTTTTGACAATTAAATGAAAATATGCATTCTGAGTGCAGGGACACCATCGAGTCCCCTGGATTCAGAGATGAGTGGATCAGGGCCAGAGTGAGCATTTTGCTTTTGTCCCTATTCAGAAAGGCTTGAGTATTTCATCTTTAGGCAAGGGTAAGAAGTTCAAATAGCATCCCTTACCCATCAACCACCAACTCAAAGGCGCCTCTGACCAGAAGACTGACTTTCTGCATCAAGCTAGAGGCCAGATTCTCAGAAAATAACACTGGTGTGGGGAAATGAGATAGGAAAGAAATGAAAATCAGGGCATACTCCCTTTGAACAATCTGTAAAATAAATAGATATGAAATTAGGGATTTCCAGCCAGGTAGGAAATATTGTATTCTGCCCCCTACCGACTAGTTGTGGTTCTTAAAGAGCAAATCAAAGCAGCTTGGGAACGGTTGCAGCAGGGGAAGACGAGCTTAAAGACTAGTATCCCCGCTGGGTTGAATGGCTTTGGCTGCCACAACACCCTATGCAGTGAAAGAGGTGAGTTTGTTGTTAAATCGGATTGGAAGGTTGACAATGGTAGTAAGCTAGCCTCTGGGACAACCCCTATGCTCTGTACATCGTTGGTGGAAGTTACCCCAAAAATCAAGCTGTGCTGCTACTATCTGTGGCTTGTGGTAAATCAGCCTTTTCTTCGAACTGTCTAGATCCATCAAACGGTCACGCCCATAAGAGACACTTTAACACTCCCTGGAAAACCACTTGGTTGCATCTAGCTGAGCCTTCTAAGCACTACAATGTTGCCAACTGCACAACCTGTGCAGCTTTTCATGTCCAAGCTTGCACTCAACACATACTTTGTTGCATTCTTTTCTCTATCATTTGTATGGAAATACACATGCCATCGAACCAGTGAATACTGAGGTTTCACGAGACAGCTGGCAGTCTCTTGTTGGCCATATACAATAAGACTTTTTTTTTTTGGACCAGCCAAGAAAGAATATAGCATTAAAAGGCCATCTAAAAAAAAAGCATTTTCTTGCAAAAGGCATTAATAGGTTGCCACTCCCTATCCAGTGGGCTTGAAGGAGAAGCATGTGGATTGACTTTACTAGTGGATCTCTACACCACCACGCTTTTTGGCCACTACTGGATGCCTGCATCACCAGGATTTCCAGCACTGGGTGTTTCATCAGAAAGTCAAAGATACCAGGTACTGGTCCGTTTCCAGATAAGGCAATTGTAAATCTAACATTTCTGCTGCTTTATACATTACTACAGCAAAAGAGACACTTCCTTCCATTAGTGAACCAGGTGTTGAATCAGACTCCCTCAGGTGAGGTAACTAGCCTGCTGCTGCTTTTGCAAGGTTAAGACCAGCCCTAAATCAATCTAATGAGATGGAAGCAGTCTGCCTATCTGTCATCATCAGTGTTGTGAAGGACATTAGGTACGCCCTGGATGGCATCAAAGCTGAACAGAGCCTCAATCCTCCCGACAGCGCTGGCGTCAAGGGAGAGTCTTTGGCTGAAGGTCTGCCTGTATACAGCCACCTGTTGCACCTTGGTTATTTCATAGCACAACATAGGTGTTACACTGGTTGATATCTCGACGGGGTCAGAGACAGGTGGGTGTGGCGACTGGATGTGGTACCTCCGCCAGTGGAGATGGCATTGGCACAAAAGGAAAAGGGATGAACCACAGGGCTGGAGTCTAATTCTGGTGCAGCTTCAATAGGGGCACAAGAACGGGACCAAAGAAGACAGTTTGTGTCCAGAGCAGGTGGAAGTCAACTGGAGGCCCCTGAAGGTTCTTGGAGCTTGAAGGTGCACCAGAAAGCACCTCCTTGAAGGCCGTAATTTTTGGCATAGTCAACAAAGGTTTGAGAAATGTACGGTGCTCCGGGACCAATGGCAGCAGAATATCTAATTCGGAAGGTGCTGGAGGTGAGGCACCCTTAGACTATGAGGTTGAGTACTACCTGGCTTACTTGCATTTATGGCATATTTGGACTTGGTACATGGGTAGACCCTGGGACTAGAGCGGGAGTGAGACCTGTCTTGAACGCAACCTTCTCTTATGTCCTGCGACTTAGAACTTCATCACTCCCTGATCAACTTAGGGAGCATTTGGGAGCACTTATCACACAACTGAGTTATGACTGGACCTCAGTCACCAGGGCAAACGTTGTGCCCATCTGTGACCAATATCTGCTTCCTGAAGTACTGCTTCAATACCGTTTGGTTTTGAAGAAAATATCGTCCCTGGCTGTTTTAAGAATTCTGGAGTTGCTAGGAAAAAGATGATGTTGGGAGCAGGGCGCCAGTTCTACATCAAAAGGTGCTGAAAGAAGGGAATGGATGTCAGTGTGTCTTGGTAGTGCTTATATGAGGCTCTGCTCCAACACTTCCAGGCAGTATGAAGTTACCACATGGTAATCGCACCACCTTACCGTAGGCTTGGAGCATGGCTGAAAAATAAAAAAAATATCTCCGGATCCAGTCTGGTGTCTAAGAATAGCCTAAAGGCAAAAAATGTGCAATTGGAATATTTATTAGAAAGAACAGGACTGAAGGTAAGAACTTACTTACTCATCATTTCCCATGTACTATGTCAGCTGAATGTTCTAACTATGCCATTGATTTTTGGATGGAATGTGGACACTTGTGAAGAGTGGCTGTGTAAAGATGTTACTACGAAGGTTAACTTCTTTACTCTTAGCTCATGCTCTGTTTACTCCAATAGGGTGATGGCAACAACAAAGAACACCGGCGCCTAAACAAAAAGGTCTCGGAACTGATGACACTGGTTCTTCTACCACAGAATAAGCAAAGACATATTGGTAGAAAGCATCTGGGATGGTGCCCAAATGACACCACTGCACACAGTCTGCATCCACAGATGTCCTTGAAACCTCTCAAAGGCCAATGAAGCATTGATGACTTCCACAATGAGAATATTTAGAGTAAGCAACACTTAGAGGGCCAAAACTACACCAAGAAAGAATCCACTGGAAGGCAATGTATTAGTCAGACCCTTCAGGATTTCGTGGTTTGCAAAAAAAGAAAATTGCTAAATTAGCAGTTTTGCAGAAAGCCTTCGCTTTTTACAGAACTGCCAACGAAATTCATGGAATGCAACTCCTTTTATTGCTCCAGCGTTCACCCCTGAGCCAAATAAAAGGAGGAGGGGGGTCAGCAGGCAGGTAAGGTGCTTGTTTCCTCACCTGCCTGCTACTGCGTCTTAGCACCCTGCTTGGAAGCGCCCTGAGCGAGCCTGCTGCTGTATGCAGAAGGAAACATGGAAAGCATGCCTTCAAAACCACATGCTGCTTTCCAGACACATTATTGTGATGTCAGAGAATTCACAAAGAAGCACAGAAGAGGAAGTCAACCGCCCTTTAGCGTTTTTCTAAAATCAAGTCTGATTTTTATTGTGAAACGCTTGTGTCCAGCCTGTTAATTTATCATCAAACATTGTCTATCCCCCCTAACGACCTGTCGATAATTTTTATCACACTTTTTCTCTACATAGCAATTTCAGAAATAAGCATCAGCATAATTTTCAGAAGTATTTGTGCCGGAGAGGAGAGCGTTAAAAAACACGATTACTATACAGAGCTACTGTTTTATGGCAGCATGCACCTACAAAGGTGTTGCATTCCATTTCCTTCTTTATTCATTTTATATCAGCAGCATCTTGAATAATTGATGATAAACCCAGTTTAATGAACCCATATCCATTTGCAGTTGACTTGTGTAAAGAGCCTCAGAACTAGTGGGCATGCAGCTTTAAAAAAAAAACAACAAAAAAAAGCTGTGGCTCAAAATTGCAGTGTCTGGGGAGGCCCAGTGAATGAATTCAGACCCACCGCCCATGGGCGGCTTCTGTAGTACCTACTGGGAGCAATGTTTTTTTATTTTGTTTTTCTAAACCAAAAGAAAGAATTCGGACCTGCCACCCATGGGCATGAGGTGGGACATGCTGGCGGCAATATTTAAAGAAGGCTAGTCAAATAATTTGCCACTAAATACCGCAAAATTAAATTCTGCTATAAGTCAGAAAAACGGGGATAGAGAAGGATGTATAGGTAACATTGTCTTGATATGCTATCTAAATAAGAGAGTCAAATACAGCCTTAATCTTAAGAAAGGGCCATTGTCACCTAGTGTTAAATATTCAAATGAAATTTTGGACTAATGGTTGAAACTGAATTTTATTGCACTGTCAGACGAGTTCCAGATTTAGAAAGAAAAGACTGTTGATAACAGCATTCAACTAGTAGCATGACAAAGGATTGGTATCTTGCAGTAGTTTTGAAAAGTATTTGCTCTTAATCTGCGACCTCATGATTTTGTAGGTAGAGAAAATGCCTGAAATGTCATTCTACAAGTAAATTCCCCAAATTCACCAATGCTTTCGAACCATGCACAAGATAAACTACTGGGTGGAGAAGATGACCAAAGAAGAAAGTGAAACCGGTTGGGTAGAAAAGAGGTAAATATCCTGATTGTGAATGTTCTAATGCCAAGGGCCACAGATAAGACATGTGCTCGCCTTGACAGTAGCATGCTCGCTGAATTCAAATCCTGTCAAAGAGCACAGGTATCTACAGTCATCTTTCGTAATTAAATAAAAACTGAGCGAATGAGACTGTGGCAGTGCCACAAACGAGAAATCAATAATCACGATTTATGCTTTGAAAGATGAGAAAGGAATTCAATTTGTATCAGGGTCTCTCCCCTGCGACAATGGAGTAGAAAGTTAAGTGCGACAATTTTTTTTTTTTTTACACTTCTATGTTTGAGTAGCTCAAATTAATGTCCCTCAAGAATACTGCCATTGAAAAACCAAAGTGCAGCAGAAAGCTGAATTTCACTATACAACTGAATTAGGGGCGAGACTCGCACTCAGAAATAAAACACTTAACAATTGTACATTGAGAGATTGCACAAAAACAGACTATGATCTACTGACCCTTGAGAAAGCATACAATATTCCAGAGATTACACACAAAATGTCACACTGCTAGGACACTGACATATTGAAACTATCATGCTAGATGAAAAAGCACCTATAAAAGCTACATCTGCCACACCAAAAAAGTATCTCAACCAACAAACAGGACAGGATCAATCAATGCTGTCACAATACATTGAATAAAGTGTCCTATAGATTGAGAATTCTCCATCTTAACATCTACATTTCAATGCCCTTTGATGCCTGTAGACGGATTCCACGACAGCCATGCCACTAATGCCATCTTGCTTGCTAAAGCCAATGGTCTCCTTAAGGTCTGGTGAGGAGCTTATTGTCTGCATAATTTATACAAGATTTAGGTAGCAAACAAAGGAGAGGTAACTTCCCAAACAAATGGAAGGCTTTTATACTTTAGCCCCCTTCTCAGTCTCCCAGAACTGCAAACCTGGGAGAAGTGAGGTAAAAGGCTGTTGACCAATTTCTGAGGAACCCATGGAAGTAGCCCTTTACTCAGTTCATCTCTCATACTTCGACAAGGAGATATGACAACCCAAGGCAGGCTCCACAACCTTCAGTTTAAGGAATGGGATGTGAAGTGAGGGTTTTGGATGTAATAATCTTTCTCTTTAGCCAACAGGTAACAAGCTAGAACCCAAGGGAAGTAGTTTCACTACAAATGAAACCACAACACAAAGCACAGGAAATGCTGAATAAAGCACTGCTGTCAATCTGCAAATAACACAAACCCCCATAACAACCTCGATAAAAGTTCACAAAGCAAAAGAGAAACTAGCTTCACTACCGCAACAAAACGAGCAACTCACAGCATTTACATCTCTTATCCTGTCAGTTTAAAAACTTCAACCAAAACAAAAACAGCAACGTACTGATTACAATGGTATGTTCAAGGGAAAGATTAAAGGGAAGACATCTATGCCACAATTAAGCAATCTACTGATGTAACAAATTCAGTAATCAACCTAACCACACACGTCAACCAGTTATCAGTGCAGGCAACGTAGAATTTCTAGCTATCTATCTATATATACATATGTAAAATGTCACTTACCCAGTGTACATCTGTTCGTGGCATGTTGTGCTGCAGATTCACATGCTATGCATATCGATTCTGACATCTAGTGTTGGGCTCGGAGTGTTACAAATTGTTTTTCTTTGAAGAAGTCTTTTAGAGTCACAGGATCAAGTAACTCCTCCTCTTCGCTTCCATTGCGCATGGTCATCGACTCCATTGTTAGATTTTTTCCCCCGCAGAGGGTAAAGGAAGGAGTGATAGAGTATATAAGGGGAAAAAGAGATGTCCATGCAAATGTAAATGTATACACATATGTGCAAATGTGTTAACTTAAATGACTACAGGCTTCTGGCGAGGAGGAAGGGTGCATGTGAATCTGCAGCACAACACGCCACGAACAGATGTACACTGGGTAAGTGACATTTTCCGTTCGATGGCATGCGTAGCTACAGATACACATGCTATGCATAGACTACAAAGCAGTTTGTCCTCTCAAAAAATAACGGTGGCTAGCCTGTAGGAGTTGAAGTTGTTTGAAATAATGTTCTTAGGACAGCTTGTCCTACTGTGGCTTGTTGTGATAATACGTCCACACAGTAGCGTTTAGTAAATGTATGAGGTGTTGACCATGTGGCTGCTTTACATATTTCAGTCACTGGTATATTTTTTTTAAAAAGCCATTGTTGCACCTTTTGTTCGTGTATAATGTGCTTTGGCAGTGATTAGAAGTTGTCTTTTTGCTTTGTATGCACCTTACAATCCATCTTGCTAAACCTTGTTTTGATATTGGATTGCCTGTATGTCGTCGTTGGAAAGACACAAAAAGTTGTTTAGTTCTGTCTATTTAGTACATTAGAGCTCTTTTGAGGTCTAATGCATGTAGAGCTCTTTCTGCCACAGAGTCTGGCTGTGGGAAGAAGACTGGCAGTTCCACTGTTTGATTAATATGAACTGGTGAGACTACTTTGGGTAGAAAATTTGTATTTGTTCTTAGCAGAACCGTTTGTGTACTTGGAAGAAAGGTTCCTCAAGAGCTAAAGCTTGGATTTCACTCACTCTTCTTAAAGAAGTAATTGCCAATAGGAAGGCAACTTTCCATGTTAGAAATTGAATTTGGCCCGAGTGCATGGGTTCAAAGGGTGGACCTATAAGTCTTGTAAGCACTATATTTACATTCCAAGATGGAACTGGCGGTGTTCTTGGTGGAATGACGCGTTTTAAGCCTTCCATGAAAGCTTTAATGACAGGAACTCTAAATAAAGAGCTATGGTGAATATTTTTTCAATATGCAGAAATTGCAGTAAGGTGTATTTTTATTGAAGAAAATGCTAAATTTGATTTTTGTAAATGAAGTAAATAGCATACAATATTTTGTATTGATATTGTAAGAGGATCTATATTTTTAGATTGACAGTAATAGACAAATCTTTTCCATTTGTTTGCATAGCACTGTCTAGTAGTGGGTTTTCTTGCTTGTTTAATAACTTCCATACATTCTGATGAGAGTTGTAAATATCCAAATTCAATGACTTCAGGAGCCAAATTGCTAGATTGAGGGCATTGGGGTTTGGATGCCTGATTTGACCTCTGTTTTGTGTTAATAAATCCGGTCTGCATGGGAGTTTGGAGTGAGGTACCACAGATAAATCTAGTAATGTTGTGTACCATGGCTGACGTGCCCATGTTGGTGCTATGAGTATCATGTTGAGTGAAGTTTGACGCAACTTGTTGACTAGAAATGGAAGGAGAGAGGGGGAAAGTGTAAGCAAATATCCCTGACCAACTGATCCACAGAGCATTGCCCTTTGATAGGGGATGTGGGTGTCTGGATGCAAAGTTTTGGCATTTTGTGTTTTCGCTTGTTGTGAATAGGTCTATGCTTGGTGTTCCCAACTTTTGAAAGTATTTTTGAAGTACTTTAGAATGAAACTCCCATTTGTGAGTTTGTTGGTGTTTCCACTGAGGATATCTGCCAATCGATTGTCTATCCCTGGAATGTATTCCGCTAATAGATTAACTTGGTTGTGGATTACCCATTTCCAACTTTTTTGGGCTAGAAGGGACAGTTGAGATGAATGTGTCCCTCCCTGTTTGTTGAGATAATACATGGTTGTCATGTTGTCAGTTTTGTTAAGAACATTCTTCTGTGTGAGAAGAGGTTGAAAGGCTTTGAGGGTGAGAAACACAGCTAATAACTCCAAGTGGTTTATGTGTAGCTGTTTCTGTTTGACATCCCATTGTCCTTAAATGTTGCGATTGTTTAGGTGAGCTCCCAAACCAATCATTGCTGCACCTCTTGTAATTATGCTTTGAGGCACAGGGTCTTGAAATGACTGCCTTTTGATTAAATTGGTGCAATTCCACCACTGAAGGGACATATAAGTTTGGCGGTCTATCAACATTCGATCTTGGAGTTGACTGTGTGCCTGTGACCATTGTTGCGCATGGCACTGTTGTAAGGGCTGCATGTTTAATCTTGCCTGTGGAACAACTGCAATGCAAGATGCCATCATTCCTAGGATTTTCATGACAAATCTTACAATATATTGTTGATTTGGTTGTATTTGTGGAACTAGATTGTGGAAAGCTTGTATCCTTTGTGTATTTGAATACGCTAGAGCTCGGGGAGTATTTAGGATCGTACCCAAATACGGTTGCACATGTGCTGGTTGAAGGTGTGTTAGAGAAACCTAGAGTGTGTAGGGTTTCTATTACATAACATGTATGATTTTGGCATTGTGTACGGCTGCTTGATTTTAATAGCCAATCGTCTAGATATGGAAAGACATGTATATGTTGTCTTCTTAGGTAGGCTGCTACTACTGCTAACCACTTTGTGAATACCCTTGGAGCTGTTGTTATTCCAAAGGGTAACACTTTAAACTGGTAGCGTTTTCCATGAATGACAAACCTGAGGTATTTTCTGTGAGCAGGATGGATGGGTATGTGGAATTACTCATCCTTGAGGTCTAAGGCTGTCATAAAATCTTCTTTTTGTAGAAGTGGGATAACATCCTGTACAGCTACCATGTGAAAATTTTCTGATAGGAGGTAAAAATTGAGGGGCCTGAGGTCTAATATTGGCCTGAGGGTGCCATCTTTTTGGGGAATTAGAAAGTATAGTGAATAAACTCCTGTTCTGAGCCGAGACTGTGGAACTAACTCTATTGCTTGTTTGAGTAGTAGAGATTGGACCTCTTTTTGTAACAGGACTCTATGTTCTGGGGTTAACTTGTGAAATCTTGGTGGAATATTTGAAGGAGTGTTTATCAATTCTAGGCAATAACCATTGCAGATAATTGATAACACCTAGTTGTCTGTGGTGATATTTTGTCAATGTGTATGGAACTGTTGTGGTCTTCCCCCCACGGGATAGTTGTGGAGTGGAAGGGAGTAAGGCAAGTCACTGTTTTGGCGGTAGTTTAGAGGTTTGGAATTTATCTCTATGTCTAGAGTATTGTCCTCTATATGTGCCTCTAAAACCACCTCGTTGGTACTGGGTTTGGTAAGCTGGTTTTGTTCGGGAGGTTGATGCCTCTGACAGTTGTGGTCTGAAACCTCCTCGAAACTGAGTTTTACGAAATGACCCTCTATATGGTGTAGAATAGAGTGCACCCATTGCCTTGGCTGTGTCTGAGCCTTTTCAAAGTTTTTCTACTGCTGTGTCTACCTCTGGCCCAAAAATATGTTTTTTTTTTTTTTTTAGTCAAAGGGCATGTTTAACACAGCCTGATGTATTTCTGGTTTGAAACCAGAGGATCTCAGCCATGCATGTCTACGAATAGTGGCTGCTGTCTTTGCAGCGGTATCTGCTGCATCAAGGGCAGATCTTATTTGGTTATTAGTGATAGCTTGCCCTTCTTCTACTACCTGTTGAGCCCTTTTTTGGTGCTCTTTGTGGGGATGCTGTATTATATCCTGCATCTCGCCCCAATGGGCTCTATCATAACGAGCTAGTAGTGCCTGGGAATTTGCTATTCTCCATTGATTTGCTGCTTGGGGCACAACCCTCTTTCCCGCAGCATCAAATTTTCTGCGTTCCTTATCAGGAGGGGGTGCATCTCCGGAGGAGTGACTACATGCTCTTTTCCTGGCAGGACTAACCACTACTGAATCAGGTGGCACCTGATGGGTGATGTAATCAGGGTCAGAAGGTGTGTGTTTGTACTTTTTATCTATTCTAGGTGTTATAATTCTTGCTTTTACAGGCTCATTAAAAATTTGGTTTGCAATCTTTACCATGCCTGGTGGCACTGGGAGGCATTGGTACCTAGAATGAGTTGAGGATAATGTATTGAATAAACAAATCTTCCTCTAGTGGTTCTGTGTGCACTGTAACCCCATGATAGGCTGCAGCCCTAGCTAACACCTGATTATATACTGTTGTACCTTCAGGTGGCGATGGTTTAGAGGGGTAAGCTGTCTGGGTTGTTGCTTGGGATGGGATCAGGGTCGTAAAGATCCCATGGATCAACAGTGTCTTGTTGTGAGTCAAAAGAATGTGTTGGACAATGCATTGGTGTAGGACTTATCTGAGGAGAGGTAGGTAGGTGTGGAGAATGAGGAGGAGAAGACTGAGGAGGTGGTGGCTTTTCTTTCTGTTTTGACACTTTAGCTAGGGGCTGCGCAGTGTCCAATTCCTCCTGAAATGCCAACTTTCTCTTTGTTTTTAAAGGAGGTGTTGTGTTGATTCTCCATGTTTCTTTATGGATGTGTATTCTGGACTGTTTTTCATCCATAATTTGAAGGATAGGTTCAATCTCTGACTCCTCCTCAGAGGTTTTATGGCTTTCTCTCAGTCTTTTTGAAAGTCTGTGTTCCTCTGTATATCCTGTCATTTTCGGCTCTGAAATGTGATTTTTTTCAGGATCGAAAATGAGGAAGGTCTCGGCTCTGAAACTGTTTTTCTTATTTTCAACACCGAAAATTGTTGTCTACTGGAGTCTGAAATGGAGCTTCTTGTCGACTCCCAAGTCTTCAGAGGGGTGGCCTTTTTTGGTGCTGAACTCGAGGGTCGGTCACCAACACTCTTTTTTCGGGCCGAACCATGGCCTTCCGGCAGGGGCAGACCTACTCACATGCTGGGTGGCTGTGATGGGTCTGTCTTCTTCGGATTCCTGCTGCGACTCTGTATCTCTGATCGAGACTGCTGTCTGCATTTGTTCTTCTGTTATGTCGAAATGTTCTCCAGTCTTCTGCGCAATTTCCAGCCTTCTTGCTCTTCGGTCCCTCAGAGTCTTTTTCGATCGGAACGATCGACAGGCCTCGCAGTTTTCCTCCCGATGATCTGGAGAAAGGCAGAGGTTGCAAACCAGATGTTGGTATGTGTATGGGTATTTTGCGTGGCACCAAGGGCAGAATCGGAATTGAATCCGATCCATGAGACTCTCCACGCAGTCAGCCTGAATAGGCCTGAGTTGGGAGCGCATGCCCCGAATGGCAAACAAAGTTGTTTCCGATGGTACTGCTGTTTCGATGGAAGATAAATAACGTGATCAATACAATACTGACGAAAAAAAGTTTTTAAAAAGTTTTGGGAATCTAAATCTCGGAGCGAGAGGAAACGCGTCCAAACCAGACGGCGGAAAGAAAACAATCTAACAATGGAGTCGATGCCCATGTGCAATGGAACTGAAGAGGAAAACACACACATATGGTCGAGATTAAGTCTGGCAGCACGATTAGAAAGTTACAATTGGCAAACATTTTGGTGCATGGACTTTTTGTCCTTTTAGCCTTAAACGTCTTACTTGAAGTCACTAACTTTGATTACTTGACTAGGTTATTTCCTCAGTATGCAACATTCACAATAATTAAGTCATAAGGCACATCAAGTCTAAAAGGTATTCTTCGCAACCTCCATCCCGACAAACAATAGGTTATCTAACCACAATCTGGAAAAAGAAGCCAACTTTTGGTGCCACAAGCTACTGTTGCCCTAAACTGACAAATTAAACTCTGTTTCCGAAACCGTATAAACTTGTAGTGGCTTCCTTTTATGATTCAACACTGTTCTATAAATACCAAGATGAAGATTAACAGTCAATAGCGAGCAAACATGTCTGCATAGTTTTAGTCATAGCTCAAGAATACAGACTTCAAGGTTTCTGTTCTTAGATTAGAATCTGAGGAAAAACTCTTCCCCGTTGTAAATTTGTAATGGAAAAATACAGAAACAGACATTTATGTCTATTGATGGTGTCACTCTCGACTGGCAGGGCAACGACATCTCATTTGGACAGCATGAGCAATAAATAAACTTAAAAAACAGTCTGCGATTTCCTAATGAAACTTAAATAGCTGAATGTTCACAAGTGCCCTTTCAACAATGTTAATTTCTTCATGCAAGTATACACTGTTGAAAATTGTAGGCATACAGAGGTTTTCATTAAAATAGGGCAGCAAACTGTGTAGTATCCTGCACGCAAACTGTGCACCTGGTACATACAAGATTGCACCGGACAGGGGTCAGTTTTTACATGATGTACAAATTCGCCAGGATTCCGCTTCACGTGCGGGATAACTTACTCAAAAAGCATACCAAGAGGCATAAACAGTGTACATACACTAAACGTAAAAAGATTTGGGTACAGAATGAGTCCGGCACACATTCCAGAAGCCGGTACCCAACCAGCATGTAATTCTGTAAAATAATAAACTTTTTGATCTGGGAAAATAATTCAATGTCCATCACAGTTGATCCGTAGGTCATCAGATAAGGAGATTTATTCCCATTTTCAACCAAATTATAAGCCTTCTTTCTCTATGGACACATGTAATCACTGAACCCAAGTGAATAATTTAATAATTGTAATAGAACATCTTCATTCAATTCCACACTTGGATTCTGTGATTGTATGTGTCCATAGAGACAGAAGGATTCATAATTGGGTTGCTAATTGGAATAAATCTCCATCTGATGACCTACAGACCAACTGTGATGGACAGTATGTTTGCCATTCGATCCACTCTTTGGTACCATGTTCAACCAGCTGAACCTCGGCCATGCAAAACACCTCATAAGATGTGCAATTTAAGGACAGGCTACAATACGAAGTAGGGAATCAACAGGAGGTTAAAACATGGAATCACGGTCCCAGTTATAATCAAGTACCCCATGCATTAAAAACCCAACAAAGTATATTTTAACTAAATTATTTTGCCTAACAAAAATAAATATAGATAAATCACTAAAATGAATTCCAAAAAAAGAAAATTAAGAGAGACAAATTTAGAAGTTAGTGGCAAAATAAATACCATAATACGGAGGATCCAATTATGAATAATGGTTGTCGAGAAACGTACCTCTGAAGTGTCTGTTTTGTTCTATTGTTCAAAAATTCAAATAGTAATAGAAACCATACCTCTGACTCACTTCCTGTCTTAGTCAACCTGTACAAACATCTATACCTGGCTTACACTGTTAATACAGATTCTGTAGAAATACACAAATTATTTAAAACCCTCTTGTTGATCTCTGAATATTAAGCTTACAGGCATGTTGTAAAATAGAGATTTTTAAAAATGTATCCAGCATATTGCCATTTTGTAGCCTTTATTAACTGTCAAACTTCTTATTCTGCAAAACACGTTTACCCATGCATCCCGGTAAGAATCTTATCCAGAACCTAACTGTATGTGGGTCCATAACTGAACTTTTCAATGACGTAAAAAGAGTGGTAGCTAGGAAATGTTGTTCATGTAAATTAATACAGACTGGAGAATGAAATTAATAATTGGAAAAAATCCAATATGGGCATTATTAACGTAAAGAGAAAAGGATGTGCTCTAATTAATCTGATCTAATTTCAGGATTTAATGTTTCGAAATACTAACCTCCTGACATTTTCCTTTTGGATGGTGTTCACAGCGGGAACTGTAAAAATAGCTGTGGGAGTCAGCATTAAGTAGAGAAGGTTGGTTTCTTTTTGCTTTGGCACATCCATAATGCGAGTAAATACCTGTGTTAAGCTCAGTGATGATATTTCTGATTAAGCTCATATGGTGTCTGCATCTGAATTTAGTTTGACACGGGAATCTGAGCAAGTCATCGAATTATATGCTCTCAAATCATGTTACAGGAGGACGGAAAATGCAAGACACCAGTAGCATACTTTAATAGGACAACGTTCACAGACAATATGCGTCTGGTTACATATTCAATGTGTATTGTTTGGGAACCAGAGCTCCTAACTGGGAAATTAGGTCATGTGCATCAACACCATATTGCAAGGCTAGCCTCTCATTTGCCAGCATTCTTAGTTGCACATTCCTAAGGAATCAAAGGTTTGAGATTCTAAGGATATTAGAAAGACCCACAAAGGAGTTGTACATCTAACGCTGGCATAAACTGTCTACATAACAAGTTCATTTTACTCTACATAAAAAGCCCGCCAGCCTGACACTGCTTAGCATCTTGTACAGAGTCAGCACAAAAACTGAAAAATACGTTAAAACTGTGCGACTGCATACCATGACTTATAGAACACACAAGTAACTAACTTAGAAAAAAAATCCTGATCGTTACATTTCTGAAACAACAAGGCAATATTTCAGGATATAACTACCAACCAAGTTTATCAGAGATAAATAATGGTCATTAGCTCCCTGAAACCATAAACAATCACTTTAAAAAGTTCTGAGGTGCAAAGTGGACTAAAGAGAGGTTCGTAAGGTGGCATGATCGATTTAACAGGAAGTTATGTAGTGGTACAAATAGCAGCAATAGACAGCAGCTGCCCAACTACTGTTGTCAGGTTGCCATCACAAGGTGAATATTATCTGTATTTTGTTTTTGTCTGGTGACAAAAATCAAATAGATTGATAGTAATCCGTAAACTAGAACTTCAAAAGTACAGAATACCAAAATAATTAAAGGCGGCATCCACGCAGCTAACATGCAACACTAACTATATTGAACCCTCAATGACTAACGATGGCATGTAGTTCTAAGCCACTGGATATGTCTACTTACCAAAAAGTTCTGAGCTTCACTATGTTTTTCAACTAACAGACACAAACCAAATAAACTATGTCAAAGTATTATTTGGGTGACTGCAATAAGCCGGGGACACTGTGGGTTCCAACATTAGGCCGACTAAAGTGGTCCTAAAGTTAATACAAAAGAAACTATGTGGTTGGGACTCGTTCCACTTGCAAACAATTTAAGATACCACTTCATGTTAAGGTACGTTGTTCTGAACTGACATGTCTGTAAAAAAAAAAAAAAAAAAAAAAAAAAATTTAGGGTAATTTACTAAACTCCTCAGGGAACAAGTTGTTTTGCCCATCGAGTAATAGTGGATAAAAAAAGTGGTTCTGTGACTAGTTTCCGTGGGCCAGGGTGAGAAACAGAATTAATTACAGTATGACCATGAGAGGTTCCTAAGTTATCTCAGAGTAATTGGACACTTAAGAATGATCTGTTTGAACTCTGAACCCGTTGTAATATCTATCTTTAGATTTGCAATTTAAAAATATAATTCAGGCAACATTTCAAGGATGACAATGACAACTGCTACAGACAAAAAGTGACTGATGACAAACTCATGATTTGTTTACTTGATATAGCTGAAATCCTACTATACTGCTGGGGATACAGTGGTAGTTTAACAGTATGTGACAACAAGATTAGAAAGAGGGGCAATTTATTCAGATAGGAAACTGCAGTTTGAAAAAACTAATAAGTGCTATAGCGCAATCGTCACACTGGTGTTATTAGTTGACAACACAATCTTCTAAGGCACAGGGCTTACCTTAAAGTACCTAATTTGATTTTTTTTTTAATTCATAAGTGTTTCCTGACAACTTTTATAACAAGGCCACAACCAGGCTAGTGGGCACAATGCTCCCATGCAAGGCTCGAGGACCCCAGTAAAAGCAGGCCTGGGGTGGGCACAGGTGGATGGCTTTACCTGTGTGAGGTTTTCAATAGATCACTTCCAAACAGCAGCATTAGTGTAGCTCCTGCAGCAGTCTATCACACCTGCCTGCCTTAGCCTATTCTATTCAGTCAGTCAAGACAGACAGCAGCATGCATGCATGAATGTCGTCTTGCTGGAAGAGCACAGTCATTTTCTTTACACTGAAGCTTCTAAGTGAAGTGAAGGATTATCAATACACTGAAGGGAGAAGGACCACAATACTGCCTGGCCACCATCTTTTTCCCGCCAGTTTTGTGAGAATAAAAGGACTGGCTCCTGCTGCTCTGTAACAGAAGCTAACAAAACACAAATGATGGCAGAATGAAGAACCAATCAAACATTCACCCCAGACACAGATCTGGGTTTAATCCATAAATTTTTTTGCTCACCACGCCACCCCTGCTCGGTCCCAGCCATATGTAAATCAGTCTTGACCCTGTTCCCCATGGGGCATGTTTGTTTGCTTTTGTCCTACAAGCGCCGGGTATACCCAGACATGGTCCCCGGGCTCACTATGCCAATGGATTCAAGCTAGCCAAGCTGGTGAAGGGTGATACCCTGCAACCAGTCCCAGGATGCTAATTTCCAGTCCAGGGAGGATCTGGTCTAGCAGTTCGGGCTGGACTGTTCCCAAGGGGAACAGGATCAAGACTGATTAGCATATGGCTGGGTCCAAACTGATTTGTGAATGGGGTGAATGTTTGATTGATTCTGCATTCCGTCCATCATGTGTGTTTGTTTGCTCTGTAACTGAAGGCACCTTTAGATGGCACACTACGTGAGGCAGCAAAGGGCCAATTTTGATGTCCGTGCCGATCGGGCCACTTCAATCACAAGCACAAATTATGAACTCCAAGGGAACTTTCTACATGGAAGGATAAAGTACTTTTACAATAAATTTTAAACAGCACCTTTGGTTGTTTTCTTTAAATTGAGATCCAGGGTGTCACAATTAGGGTAAGCATCTAACCATTTTAGCAGACTCCCCCCTCGAGAACTTGCACTCTACGATTGCAACTTTCTGAAGAGGTGAAGCCAAATATGACAGAAGAGCTTGTTTGCAGGCATTTGCGCAGAACTGCCACCCTCAAGCTACACACCCATGCAATGCAGCATATCATGAAGACCTTCAGACATCATGCAGGGGTACATTGTAGTGGGGCTAGAGTGGGTGGGGTAGACTAATGGAGTGGACTAGATTAGATTGGGGGTAGTCTGGGGTAGAGTGGTGGGGTCGGTTGGGGTAGAGTGGAAGAGGCAACTGGATTATCCTGGGGTAGACTGTATTGGAGCGGGGTAGATTGGAGTGGTGTAGATTGGGGTACATCTGAATGGGGTAGATTGGGGTGGAGTGGGGTAGACTGGGGTGGAGTGGAGTAGATTGAAGCAGGATTTATTTGGGTCAACTGGACTGGGGTAGACTATGGTAGAGTAGGGTGGGTGGAGTGGGGAAGATTGGAGTGGAGTGGTAGACTGGAGAAGGGTGGACTGGAGTAGAGAAGATTGAGTGGGCAGATTGAGGTAGAGTTAAGTGGGGTAGAGTTGGATAAATTGGGGTGGGGTATACTGAATGGTGTAGATTGGATTAGGGCATGGCGGAGTGAAGTAGATTGGAGTGGGGTAGACTGGAGCGGGAAGCACTGGGGCCCAGTACAGTGGGGTAAATTGGACTGGGGAAGAAAGGAATAGAGTGGGCTGGGGAGGATTGGAGTGGTATAGATTAGGGTAGAATAGAGTGGGGTAAAATGTGGTACAGTGGAGCAGATTGGGGTGGAGTGGCATGGGGTGGGGTAGAATGTAGCAGAGTGGGGTAGATTACAAAGCAGCAGCGGTCACAGCGGAACATCCAATTTGTCTGCATTCTTGATAACAGTTTTACCTGCATGAAATGACCTGGTCACATAGTTGAAGCGGGTCCTACCAACAGGGTGACTTCCAGCAACCCTGTTATTTTTCAGTCAGTGCAACAGTCTCTCTGTCAGGATTTGCAATGGGAACAATGCAAAGTGCACATGTAGGATGTTTACTGCTGCAGCAGTGCCTGAAGCTCACCCATAGTGGTACATTAATGACAACAACTGCAACAATGGAGGTCTTTGGCTAAAAAACGACAAGCAGCAACGCCTCCACATCCAGTGATTCTGGGCAGATCACTATATCTGGCAAAAAAAAGTGAATCTCAACTCGTATAATGCAATTGGTGCTCATGTAAAACACCCAATACTTCCGGCCGCGCTGGGTTTGCGCTACATGAAAATGAAGACTGCTCCACACAAACATAAGCATGTCACGCAGTGACACCGTGCATGTGCTGTCAAATTAAAAGGCAGCAAAAAGAGTGATAAGAATACCAACAATAACGGTAAGTAACGGACTGACAATCTCCTTCTTAGAGATTTTTTTTTTTTTTTTAAAGAATAGTTTGTTGCCATGTGCACTGCCGCAGGCTTGGCCTAAAAAGTAGCTCTGAAACAGCAAGCAGTGGAATGAGAGTAGTACTTCAGGTAAGTTCTAGAGGAGTAACAAACATGACAAGTAAATGAAGCTGCAAGGCTCTGCCCAAAAAGAAGCGAAGAAATGAGAATGATTTAGCCCATTAATAGTTAGCAATGGATGTGCTCTAATCCCATGGTAAACTAACAAAATGCCTCACAAGAGAAACCGCTGCATCAGGTGAGAACTAAGAAGGGTTTTTGATCTTTCTTCAAAGATGTGATGGAAGGCATCCCACTTCAGTCTAAAATATCATAGGCTATTTTTGAACATCTTGGACTGTAACCACTTGCCTGTATTATCTGAAACTCTGCTGGATACATAGATTAAAAAAGGTAACTTCACTTTCGGTTCATTTTCAAGCACGTCAATCAACACTAAATCACTGATTAAACAGCATATTTGGTCCTAATTTAGTCACTGTTCGTGATTTGGATCTGCTCGTTTTTAAATGACTCATAAGTCTCGAGACTCAGATACTGAAATAGTAATGTCATCAGGCTATACATCCATTAATAGTGCTAACTAGTGCTTTACCCGAGGAAATAGTGTGCTAATTCAAAGGAATATGGGTACACAGTTTTCACACTGGTGATTCCCAAAGGGAATTATTTACTTTGATTCAGTCTAAAAATATTGAAAGTCAAGATAGTGCATTTATGTACGTTGGTACAGCTTTGTCCAATCAACAGAAACTATAAAATGAGAGAAGGTACTAGAATGACTTAAAAGCTGCATACATAAAATTACATTTTAGAAGTAATAACTCCACAATCAGGTATTTTTGGATAAAAGTGAAATGTGCAGAAATTAAGATGGTAGAACAGAACCACGTAAGGGCATAAAAACACATTGCACAGTTTGAATTACTATTATGCAAAACAAAGGGTAATGGAGAGGAGTTCCCTGTAGTTTCTATTTGGATAATTTAGCCGTTGCTACCCGATAAGTACAAATTCACATTTTTGTACAATCAATATTATTTGTACATTGCCAGACACTTACTTCGCTGGGTGTTTACTGCCCCCTATTTCTTTCATCTCTTCCTTCTAAAGAAGAAAGACATTTCTCTTTTGTTTTCTTATGGAGTTATTTTATTCTTATTCATCCCTAGGAGTTATTTATTGAGACCTTCAAATAGTCAACGTGCTACACACTGGCACATTGCGCCATGGGCGTTCTAAAGGCTATAACGTACATCTGGAATTCAAACGAGATACAAAACTACTATTAAATAATTCTTATAGCAAAAATATATAGCAGAGCCCAAACAAAATCAATACATGGTACACTCTGCAAAAAGACTCATACATCTTATATGTATTCTATGTAAGTGCCTGCAGTGTTCAATTCACTATAGAGACCTCCGCATGCTACATTATCCTTTTCGATTATACATTTACGCTAAATTGTATTGAAATTTTTTGATTTTACATTTAGGTTGATAACTGATGAGTGTACAGTCATGTAATGATAAATGGTGTCCAGTTCTAATACATGTCATCTTGTTTGTGAATAAAGACAAAGAACTGATTCTAGTCTGTTACCAGGTGGATGCCACACTGAAATGGTCAGTAAGGGATCAGTGTCAGAATTTATAATTGAACTTGTACATATGCGGTCCTTAATTTTGAATGTACACTCAATTCAGGGGATAGAAAAGGACTATGGTTAGGTCAATTGTATGGATAGCAACGAGTCAGTAATGAGAACTGTAATTGTTTTAAATTGAAAATGTGAGTCAGTTGCAAAGCTTAATTTTGGATCTCATTATGGAAATTAACTGTTGCCGATTTAAGGTGGTCAATCTGAAATAATGAAGTATGATTTACAACAGTTGCTCCAGCTTGGATGTTAAAGGCTATCAGTATTTGACTTGGAATTGTGAGGCTTTTTTGTTATCAGTTCACTGAATATGGTTAAAAGGTTTTTGTGTGAGAGAAATAGCTTCTCAAGATGATAAGTGATGTCAGTCTCGTTAGGAACACTGCATGTATATTATTTTCCTTGGATTAGGAACCTATGATAGAGATTTATGGGGCCAATCCAAAGTATATTGTGTGTTCCAGTAATTCGTTCTTTCAGTATTACTTTGAGGATGCCAATACAGAACCGTTTTGCACAATTAACATTTATTAAATAACATTCAGACACAACCGAACAGCTTTGCTATACATTCATAATTAAAAACTAAAATCCTGAACCACTGAAAACAATCATAATCAAAGTAAACAATAAGGCATTTCGGTATCTTTCTTTAGTCCTTGTGATACTGGCTTCGAAGAAATATTTCACTATTTTTCAGTTTGTATTAATTTAGGTTCACGGTAATCTCCTTGGATGATGATTTCTATAGTGTTCCACCATTAGTTGTTTAATATCAGTTTCATTGACATTTTTGTAGTTCCATTTTAATGGTTTTAATACACATCCAATATGACGAAAACCATGGGCAATAAATGATACACAGAATACAAGAGCATGATACGATAAACACTGATGTTCTTGTATTTCAATGTAGGTGTTTTGCTCAGTCCAGTTTACAGACTGAACAATTATGCCATCTATGGTTTCATTATGCTAATTAAATAAATGTTTTGATCTGCTCCTAAATTCAGATGACAGAATCTCTTTTAACATGTTTGTTCACTGGGAAGCAACTAATGGATGTACTTGGAGTACATTACTGAGAACTGGATTCTTTTGGATCAAGTGCCAATATTTTTGTAGGCTTATCTTTGTAATGCCTTATTTGGAAGAGACTATATCTAGCTGCAGGCTCTGTACCTTTGAATTCTTCCTAAGCATCATACTGGATCCAGAAGTTATGTGAGCAGTACCCATGTGCGCCATTAGGCAGCGTTAATCAGTTCCGCATCTGCCGCCTGCATTGTCTTTGCCAGATATGACATCACAAGTTCTACTTAGATGCCACACCCCAGCAGGCTGACGTCAGTTTCTTTTCACACCAGAAGTGCAGATCAATGAAAAATACTGACTATTAGTGTGTCAAAACTGAGGCCCTGATAGGGGAGTCCATGCCACTAGAAATAAGTTAGCAGAGTCGAAAGGATGGGTGGGGTGTTCAATATAGTCTCTACCACATAGGGTGTTAATAAAGTTCAGTAACTTGTTCATCTGATAGAGACTTCTAGCCGCATATCCCTGACCTTTGAATAGATACCCAAGCAATAACGCCCCCAGTGGAGGGCTGTGGACAAACTCTAAACTAGGAAGTCCTAGGAGACGAACGAGCAAAGTGCCCAACCCTACGGACAGATGTCAAGGACAGGAATGCCATGTGCTAAAGGAGTGGTCTCAGTTTTAGCTCGGGTAGAATGAGCATGCAAAAGCTCATGGGGTTGCTTTTTGGCCAGAGTGTAGCAGATCCTAATGCAGAGTACGACCCATCTGGAGATCTTTCTTCACACTCACATACCCTACAATGGGTTGGTCATTGATATAATCGCCACAAGGAAGGCTGTTTTTAATGTGAGAGGATAACTGTGGAGAGGCTTGAAAGGAGTCAAAGTCAGAACCAAATTCAGATCCCATTGGGACATAATGAATGGGGATGGAAGTTGTGTAGGACCTTTGAGGAACCTATTTATCAGGAGAGCAAAAAAAGTAAAATTAGCAGACAAATATCTCTTAACCGTGTCCACAGCAGAGCCCTGCTGGGCAAGGGAAAGTATAAACAGGCCCTCAGAGAGGGATAGAAAGGGGGTTAACAGATTTATCTGAGCAACATGCAACAAGTTTTGGTGGAAGGACACCTGGCTGCGAAGATGACTTCACAGACTTCGGGCGTTAGGTCAAAGGTTGCCAACTACCAATGCTCAATTTCCACATAAGAAGCCGGCGAGTGGACAGGTCTGTGTGCAGAACCGTTCCCTAATGCTGCAACAGAAGATCCTCCTGAAGGGGTAGTCTGATCGGAGGATTGATGCACATGCTCAGGATACAAGACTCTCCATGTCCAGCCCGGAGCCACAAGGAATAATTGGGCCCGGTTGTTCCTGATATTCCTGGGAACTATGGGTAGGATTTGCATGGGCAGAGAAGCATACTGCAATCCTGAACTCCACTATTGCAGCCTTGGAAACGCCAGGCCAAAGAGCTGCTGACATTCCACGTTCTCAGCAGAGGCAAACAGATCGAACCAAGGGTCTCCCCGCTGCTGAAAGAGACCTTGCGCCACCTCCCAATGGAGATGCCATTCAGGATCCGCTAGGCATTTTTGGCGGTGTATGCCCTTCTGTTCCAGCCACGTCCAGAGGCGCAAAGCCTCTTGACAAAGGGTCCACACCCCCACCCCGCCGAGCTTGTTGGGAGTATCACATGGCGGTGGTGTTGTCCATGAGCACCTGCACCATCTTTCCATCGATAGAGGGGAAAAGAGGCTTTCAATGCTAGTCGGATCGCACAGAGCTCCAACAGGTTGATGTCTAGGTCAGTTTCCGCCAGATGCCTCTGATCTCCACCACTCCAAGACGGCCGCCCCATATCAGAAGTGATGCGCCTGTCACTACTGTCAGATCTGGTCAAGGAAGGAAGAGGGATCTGCCTCTCACCTAATCGCAGTTTGGTAACCATCACAGCAGATTTTTCGCAATTCCCTCCGAGATCTGGACCTTCTTGGAGAGATTCTACAGAAGCTGCGCCCACTGGAGCTTCAGGTCCCACTGCAGAGCCCTCAAACGCCATCTGGCATGTGTCACCAGCAGGATACAGTAGGACAAGAGGCCAAGAAGCCTCAGAGTCATTCTCACCCAAATCCAGGACAGAGGCTTAACTTGCTGCTTGGGAGGATAGGCCTGAAACTGCACTGTTTCCAGAACAGCTCTAATGAAAGGGAGCAGCAAAGGGAGTCAGGAATCAGGTGTGACTTTGGCACGTTTAAAGTGAACCCCGGCAAATGCAGGCGGTCTGCTGTAGTCCGGAGGTGAGAGACAACAGTTTGGGTGAGCCCACCTTCAACAGCCAGTCGAGATGGGGGAAAATGGAACCCTCCTGATCTTCGCAGATGAGCTGCAACCACTGCGATCACCTTTGTGAATACCCGAGGGGGTACTGGTAAGACCAAAGGATGTAGGAAGCTGGCCTGTTGTGTGGTGGGTGCCTGTGGTACTTACCCTATATTCCAGGTCCAGGTATCCCCTCTTAGTGAAGTGAAGGCAGTGTCTAGAAGCCAGACTCTCTAGAGGTAGCTGTGGATGAGCAGGCAAGGCTTATCTAGGAGATATGCAAAGCTCATGCAATACCACTGTAGTCACACAGCACTAACACACATGAAATAAAACACTCAGTTGTACAAAAATAAATAAAAGTACTTTATTTTTGGTCACACAATACCACAAAACACTAGACAGGTAACCCACCCTTAGGAGGTAAGTAATACACTGAACATATACACTAGTAATCCGAAACAGGCATAGAAAAGGTTAGAAAACAGTGCAAATAGCAATAACCAATAGTGACGCTAGGCGGAGCACAAACAATATACTACAAAAATGGAATGCGAAAAAGGTACCCCTAACTAGGTAAGTAAAATGTGTAGAGGGGAATTGGGAGCACTAGAAAACCACAGAGGTAAGTAACACAGTAGCCCCTAGCTGGGGGCTGGGGGGATGAGGGGCCGCCCGAGGCCAAAGGAAATGGCCGTAGCTTAAGAATCCTTTAAGCGCTTGAGCCTAGAGTCTGTCTCATCTCTGAAGAGACAAGTGTCATCTAAGGGCATGTCCCTCAAAGAAGCTTGGACATCCTCCTGAAGAGCTGGATGCCCGCAGCCAGGCACAGCCTCAGGGCCACTGTTGCAAAAAACTAATTGTGAACGGTCACATCTCTCCCATCTAGAACAGCCTGAGAGAGGACAGCCTGGGCCTCCTCCAGGACCTGCGGCAGCATGTGAGCAACCGTATCCGAGTGTGTGGGAATAACTGCCCAGAAGGGATGCTGTGTTCATGGACCACAATGCAAGGCTAGCGGACCAAAACTTGTTCCCAAATGAGTCCAACATTATGGATTTCCTATCCGAGTGAGAGGAAGGAAACGCGCCATGGGGGGTAGAGGCTTGGACCACCAAGCTTTCAGGGTAGGGTGTTCAAGAAACTTGGGTCCCCCAGGTGCAGGGCGATGGCAGCTGGCAATCGTCCTGTTCACAGGAGCGGCTGTGATGGGTTTCGACAATGGTACCCAGCAGGATGCGCATCACTGAATGGGAGAAGGGATTCTTGGAAGGAAGCTCCCAGTAGCAGCACCTCTGTCAAGGACCTCAGCCGCCCTCCTCACCACCATTGATTAAGAAGCTCTCTCCTCCGCAGCCATGGTAGGGGGAGAAAGCATGCCAGTATCTGGAGAAGTATCCAGTCCGCAGGCCTCACCCAAGTCTTCACGCCTTTTCTTAAATCCACAAAGTCTAATCCATAAGAAAAGGCCTCAGGATCCAAATTAGGAGGCAATGCTCCTGCCGTAGTCAGTGTCGTACGATACCCCTCTAGCTTCATGTCGGAGTTGGCAATGGGGATGGGGATGGAGATGATGCTACTCGTGAGCACGGACGGCAATGGGAGCCTCGGTGTCAGGACCAGCATTGGGGAAGATCGAGGTAGTTCAGCCAGCACCAGTCCAGATCCAGGACTGGATATCTGGGAGCCCGTCGAAGCAGAGACCGAAGCAACCAGCGCTGAACCTGAGTCCCCCGACTCCGTGGGGCCCAGAGGCACATTAGCGGGGTTAGGCTGCCCAGAAATGAGGTGAATGACCTCACAGAACTCTAGGAATTGAGCATGGGCGCTCTGGCTCCCAAAACACAGGAAGGCCGAGAGTCAGCCCATGATCCGCAGAACGAGGCCTAGAACGTAGACACTCCCTCGTATCAGCGGCCAATGGACGAGGAGAAGATGAAGAGCACTTCCACTTATTGCTCTTCGTCTTGTGCCTTGACTTACCCAATCATCCTAGGACTTGGAGTGGGACGACCATGACTTCAGACTCCGCAAACGATCCCAGGACCTTCTTCTCGAGCCAGGATGTCGACTTTCATGGGGTCAAACGCCGGGCACCATCAGCTTCACAGACTGCTCCCACCAAGCCTTTGGATGCATCACCCGGCACTTGGAGCACAACTTCGGGTCGCAGACACGCTCCAGACACTGAAGGCACACAAGGTGCAGATCAGTCACGGACATCCCCCATTGACAGGACCTACAGGGCTTAAATGCTGCCTTCCTAGAAGACATTCCTCGATGCACCAGGAGTGAAACTCCAAAAATACTAGACAAAAAATTGAAAGAAATCCAGTAAAAAATTGAATGAGGGGTAGCTCTTTTCGAATCAGCACTTAGCTGTTGAGAAAAAGAAAAGAACTGGGTGGCACCTTTATAGGGCCTGAGGCGTCCGATCCGATGCAGACACCGGACGCAGAGCTGATAGACACCACCTAACAGCACGTGGAGGAAGAGGTACTGCTCACGAAAATCTTCTGGGTCCAGACTGACAGCAGGGGAGAGTTCAAAGGTACGGAATCTGCAGCTAAAAGACGCTACGAGAAATGTTGATATCGCCACTCAGGAATTTTCTTATTAACGTGTCCAGTACATTTTTCAGATTCATTCTTTACGAGTTTTTCACCTCAATCATCTCAGCCAAACACTCATTACGCAATGAACTCAAAAAGAAAATGAACTTTCCAAGTGCAATCAACACAATGATACAGATGGAATCATATTTTTGGAGGAGTTGACAGAGAAAGGCATTCTAGCTGGGAAAGTTCTGGGGAAAAAAAAGGGCTCCCCTCACCCTTCTCTTGTATTCAGTTCAGACGAAAGAAGTCAGAAAAAACGTATACATATTCTAAAAAGAGAACACCCTTTCTAAAAATCGTCCACCACACATACCAGACTTGTTTGTCATTGCAGACAAGCTCAAGCAAAGAGGTCACTTATACATTCAAAGTTTATAAAAATACTGACCCCTAAAATCGTGGAGCCGAACTGCCAAAGTGCAAGAAAGGTGCAAGGGCCTTTTTTAAACGATACTTTTCACTAAACAAGCACACCGTTTCTTAGGGAAACATATGACTGGCTCTCACCACAAATAGAATTGCTCCTCCACTTGTCCCATGCAGATTTTGGTCTGTCCACAAAGCGTTCAGGGCTCCTTCAAAACTCTACAAACTGGGGGAAGTAGACTAATGTAACTGCTGGAGCTGCGAGGCCAAAACACAGGAATATCTTAGCCACATACCACTCGACTACCTTTACAGAAAATCGCTTTTAAATGAGATCATGTATTTAAAACAAAACCAAGTACTGACTGATCTTGGATCTTTCCTCAATTATTGGGACCTTATCTCTTCCTCCTCTCCTCATCGCCTTACAAAAAAACAACACATCTTTCTAGATCTTATGATAACCATGCGTGTCAAATTCATTGTCTCAGAGCAGAAATATTTTGAACAACTCAGTATATACATGGTGAATGTGGATTAAATTAGCCAGAAGCAAAGATAACTCCCTCAACACATCTGAAAAAGAAAGCTGTGCAAATCATCTTCTGGAACACATGGGATGCTTTCATACCATTACCTAAACCTTCAATTAAAAGGTCATGTGACTGTTCACTCAACCACATGCTCATAATATCAGCTCACTGCGATTTAATAAGCCAATTCACCTCTTTCTATAAGGTGTTGAATGCACAACCATCAGTGATGACCCCAGCACTATTTTCTTCTACTTCCTTCTCTCCTTATCCTTTCCCTGATTCTGCTGAAGGAATATTACAAATATGGATTCAAGTCCTATCACTTAATAGTATCGTAGTAGCAGTTACATGTATGTCAAATGCTCTAAACTATGCATTTTATCACACCTTGATAGGATGGTACAAAGGAATGTAGGAATACAGCCACCAGAAATGCAGTACGAACATCTTGCTTATATTATACCAACTTAGGAGCCCTTTAACTTGAGCCATCCATTTTCCTTCAATCTAAAACTCAATAAATGTTTATTGAAATAAATTAGAAAAAACACACACAAAAAAAACTTTAGCATTCTCCTTATTTTCCTTGCAAAGCAGCAATACTGATTACTCGAAGGAAACAACCATTCAGCAAAATCAAGACCCTTGCAGCATGTCTCTAGCCAGAGCACTTTTATTGGTGTACCAGCGTTAGAAGTAAAAAATAAAATAAAAAAACTATTAGGCAATTGGGATAACCATTTAAAACATGGTTCCTCATGTTGGAAGGCACTAATGACTCGTAAAGTCACAGTTAATGATATATAAGCACACGTATTTATGACACTGACATCCACAAATTTCTCAAAAGAAAAGATACAGCAAAAACATGCCTTATATTTTTTTGGGGGCAATGCTTTTAAACATTTTAGCTCTTTCAAGGGAAGGAAAAGGATTAGCCAGGGATACAAGGAAGCAGTGAAGGCAGTACTCTTAGCCAACTATGCCCAACTTGCCACCAGCAGCAGTTCAAGACATGAAATTAAAACGGAAAGAACTAAAGTTAAGCACTCTGTGGACCTGTACGTGCCACAAGCAAAGAGGCCTTTCCTATGTATAGTTTTAACGGTCAGAATCAGCACTGCCCTTTTAAAAGTATTACTTGAGAAGAAAGGATGAAAACTACCATGTCCAACATATTTGGTTAGTCTTTAATAGCATTAGGCTCTTACAATAACCGTCTAGCAGAGCCATATCATACTAGAGGGCTACAATGACTTGATTCACACTACGTTACACAAACCGTATTTCACACCACATACCAACAGTGGCAATTTCAGGGCACGTACTGATATAGTACTTTAGCCACATTATTGATCCATATGTAACAAAAGATGGCAATATTTCAATGATAGAAACTGACAGTGTGTACAGAGGTGTACTCAAGTCTACAAATTACACTGTTGGCCTTTCACCCCGTTACACTATATGTGCGGTCTAAATCTGGCTAGAGACAGTTTTAGCTGCCTGCCAGGGCTCACATCACCTACACCAAAACATTAACAGAAAGAGGCTTTGGGCAGCCCCTTTCAGTGTTTGGTTTTGGTCAGCCTGCGTTAACCACTGTGTGAATCAGCTCATTTAGGTACTTCTTCTCATCATGCTTTTGGCTAGTGTGTACACTTGTACTAGTCCATGTAAATAGTGTTTCTATTAAAGTTCACTGATCAAGTGCTCATGCTCTGCAATGAAGCCTTTCTTCTTGAGAATGGGATTTAGCAAGATGCTGGAGCACCGGCTGCAGCAGGGCACTAGGCTGGAACTTCAAGCTATGCACACAAAAACACTAGACCACTGAGCAAGTTTGGGAGGCAAATCATACTTAATTTAGTAATCTGCTCTTATAAAGTGGGAGTCACTGATGCAACTGATATCTTAATTGACATCAGAATATCTGAAAGGATAATCCCTGAATTCAATGCAGATTTTCAGTACTGGTACCACATCACTGCTGAATGCAAAGGCTCAATGTCAGAGAGTGCCTCAAACAAGGAAGTTGTCTCAACCTGCATGTTACTAAATATATTGAAGAAGACCATTACCTATCCCCTGTGGCCCTTCCTGGTGCTGCCAGACACTGCTGTGATATACTCTGGCAACAAAGCAAGAAATGCACACTGCTCTTTGGCTGTTGACACCTTAGTCAGACCTACAGAGTGACCTGCCTACAATACAAATTGCAAACAAGTGTTTAAAAGCCATTTAATGAAAATGATAGAGTACCAGAGCCAGGGAAAAATATATTGCACTGCACGAGGAACATATTTCAAACAAACTTTTAAAAAGGTGACCTGCTACAACAGAAGGAAAGGCCAACCTTAATTCTTGAAAATGCAGTTAAGGATTACAGCTGTAGTGAAAAGGACTGTATGTAACAAAATGTAGAACGTTGTCTGTATTTCAATGTCCTCTGCTATCATCTACACTTCATTAGCTACTAAGAGGAGTGCTGAGGACGACTCTCAGGGACGTAAGATCATGCAGACTGAGTTATCACTAAATATGAACCTTGTCCACTGGATACAGAACCGGTGGAGTTCCAAAAAAGTCAGCCTTTGTTGAAGAGTTTGTGTTGTCTTTTTAAGATGCAAATGCTGCAATGCCACCCACAAAGGGCCTTATTTCTGAATGATGGGTTGCTAGTTTAACCAAGGTACAACTATTTAGAAAACCACATTTTAATCCGATTTATAGTTTTAACATTTATGTTAAGTATGTTAGCAGTAAAAAGGGCATGGAAATTAAAACTATTTTAACCTCAACAGCCACAATATTTCCTCATCATGCTGTTGCCAGAAAGTTAAAGTTTGTGAAAATAAATCAGTGATTGTGGTATCCAATTTTACCTTCATGGCTACGACTTTGCGAACATATCTGTAGTTGTACATTTCAATAAAAACATAACAGTATTTTTAAAGTCACACTCAACAAAAGCAGTTTGAAGTTGGATGCATTCGAAAATGTCTGTCAACCAGGAGAGAAATAGAGGAAAACCTAAGTATTTTTACATCTGCATCACTAATCTACTGCATGACCAAGTGATGTTAAGACAAGGAGGGTGTGTATCTCTGGCTTCCCACAAGCTCTCTCAAGTGCTCTGCGCCTTAATCCTGACAATTATTTTGTACAGATCATGAGATTTCATTTCCTAACATACATCTCAAAGAGCTTTGCCAATATCCCAATTACACTTTCACATTTGGCAATTAGGTTTTCCCCTTCAACAAATGGAAGACTTTGTAGATGTGCGAAGGCTCAACTGCAAACCCTCCATTAACACTCATCTCGCTAGCCTGGCGTTACTAGTGTTATGTGCTCCTTCCTTCACTATTACCAGCACAATCCAACTAAAGTTAGTGCTGGGTATATTTCCTTTGCACAAAACTCATGATAAAGAGACTTCGAATTAGTCTAATTAGCCTAATTGTTTTCCCTATTAACATTATTACTATTAATACCATTAAGGATATTTTAAGAACATCTTATAAAACCTTATTATTGCAAAATTGTATCCTAAAATATTATTAGCAGTTATTCACATTAATAATGTAGTGTCTTCGTGTAGAAAGGTTGGACAGTCATAGTTACACGTTACTCACAAGATCAAGGTGTTATTGTACCAATAAGAAGAAACAGTTTATTACCCATGCAGCAATAAATAACGTCAATGCTTTAACACGTCTGAAACGAGGGCCACATGCAAGGAGCCACAGATTTACCACTCAAATATCCATTGAGGATTCTATGTAAGGTATTGTCGAACAGGGTGGATCATTGTTAAGTTCATTCAATAATGTAGAACAAGAACGCAGTGAACAATTGTTTTAAGGGTCCAGAGTCTGTCTAAAGTTTAGAAAAGTTACTGCCTCATAACTTGAAAAAAACACCCTTCTAAAAATAACCCTTCTCAGATATTAATTCTAAAAACGTATACGACGAAAAGGAAACACTTCTCAAAGTGTTTGTTCCTAAAATATATTGAGGTAGAACATTGCAAAAGGTGTGAGAGGCTTATGACTGTTCTGCTGGTATAGGCTTTCGGGTTTATAGTGAGTGGCTTAGGTGTTCACGTTAGGGCTACAGAGTTAAAGGTGTGCAGTAAAGGGCTTGGGGTATATGCTTAAGGATTAAAAGTAGAGGGGTGATGGATGCAGGGTGAGCATTTGGGGTATAGATATATTCGGCTAAAATGTAAGGGTCGGGATAGAATTATCGGCTGGGTTAAGGGTTCAGGGGTTAAAGATATGGGTTTTATAAAATACATTTACTGCGATAGAAAGACCTTTAGCTGTAGGTGTTTATATTTTTGTTCATTGTGGACTGTGACCACTCTTGCAAAGGGAAAGAATTGAGGTGTACAACCAGCTACTAATAGGCTAAATATTTGTCATAAAAAACAATTTACTGGTCCTAAGAAGTGTCCTAGATGTGGAACTCCAGTACTCGCAGCCTGGCGGGCTAAGGTTTCTACTACTATGCTTCTGGTCACTTTGGTCGACAAAAGACTCTGCCAGAGTTAGATAATATGTATTTTATACACTCTACATATGTAAAATTCTAGAATCTGCCAGCCAGTTCACTGGTGAGTGTTACATTAGACTAATTTAACTTTCAAAACAGACTGTTGCATTATCACTCCACAACCTATCCGCAGTGGTGAGACTCTGAATGCAGAGTAGGATTCTTGGAAGAAAATAGTTTTATTGAAATTACTGATGCTGAATATTATTTTTGGTAGCACGTCCTTTCGCATATGCCTTAACTTTGGGATTGACTAGATGTAATATTTTGTTACAGCTACTTAGGTAAAGCACAAAGGATTAGGTGATTTCAAGGTGGCAGATGCATCAAAAACAAACAGAGACTAGAGGGCTTACGTGGGCTTCATGTCTTGATACTGAAAGCTTCAAAGAGTTTTTTTTGAAGACCAGTGGCAATGTATATGAATATGCTTCAGGGCTCAAGGCACCTTGTTGGTGTTTAATTTAGATTAAGAGTTCAAAGAAAAGGGTCATCACAAATGTTATGCTGTTTGGCAGTTTCAGTCCATGTACAAGAAGAAACATTTAATTACCTTTGGTGACAATATTTCTGGTGGATACTTCTTTTTCTTGCAGGTTCCCCACTATCAATACTCCCCAGACACATGAATGAACTGGAAACTCTTCCAGCAAAAACTTTCCAGAGTCACCAGCAGGTGCCTTGGGACATGTTGGTGCTAGTTCCTGGTACTATTTCCACCCCGTATAAAGAGGAGCTGAGGGGAACCAAGAGAGCACCAACAGTGATAATCACAGCATTTTCACACATTTCCATACCCCGGGATCTTCTTAATCACAGCACTAACTTATCAGAAGACGGAAGGCTTTTACCTATGATGGGATACATCTTGTGCACATCCCTCACATTCTGAATTAGTTCCAAAGCAGTGCTTCCCATGTGAAGTGTGGCTAGGTAGTGCCATCTAACCAAGCAAGTCATGCATCTCCGTCCTGGCAAAGTGTCATTGTGAGCCTGAGTTCAATATCATTTAGCATAAGCATGCAAGGATGTCCCCAAGGCCGCTAACCTCTGAGCAGGAAGAAAGGCCTTCTTACAAGGCAGGTAGAGCACCGCTCCTATGACTATCAGCCTTTGAGAAGGGATGAGATGAGAGCTCAGTGCATTACCAGTAAAGCTTAGGTTGCGGAGAAGAATCATGGTAGACTGTGAGCAGTACGGGAGATAGCAACAGCAGTAGCGAGTCACACAAGAAGCAAAACACATGGACACTTGATTGCTGCACTGAAGCTGCCACCATGCCCAACACCTTGGTGAAAAGCTGTGTGTCATCCCAATGCCAGAATCCCAAACAGATGTTGCTGGGACAACACAACAACTCTAAGGTACTACCTGGTAGAAGGCAGGATTGGCGGGCAAAAGTAGGCATAATGATGGTTAATGCACATAAGGAAATCCTCCTTGTTGAGGGTCAACCGCACCTGGCTCAAGCACAGTATTTTGAACTTGCCCAGCCTAATTAACAGATTCAAAATATGAAGGTCCAAGATAGATCTCAGAGCCTCCATTCTTGGGGACCAAGAACTAGAGGAAGTGAAATTAATCCAGTGCTCCTTTCCTCTAATGGTATCAGCTAAACCCAGCGATACATCACGACTGTCTCCCAATTGGTGGAGACCATACATCTCCACAGCATCACTGAAAGCGGTGGTGCAAGGCAAAGAATATTAAGTCAAAGACGTTCTTGAGGCAGCATAGCCAGAAGATATCATGAACAGGAGCTGCTATTTTTTCTGGTGATGGTGTCCATCAGATCCACTCCTATACTAAATGGAGCAATACATTTATTGTGGTGCTTGCAGAGGCTGCAAAAATTGAAGCTGACAGAACATTTGCTGGGGTACTGCTAAAAGTTTCACACTTCTGCCAGAATTGCTTCGTCTGGTAGACCAGCCCAGAAAGTGTACAGTGGCTTGGCTGTTTCTGAAGCACTTTAACCAAATTTGACCTCTGTGGAGGAGTCTATATCAAGCTTTAATATATTAGAAATTGCATAAGTACATTAAGTAATGATACGGAAGGCTAAGAGGCCTTCCCTAGGTCTACTATAATTAAGACTACATCCGACTGTGGACTTTTTCTGAAAGGGTTGCCTTAGCCACACATATAAAAGACTGAAAGATAGCATATATGCCTTTTTATTTATTTGTTTTCATATGACTGGAATCATGTTGTGTTGTTCATGTGCTGTCATGCCTGGAAAATATGTATAATGGCTTTATTGCTCAAGTAACTGGTGTATCAGGTTTGAGCTTGTGTATAAAATTTTAACTGTTTGATGATTTATTTCTTAAGTATACTGGTGATTAATTCATATTTTGACCGTGCTGAATCTTTGTTGATCAGTCCCCAGATTGCTATTTTTTGTTTCACAGCACTTTCACAAAACAGCCACTCACCACCAAAGACGATGTCCCCGGTGTCACATAGCCATCAACTAAGAAGCCAGTGTAACCTATCCAAGCATGGTGGCAAAGGGCGACCAACGTTGCCACGGGCTGAGCTACTGTTTCCATGGAAAATGGTACAAACATCAGGATTAGTTTGCAGCCATCCAAATTATCACTGAGCGCATAAAAAATGCTGTTTCACAAGGTCAAGCAAAATGATGAGTCCTTTTTTTTTCAGCACCATGGGGCACAGACACACTGGCCGTGAAGGCATGCAGCGACCTCAGTGCAGAGGCCAAGGAGTTAAAGGCATTTCACAGGACAGAGCTTAGCCTCATAGATTCTTCTTGAGAGGAAACATATGACAGGTGTTTGGGTGCAGCTCTGCAAAAGAGGTTTTTACCACTAAACTATGAAAAAAGCATGTGAAGACAGTAAATTTGGTTCCCGTGGTGTAGGTCTGATGTGGTGCAATTTACCAATGAACCGAAATCTCCAACCCAAACGCTGCCTCGCTAAATGCTAGCAGAAGATCAGAGACTGCAGAAGAGGGTTGCATTATTTCAGTTCTGAAGGTATTTTAACCTTAAAACACGCCAAAATATTTTCTTTTCCCATGTTTGATATGCTATTTCAATTAGGTTTGGGAGGCGGAATCAGATTTGCCTCAAAGGAAGACACTGGAGTTGGTGTTTTAGGAGGTGTGGAGTACTCCGGGTCAGTGCCTTAGACTGGCTTTATTGGAAGTGGCACAGAGTCTGAAGCCAGTGGCTGCACAGCAGTGTGACACTCTCTAGGTAGGACCCACCACAATCACCAAACACAGAGAAGTGGGCCTGTCCTTCCTACGTTGCCTAAAGGGAAACTGACTTTTAAAGATAGTCTTCATGGTCGGTCAGAAAGCCTCAATCTGCACAAGGATAGGTGGCAGAGTTAAAAACTGTATTTATATTTTTCAACGTAAGAATCGGCTCTGAAGAGGAGGAAGACAGTGGCATTCTCTAACGGCGCATAGACTCCAAATTGCCACAGGAGAAGGACCATGTCCTTGAGGAAGACATCCTTTTTTCCCCCCATGGTATTTATCGTAGTAAGCCTACTTCAGTGATTGCGCCTTGTCGAAAAACCTACCTGAAGGAAAGACCACAATGGCCTATCCCTGTAGGCCCAACCCAAAATAAAAAACTTGTCCACCTGCTCTTCTGGACACCACATGCAGATGTTATGTCTAGATGCTGTTGAAAGTGGAGAAATGTCATTAATGAAGCGCAGAGTAGAGTTCCAATCCCACCTACATGAGCCATGGAAAAATACAATCTGACAGAAAGCTAAAGCACCTTTGACATCCCAATGCCATCTGATCCTGAGAAGGTAAAGTTGTGGCAGAAGCTGTAAGGAGCTGCCTAGTGAAGCTGTAAGGCTACAGGAAGGAAAAATGTTCCAGGATCCAGTGAGGAGCCTGGGGATATTAATATGGTGAGGAATCTGATGGAAGTAGTATCCATTAGAAAACATTCCTCCCCTACGGAAGTTACATATTTTGAGCCACATAGTTGAAGTAGGCTCCCTTATTCAGTTGTGGTGTTAAATATGGTCAAGCATACTGGTAAACCAGTGTTGACTGTGGAAGAGCTTAATGTCATTTCCTGCTTTTTTTGATCTGGCCAGGTCACATTAGATTACAACAGTATGAATCATCCCAATATATAGAGGGCACTTTCTTACAACGTTTTGGCAAAGAGGAAAGCACTTTCAGAACAAATCATATTGCAGCAGAACTGGTGCTCACCCATCATTTGAAGAAGCAGCACGTTGTTGTCTTAAAGCCAACAATAATTACACTAACTGGCTTTCAGCTTTTTCTGGACAGGTGGTCTCCTGCTATAAATCCACTAAGGAATGTCTGTAATAACTACTAAACACCTTAGAACTAGGAGGTAAAAAATATAAGAAATCTGGTGATGAAATAACTGTCACTGTCTTTAGTCTGTGATGCTTCAGGAATTCCATTCAAGTTATGTAAAATTAGGAAGGATGTTTGCTTCACCTCCTTTAGTTCTATTACTTATGGCAATCAGTTAGGTCTCTTTTATGCAACTTTGCTCAAGTCACTTAGCTGCCTCAGCTTTTGGAAGAACCAAGAATCAAAAACCCTTCAAATCCACATGCAGCAGGTACAAACCATTTTTATGCTGAGCTCACAATTTGTAGAGGAATGGGCCCTATTGCTTAAGGTATATAGGGCAGGTATGGCACCATTCCACTATGGAGCTCAGTATTGGGGCAATAGCATTTTGGAAGGAAAGAACATTTACCACTGAAAAATATTTTTACTTACTCAACAAACTCTGATTTTTCCTTTTATTTGGAGCAAGGCCTAAAAGAGATTCTAATTGATATTAAAATGAAGCAAAAAAATGTACTTACACTGTAAGCGTCTATTAATAGCACGCAGTGCCGTAGAGTAACCTCCTCTGCACACTACTGCAATCAAATGTTGGGCTTGGACATTTGCTAGGTTTTCTTCAAAAAAGTCTTGAGCCATGAAAAGTGCTATGACTCCTCCCTTAGCAGAGGATGCACGTGGACACAGACTCCATGTAAGATTGCTTTTTGCTCAGTAAACGTGCATTGATTGCTGAGTGAGTGTAGCATGGTGCACTATATGTATTGTGCATTGTCAAAATAAGAGCAGAAGAGATCTGCAGTCATTACAAACTTCCAGGGAGAACAATAGGCGCATGTGAATATACAGCGCTACATGCTACGAACAAATGCTTACAGAGAAACATTTTCTGTTTGTAACATGTGTGGCTATAGGTACAGATGCTCTGCAAAGAATCTAAAACAGAACCATGCTTAAGTTGTGGCTAGCGTGTTGCTGATGTAATCCCCTGTCCTTAAGACTGTCTGACCAATGCTAGCCTGTTGGTGGGTCAGGATGTCCACACAACAGTTTGTGGTAAATGTGTGCGGGTAGGCACTTAAAGGTGTCAGCTAGTAAATGTTACCTACGAGAGCCATGTTTCCTCCTTTTTCATGGACGATGAGTGCCCTGGGTAGTCTTAGCTTTGTGGTAGCAGGTTTGAATGCACTTGACCATCTCATTTCACTTCCCCAAGCCTTTGAAATGAGATGGCTTTTGTGAGGCTTCAAAAAGGACACACAAAGTGGGTCAGACTTACAAAAAAGCTTGGCCCTGTCAATGTAATACATGAGCACTATTAACATCTAAGGTGTGTAGAGCTTTTTCCACTACAGAGTGTCTGCATGAAGAAGACTGGCAGCTCTACTGTTTGGTTAAAGTGGACATAGTAAACCACCTAGGAGAAAAGTTTAGGACTGGTCAGCAAGGAAATATAAGACTGTGCAGGAGAGGACCAGCTCTTGCTGAATCACGCTCTGGATTAAGACCTGCTATGCACTGTCCACAAAGAAGCCCGTATAGAGTTTATGGGCTACCACTGTGTTGGCATGTGGGAGTACATGTCCTTCGGCAAGCGACCTAGGCATCCCTCCATATATTCATGCAGGACCACTGTCTGGACAATCATGCCAGTTGAGGTGGGCACTTTGCCCACTCGGTTCTGCAGGACGTTTTTTGTTGAGTAAGTTCACTGACCCATCATACTAAAGCACTGTTTTACTATCTATTCAAAAGGTGAGGAATTTGCAGTTAGAAGTCTCTAACAGAACAACAACCTATTCACCTTCGACAACACTCTTTCTGGTACCGACTAAACGCAGAATCCTCAGTGAACCTCCCATCCTTCCTGTTCTGGGAACTGGATTCTTCTCATTAAAAAAGTAACAAGTAGAGATCACTACCAATTCAGTGACTTCAGAAAGAAAGCAACAAATGTCAGCATGCATGGATGTGCTAAATAACTGCTAAAACAATATACAAAATATGATTTCCTTACTGTGAGAGAAGAAACCTCTTCCCTAAAAAGGTGACTAGTTCATCAGGGATGGTGGAGGTTGGGCGGTGTTTTTTTTTTTCCTGGGGGTTGGGGGCGGATGTTTGAGTCACTGCTTAGAGAGGGAAGCTCCTTTGCTGAAGATACCTCAGTCCTTACTTCCATTGTTAGCCCAATATGTTCCCCAGGTGCAACCCCTGCGCCTCTGCTGCTGGTACAAATTTGCTGCTGTCTCTGGTAAGACTGTGGCTGGTCTGGTGAAGTGGCCTTGAATACTGCTGCTTGCGGAACCAGCCTCTTACGGCTGGAGATTGCAGGATACCCATAGATTTCTCCAGCTCCGTGTCCTTTATCTTTTTCCCAGCATCTGGGAAAGCATGGGGACCAAACAGATCACCACAAAAATGGGAGCTTGATGTGAAACTCCTGGAACTCAGGATTGAACCTGAAGATGTAAAGTGAAGGGAGGCAACAAAGGACGAAAGGTATCAATCACACGACGAACGGGTGGTGATCGAGATGGTCTTGCCCTTAGCCACTCTGTCCTACCCACAGTCTCCTCAGATGTCAGCAGTGGGTCGAAGGGTTGTCCTTATCAGTCAACGGGGTCATATGCATTAATTGGGGTCATATGGACTGCTGTGATCTGAAAAGATACATTGTGTTCTCTATGGTAACTCTGGTAGGGATGGTGTGTTTGAGCGTGATTGTGGATGTTGAGTTTGGGGAGGTGGAATAAAAAAAAGGGGGGGGGCGACAAGGAGTTTTTGTTTAAAAGCAAGCATTTTCTAGCGAGGAAGTGCTGCTGTGGTTTAGCCAAAGTCTACCCAATGACATGCCAGATAAAGAGACACCTCTCTGATGTCAAGCTCTTCTTGGAGTGTTTCCGCAGATCTGGATATCAATGGGATTATTGATATTAATCAAAGACTACTTTGGTGATGCAGAAAGAAAACAATACTCCGTCCCCTAACCACATGCCAGCCACTTCCAGGTGCATCAAGCATTGGTGACTGTACTCCAGCCGTGTCTGTAGACAAGGCAAGGCAGAAATTTGTTGAGGCGCAATCTGATTTTCCCAATGTATTGGTGTCAAAATGTAACGACATGGGCTCAAAAACATATTGAAAACATGATTAAATATGAAACCCTATTGGTGTACATCCAAAACAGGTGGCAGGGAAAATCAATCTAACACACAGTGCCCATTCATACTGACCACTAAAGGAGGAGTTACTGAATTAACATTGTGTTTTCTCAAATCAGCATGCCCAAAGCTCTGGGATAAACAGGAAGAGATAGCGCATAACAGTAAGCCTGCGGTGAAGCCTGTATATTAAAATCATTTTGAATTGGTGGGAGTGGCTGGGGGGGGCAATTAGCTCACTGGAATCAGCTTCTAGGCATAATCTGGATTAATCAAGCATAGAGGATTTTCTAGAAATTCTAGACAAATCATATATTCAAAAAACTATTTAAAATTCAGGTTAGAGGTCCTTCCAGTTGCCAGGGACTCCAATGTTTTCGGATGGGCAAGGGACTCATCACAATCGACTTTGTCCATGAGGAAAGAAAAAAATATATATAAAGTTGACAGACCATCTTGCTGCTGACTGCCCGCTGCATTAGTTTCCAAGGCATTGGTTAAAACAGATTTGAAATAACTATCAGACACATGACACCTTTTTATCTTTTTTAACAAATCCCTAGATTTCAATTTTTGCTGCAACAAAGTATACGTAGACAGCTTAAGGGATCACGTTTTAGGCAAACTACCCAGTTTGCCTACAACAGCAGTGCTTTGGGACATAAGGCAAAAAAATGAAGTGGTAAATAATAAAGCTGTACATGTTATCAAGTAACAAACAAATGCAATACTTGCTAGACTGTTTAAGTCTGTAGGACTTTGTCACTGTGTATTTCAGGACCAAAAGCTTCTGCATTCGAACAAATAAGTGACTACAGGTGCTCTTGGGTCAATATCTCTCAATTCCAGATACACCTAGCAGACTGAAAGCTACATCTTGCACTTAAATGGCTGGGCAAGAAAGAGAGACTCATGACCAGACTACTCGGATCAAATTATCCCCAACACACTCTTGCAGCCTCAAACACCAGAATTCGAGATCAAAGATAATCAAAGAAATAGTTATCACCCAACTGACACCACTCCCTTCCACACTAAAATATATATTTTGCCATACATTGTACATTAAAATACTGTGAACGTACAATATTAACAAACCTATTGTAACATGATTTGCTGTGATTAATTCAGTCGGTATTTCTTATTTTGGAATCTTCAGGTACAGGGATCTGTAGTTCTGCAGCGTTTTGAATTGGGTCCTCTTGAAGTAACCGCATCACAACCTCCCATATTAAAACAGAATGTGCCCAAGCAACAGCTAATTTGGTAGCCGTTTAGAGAACTAGTCGTAAAGTTATTTTAGTTATATGTAAATACTTCTATTTTTTCCCTCAAGACGTTTTGTAACAAATTTGCCCTTCAAACTGGTAATCATTTAATAGTAAATGTGGTCTCCTCTACATCATGTCAGAGCCCATTTTCTGAACATAACATTACCCACCAGAGGACTAAGGCCAACTTGAAAAGGATTTTTCAAATAAACAGGCACTTAAAAGGAGGCTTGGGGCCTACATGATTAGCCTCAGTCAAAATATTTTCTCTTCCACTACTAAACTCGGGTGAAAGGCAGTGTGACCTCCATTCCTTCACTGTCAGGATGGTCTCTAACTTAAGTTATTTTTGTCAATTACACGGTAAACCTGTAAAATCCCAGTGTTTCATCACCTCTGCCTATTTGGTGTGGGAGGCCAGAGTACCACAACACTCAGTTTGCGCATAAGCCATTTATTTCTGGAGAAGGCACATCACACTTAAGTCTCTTACCTTAAACTCAAATGTTGGCTTACCCAATTTCCTTTGATTCTTGACAAAACATGGGAAGAGGTTATATAATACACTGGCTTGAATGAATTTTGAAGTACCATTTGAGGTCATATTTAACATATTCATCACAAAAATAAAGTAATCAACTGTCTGATGCATTTTAAGAAGTCTACATACTTTAAAACTATTTAAAGTGAGCCTTTTATTAGTATTCCTTGCTAGGATAAGCGTACTTTAATTTCCAAAGTTAGAGAACCTTACCTCAATTTCACCTCAAATTCCAGAGACCGGATTCGCAAAGGTAAACTTAGACCAAAAGTCTAAGTTTAGACCAAAAGTCTAAGTTTAGACCAAAAGTCTAAGTTTAGACCAAAAGTCTAACTCTACTGCAGGTTAAGTTAGACTTTAGGTCCAAACTTACACTTTTTGTCTAAACTTACACTTTTGGTTTAAGTTTACCTTTGTGAAACGGGCCCAATAACAGGATCTAGAAGCGAAGAAGCAAGGGCTTATAACTTTGCCATGCATTCCCACCCATACGATCCAGCTTAATGTTTCCTTGGGTTCCAATATAACAGCTGCCCTGTTACTGAAAAGCATTTGGCGCAGCCTACCTTTCTTACCAGGTCGTTTTTTGCTTCTGCTATATTAAAGATTGCTCATATCCCTAGACATACTGCAGCAAGTAAACATAGGCACTGCATAGAAAAAATAAATGAACAAATACTAAAAGCTTTGAAGGAGGAGGCAGGGGACTCACCTGGGTTGTAATCGCTTAACTGCAAATCCTCTATAGGGTTACCATCAGGAGTTCGGAATGAATCAAGAATCTATAGAATTTAAAATTAACAAATATTGTTGTTGGCAATTAAAAGGCCTTTAGAAAGGAGGACAAGTTAACTTTAATACCAAGAATAAGACATAATTAAGTGTTCTAAGCAAAAATAAATAGCCTCAGTGATTGATCTGCTGTATATACATAGTTTCTACTGAACAGCAACTACTACCGATGTCTTAATCACTTCATTTGGTCTATGTTCACCGCCCCCAACTGTCTAACATTATGTTACATACAGCTACTGTTACCTTGTACAACAATTCTGTTAATGCAACCGAGAAATAAATAAGCTCAACAGAATTCAGGAGTGCCAAATAAATGAAAATGTATCAACCTATAATCTTAGTTCTGCAGCCTCTATTGTAGACGGATTGGAAAACTGATGGTGCAACTTTAAGAAATCACACTCCCTCGGTTACACCATGTCCTGTCAGTGAAAGCAGGTCAGTTCGTTTTATGGAGAAGGTAGGATACTGGGCAATAAATCAGACACACCCAAGTAGGGAAGTACTGCCTCTTCCTGACATCTAGTGGGTTCAACAATACTCTCAATACATCAGAACGTAAAATTTCTTGCCTGTAGGTGTAGTTTTGCAGCTTGAAGAGTTTTCAGGGTTCACTTGTTGTGCATTCCACCCCCTAGTGGTTGGGTCCAAAATTCTCCACTATTTGATTTTTGTTTGTTGGTGGGCTTCGATTGAACCACCATTTTGTGCCCTTGCTATGTCACCCTGCTACCTATAGATATGCCCACTTTTGGTCACAATCTTCAGGTTAATTTGTTTCCTTCCCATCTTCTTGGTGGAGGTGGGTCGTTTCTAAATCCACAAAAATCGTCAAGCTGCAAAACGACACCTACAAATAAGAAGCTTTACGTTTTGCAGCATGAATCTTTACCGGATTCACATACTGTGCATTGATTTTAAAGCGGTTCTACTCCTGTGGTGGCTGGATTGAAGATGGGCACTGATTTGTAAACAGATGTTGTAGAAACCTCTGACCTACTTGGCCTTCTTTGTTCATTTGGATATGAATACAATAATGTCTTGTTAACGTGTGTACCAATGACCATGATGCTGTCATGCAGATTTCTAGTAATGATGAATTTGTCAAAAATCAATGGTTCCTCCTTTCTTCCGTGTAGATTGTGCCCTTGGCAAGGTTTCTCCCGCATCGGTATAGCACAATTGATATGTTTGCACAAACCATCTTGCGATAGTTTTTTTAGTTTCTGGTTTTCCCAAGTAACTAATGACAAATGATACAAATAGTTGTTGAGTTTTCCGTAAAGGCATTGTCATTTCAATGTAATACATGATCAAAAGTCTTGCATCAAATGTATACAAAGTTCTTTCAGCATGTGGTTTTGGATTTTAAAAGAAGCTTAGTATCTACGCTTTGAAGGATATGAAACTGTGAAACCACCAGTGGCAGGAACTGTGGATCCGTTCACGTGATAATGTTGCACTTGTGAATTTGAAAATATTTTTTTGGACTGGGAGTGCTTCAAACTCACGCACTCTGCGTAGTGAGGTAACTACCACTAAAAGGCAGTTTTTAAAGTTAGCATCTGCAAAGTAGTCTTGTGTAATGTTTCAAAAGATTTTTTTCATGAGCTGAGTTAGTAACACATTTAGGTTCCATGTGGGTGCTGGCATTTTCCTTGGTGGAGCTATTCTTTTTGCTCCTTCTAGGAATCTCTTTACTACTGGTGCTGGGGAACAAAACATCTTCCTATATGTCCCCTTGTGTATGCCACTATTGCTGCTAGATGAACCTTCAAAAATGCACATGTAAGAGATGTCAGGTATTTTAAAACTGTATTTTGCTTGTACTTCTTTGTGCTAATCCTCTTTTTACCCACTAAATTGAGTATCCTTTCCATATTGCCATATAACACTTTCTTATTGGTTTTATTGCCTTTCTCAATGCTGCCATTGTCTTTTTAGGTAACTTCAAATTTCTGAATTATAAGTCTTCGGGAGCCATGTTGTTAGATTAAAAGATTCTGGCTGTAAGACCTACCCACCCTCCCTCCCATTGACAATAGATCCTGCTGTCTTGGTAACCTTTGAAGTCTTCCTTGAGCTAGTTGCATTATCTCCAGAGTACCAGGCTTATCTTGCCCATTGTTGTGCATTTACCATTATGGTCATGTGACTCCTCTTGAGTTTGTCGTTAACTCTCTGCAACAGCAGAATTGGGGGAAAAGCGTATGCAAATGCCCCTAACCAGTTTATCGAGGAGACATTCCCAGCAAACGATGGTGCGGTTGTCTTGACGCAAAGTAATGGCATTTCGTATGTTGTGAGGTTGCAAACAGTTCTAATGTTGGTGTGCCTCTCTTTTGAAAGATCCTTTCTACTACTGATTGGTTGAGCTCCCATTCTTGGGAGTATGAGGTTTGTCTGCTCTGCCAGTTTGCCTCGACATTGTCTACTCCTGCTAGATGTATTAACTGAGTCTTTATGTTCCTTTGTATTGCCCATTTTCAGAGTTGCTGAGCTAGCCTTGCTAGTGGCAGGGATTGAGTCCCTTCCTATTTGTTGACGTAAAACAGTGTAGTTGTATTGTCTGTCTGAATCAAATTTTCTTCACCTGAAGTTGGTTGTGGAAAGCTTTGAGGTTGGTCTTCGTGTAGCAAATGTTCCCCTACGTAATCCACCTTGAATCTGCAGTGCGCCCATGGTCTCTGCTGTTTTGTTCCCCTTTTTTAGAAGGTTGAGACTTTTATCCACTGTGTTTCCAAACAATTGTTGTCCACTGAAGGGTGTGTTTATGATGTTCACTTGAACTTCTGGCGTAAAACGTGAAACTTCTTAGCCATAAGTGTTTCTCAGCCACGAGTTTTGGCTTAGTGTGATTGCCATCATTATCTAGCGGCTAGATGTGTCTGCTGCATCTAAAGCAGATTTTAATCATGTATTAGAGCTGGGGTTTTTCCACTTTCAGCAAGATGTGCTGCCCTTTTTGTGTTTTATTAGTTCTCCCATCTCCTCCCAATGCCAATGAACAGGTCTACTAAGCAGTGCATTCAAGTTTGCAATGTGCAGCACTACGTTCAATCCTGCATCCCACGACTTCCATCCTTTTGCTCTCCGTTTACGGAGGAGGCCCAGAGGTTAAGGGGACATTTGCCCTCTTTCTGGCTGTCAAAATGATTATGGAGTCCACAAGGACAGTGCCTTTTATGTATGCAGGGTCCTTGGAGGAATACTTATATTTCTTTTCTGCCCTTGGAGTCACGGCTCTACAAGTGGATGGTGCCTTAAAATCTTCCTTCCCCTGGTCGAGGATGCCTGAGAGCATGGGTAGAAACGGGCTCTATGCCTGACTTAGCAGCAATGTTTTGAGAAGGAAGCATGATTGTGACTTATCCTCCTCCAGCTGTACATTAAATTTGTTAGCTGCATTCTTTATGACCAGATTAAACATTCCAATATCATCTGGAGGTGAGGACTTTGATGGGTAAGATTCTACACCCTCTTCAGGTAAGTCCGTCTCCAAATCTTCCCATTGTTATTCAATCTATTCACCTTCCTTTGAAACCTCATACATTGCAGTTTGATCCTCTTCCCCCTCATAGAAAACGTTTTCCTCCTCTTCTTGCATTTCTGGTGTGAGTGGAGGCTGTTTTTCCTCGACTTCCAGCTAAGAGGTGTGTTTTGGCATCGAAGCCTTTCGAGGAATTCTGAAATCCCTGAGGCGTTCATCGAATTCCTCCTTTTGTTGAAGAAGCAGGGACATTTCTGCCTCAAGTTTTTTTTTTTTTTCTTCTTTCCATGTCAAAGGTCTGTTCGTTGTGGTTTGGGTCGTTGTTTTCGACGTCGAAACTTTCTTGAATGTGGACTCAGTCGTCAAGCTTCAGTGACCGGGTCTTGACTGTTGCACTTTCGACATTGTAGTGTCTTTGCCTTCTGTCCTTCGATGCTACAGGGTTTTATTTGGTGACTCCCCCCCCCGACGAGTCCCCCTCAAGGGCTCCCAGAGACTCCTTGTTATTGGTACGGCATACGGGTGGCGAGTGCCTCTCTTACCTCACCTCTGACTTTTGGCTCTTTTGAATGCCTGCTCATCAACATCGAGGATCTCGAAAGAATTTAAAGATGGCGACCAAAGGTGGGAACATCCGGAGGAAGTAGGATGATGTCACAAAGGGACACCAAATGGTGGTCGACACCCAACATACTAAAATCAGAAGAGAAGGACTACTAAATAGTGGTGAATTCTGGACCCAACCAATAAATGGCAAAATAATGCACAGCATGTGAATCCAGAAAAGAGCACACTGCAAAACCAGATTTCCCATTTGAAAGCATAAAAAGGTCTGGTTGATGAGACCTTAGCCTCATACATAATGTCCAGAGTCTTGGGACAGATTCAAAATTCAACACTGTGGGAGCGCAGGAAGCAAGCTACTAAGTTCAATGATGGAAAGCTTGGATAAAGAATCTGACCCTGAACATGTGTAGACAATCAGAACTCTAAGGCAGCCCGCTCTGTGGTCTCTCTGACAGGTGTAGGTTATCAGTGAACCACTATTGAATGGTCAGTCTAAGAGCCATTAGCTAGAATCAGACAGACACATACAGGATTCCTGGTGATTCTCTCAACAGGGCCTTCTCATTTGACCCTAATTGAGAGTACCTGAATAACAGATAGGGATATTTCTTCTTTACTGCATCTGTTAAGAGGCCTAAATGAGGAAAACAAATCTAAAAAGAAATCCTCATTCTTCACTGTGAAATATCTACTCATGATTTTCCTGACTGTCCTTTTAAGTCTGTTTGCCTCTGCATATTGCATAAATGGGTGGCAGACAGATGTGATGTATATGTTTCTTGCTAGGAGCCATCTTAAAAACAATCGAGCTTCCACAAATTGAGGCATGAGTGTAGGAAGTTGGCTCTGTATGTACTATTTCAAAGTAAGAAATAGCATGCACAGAGTCCAAGGGTTCCCCTTAGAGGTAAGATAGTGGCAAAAATAGATCATTCTAATGCTCTTTTTGTGGTAGTGTGGTCGAGCAGTAGGCTTATCAGAGGGTAGTGTTAAGCATTTGTTGTACACACACAGGCAATAAATGAGGAACACACACCCAAAGACAATTCCAGGCCAATAGGCTTTTGTGTAGAAAAATATATTTTCTTAGTTTATTTTGAGAACCACAGGTTCAAGATTTACAAACAATACTTTAAAGAAAGGTATTTCACTTAGGAACTTTAGGAACTTTGAATTAGCAAAATAGCATATACAGTTTTCACACAAATGGCAATAAGCTATTTTAAAACTAGACACTTAGTGCAATTTTCAACAGTTCCTGGGGGAGGTAAGTGTTTGTTAGTTTTGCAGGTAAGTAAACCACCTGCAGGGTTCAAAGTTGGGTCCAAGGTAGCCCACCGTTGGGGGTTCAGGGGAACCCCAAAGTTACCACACCAGCAGCTCAGGGCCGGTCAGGTGCAGAGGTCAAAGTGGTGCCCAAAACACATAGGCTTCAATGGAGAAGGGGGTGCCCCGGTTCCAGTCTGCCAGCAGGTGAGTACCTGCGTCTTCGGAGGGCAGACCAGGGGGGTTTTGTAGGGCACTGGGGGGGGACGGGGACACAAGTCAGCACAAAAAGAACACACTCAGCGGCACGGGGGTGGCCGGGTGCAGTGTGCAAACAGGCGTCAGGTTCGCAATAGGTTTCAAAGGGAGACCAAGGGGTCTCTTCAGCGATGCAGGCAGGCAAGGGGGGGGGCTCCTCAGGGTAGCCACCACCTGGGCAAGGGAGAGGGCCACCTGGGGGTCGCTCCTGCACTGGAGGTCGGATCCTTCAGGTCCTGGGGGCTGCGGGTGCAGTGTCTTTACCAGGCGTCGGGTCTTTGAAGCAGGCAGTCGCGGTCAGGGGGAGCCTCGGGATTCCCTCTGCAGGCATCGCTGTGGGGGCTCAGGGGGGTCAACTCTGGCTACTCACGGTCTCGTAGTCGCGGGGGAGTCCTCCCTGTGGTGTTTGTTCTCCACAAGTCGAGCCGGGGGCGTCGGGTGTAGAGTGCAAAGTCTCACGCTTCCGGAGGGAAACGTGTGGTGTTTCAAAGTTGCTTCTTTGTTGCAAAGTTGCAGTCTTTGTGGAACAGAGCTGCTGTCCTCGGGAGTTCTTGGTCCTTCTAGATGCAGGGTAGTCCTCTGAGGCTTCAGAGGTCGCTGGCCCTGTAGAACGCGTCACTGGAGCACTGTCTTTAGAAGTGGGGAGACAGGCCGGTAGGGCTGGGGCCAAAGCAGTTGGTGTCTCTGTCTTCTCTGCAGGTTTTCAGCTCAGCAGTCCTTCTTCTTCTTAGGTTGCAGGAATCTATCTTGCTGTGTTCTGGGAGCCCCTAAATACTCAATTTAGTGGTGTGTTTAGGTCTGGGGGGTAAGTAGCCAATGGCTACTAGCCCTGAGGGTGGCTACACCCTCTTTGTGCCTCCTCCCTGAGGAGAGGGGGGCACATCCCTAATCCTATTGGGGGAATCCTCCATCTGCAAGATGGAGGATTTCTAAAAGTTAGAGTCACTTCAGCTCAGGACACCTTAGGGGCTGTCCTGACTGGCCAGTGACTCCTCCTTGTTTTTCTCATTATCTCCTCCGGCCTTCCGCCAAAAGTGGGGCCGTGGCCGGAGGGGGCGGGCAACTCCACTAGCTGGAGTGCCCTGGGGTACTGTAACAAAGGGGGTGAGCCTTTGAGGCTCACCGCCAGGTGCTACAGTTCCTGCAGGGGGAAGTGAGAAGCACCTCCGCCCAGTACAGGCTTTGTTACTAGCCACAGAGTGACAAAGGCACTCTCCCCCATGTGGCCAGCAACATGTCTGGTGTGTGGCAGGCTGCTAAAACTAGTCAGCCTACACTGGTAAGAGTTAAGGTTTCAGGGGGCACCTCTAAGGTGCCCTCTGGGGTGTATGTTACAATAAAATGTACACTGGCATCAGTGTGCCTTTATTGTGCTGAGAAGTTTGATACCAAACTTCCCAGTTTTCAGTGCAGCCATTATGGTGCTGTGGAGTCCGTGTTTGACAGACTCCCAGACCATATACTCTTATGGCTACCCTGCACTTACAATGTCTAAGGTTTGGCTTAGACACTGTAGGGGCACAGTGCTCATGCACTGGTGCCCTCACCTATGGTATAGTGCACCCTGCCTTAGGGCTGTAAGGCCTACTAGAGGGGTGACTTATCTATACTGCATAGGCAGTGTGAGGTTGGCATGGCACCCTGAGGGGGGTGCCATGTCGACTTACTCGTTTTTGTTCTCACCAGCACACACAAGCTGGCAAGCAGTGTGTCTGTGCTGAGTGAGGGGTCCCCAGGGTGGCATAAGATATGCTGCAGCCCTTAGAGACCTTCCCTGGCATCAGGGCCCTTGGTACCAGTGGTACCAGTTACAAGGGACTTACCTGGATGCCAGGGTGTGCCAATTGTGGAATCAAAAGTACAGGTTAGGGAAAGAACACTGGTGCTGGGGCCTGGTTAGCAGGCCTCAGCACACTTTCAATTCAAAACATAGCATCAGCAAAGGCAAAAAGTCAGGGGGTAACCATGCCAAGGAGGCATTTCCTTATAAGATTACCTTCGGATTTAGTCACTGTAGGAAAATGGCTCCTTGTTGCAGTTACATCCCCCCCCAACGTTTTGCCTGATACTGATGCTGACTTGACAGTGTGTGCTGGGACCCTGCTAACCAGGCCCCAGCACCAGTGTTCTTTCACTAAAAATATACAATTTTTTCCACAATTGGCACACCCCTGGCACACAGATAAATCCCCTGTAAAAGGTACCAGTGGTACCAAGGGCCCTGGGACCAGGGAAGGTCCCTAAGGGCTGCAGCATGTGTTGTGTCACCCCAAGGGACCCCTCACCTAACACATGCACACTGTCATTGCAGATTGTGTGTGTTGGTGGGGAGAAAAAGGCAAAATCGACATGGCATCCCCTCAGGATGCCATGCACACAAAATACTGATGTGGCATAGGTAAGTCACCCCTCTACCAGGCCATTAAGCCCTAAGGCAGGGTGCACTATACCACAGGTGAGGGCATAGCTGCATGAGCAATATGCCCCTACAGTGTCTAAGTCCATTCTTAAACATTGTAAGTACAGTGTATATGGTCTGGGAGTTTGTCAAAACGAACTCCACAGTTCCATAATGGCTACACTGAACTTTGGGAAGTTTGGTATCAAACTTCTCAGAATAATAAACCCACAACGATGCCAGTGCTGGATTTATTACAAAATGCACAGTGAGGGCATTTTAGAGATGCCCCCTGTATTTTAACCAATCCTCAAGTGCTGGACTGACTGGTCTGTGCCAACTTGCCACTGAGACGAGTTTCTGGCCACATGCGGTGAGTGCCTTTGTGCACTCTGTGACCAGGAACAAAGCCTGCACTGGGTGGAGGTGCTTCAAACCTCCCCCTGCAGGAACTGTAACACCTAGCAGTGTGCCTCAAAGGCTCAGGCTTCGTGTTACAATGCCCTAGGGCGCTCCAGCTAGTGGAGATGCCCGCCCCCCCGGACGCAGCCTCCCGGAAGAGATAATGAGAAAAACAAGGAGGAGTCACCCTCCAGCCAGGACAGCCCATAAGGTGTCCTAAGCTGAGGTGATCCCTGCCTTAGAAAATCCTCCATCTTAATTTGGAGGATTTCCCCATGTAGGATTAGGGATGTACCCACCTCCCCAAAGGGAGGAGGCACAAAGGGGGTGTAGCCACCCTTAGGGACAGTAGCCATTGGCTACTGCCCTCCAGCTCTAAACACACCCCAAGATTTAGTATTTAGGAGGGACCCTGAACCCAGGAAAACAGATTTCCTGACGACCTAAAGAAGAAGAAGGAATACTGATCTGAAAGCCCTGCAAAGAAGACGGAGACAACAACTGACTTGGCCCCAGCCCTACCGGCCTGTCTCCATTCTCAAAGAACCTGCAACAGCGACACATCCAGCGGGACCTGTGACCTCTGCCGACTCAGAGAACTGCCCTGCATCCCAAAGGACCAAGAAACTTCCGTGGACAGCGGCTCCGTCCAAACAACAAAGAATAAACCAACTGTAAAGGGACTCCAGCCTCACTCCTGAAGGGTGAGTCCCCAACACACTGCACCCGGCGCCCCCGGCTTGTGTCCAAAGGAACCAACACTGCAGTGAGGACCCACAGGCGACTCCCACGACGTAGCATCCCTGAGTCGACCTCCCTGCACCCCCACAGCAACGCCTGCAGAGAGAGGCTCCCCCTGACGGCGACTGCCCAGTAACAAAGAACCCAACACCTGGAAGAAGCAGTGCACCTGGAGCCCTCAGGCCCGAGAGGAACCAACTACCGGTGCAGGAGTGACCAGCAGGCGGCCCTCATCCCTGCCCAGTCGGTGGCTGGCTCGAGAAGCCCCACGTGCCCTGCTTGCATCGCAAGAGTGTCCCCTGGGTTCCTCCATTGAAACCAATACAAAACCAACACCTACTTTACACACTGCAACCAGGCGCCCCTGTGCTGCTGAGGGTGTATTGTGTGTGTCTGTTTTGGGACCACCCACCCCTCCCTTGCTACCCGCCCCCCCCCCAGTGAACTACAAAACCCCCCTGGTCTGCTCCCAGAGGACGCAGGTACTTACCTGCTATCAGACTGGAACCAGAGCACCCCTACTCTTCAAAGGAGTCTATGATATTTGGGCCCCTCTTTGACCTCTGCACCTGTCCGGCCCTGTGTTGCTGGGTGTTTGGGGCTGACTTGAATCCCAAACGGTGGGCTGCCTATGCCCCGGAGACTGAACCTTTAAGTGCTTTACTTACCTGCCAAACTAACTTGTGCTTACAGCCCCCAGGAACTGCTGAGTTTTCCACTGTATCTACTTTTAAAATAGCTTATTGCCATTTTTGACAAAACTGTGTACATTACTGTTTTACTTCGAAGTTCCATATTTATCTATGCCAAGTACCTTACTTTCTCTAAATAAAAGGCTAACAAATTAGCACTTGGAGTCACTTCTGGTAGTCCTGTGTGCAGGTAAGCAATGGCCTTTGAGGGTTCAAAGCATGCTCCAGGCAGCAAAGTAGCCCTTTCAGGTACAGGAGCAGTCTGGCAGAGTGCACAGCATGTCACGGCAGCTCTAGGTGGAAGTACTCACTTAATGCCTTCCATGAATTCTTTACCAACTGGTACTTTAAACGAAGGGAAGAGCTGCCTGTTTTGCAGGTAGACCACTTCTGCAGCAAGATGCGGATGTATTGAGGTGTAAGCTAGACCAGTCTGCAAATGAAGCAGTTAAGCAAATTTTTGAAAGGTTGCATTAAAAGGAGCAATATGTTTGTCACAGCATAAGAAAACAAATCTTTTCTACTTGGTGGCATAACGTGCTCTGGTTGTGGGTTTACATGCCTCCTTGAGAATGGACATACATTCTGGGGGGAGATTCAAGTATCCAAATTCCAGGACTCCAGGAGCCACATTGCAAGATTGAGTTCCTTTGGATTTGGACGCCTCACTTCTCCATGGTTCTAAGGGAGAAGATCTGGGTGGAGGAGAAGCTTCCTGTGTGACACAACCATGAGCTCAAGTAGTGTGGTGAACCATGGTTGTCATGCCCAAGAAGAAGCTACTAGAATGAGGGTGTAAGTAATCTTCCTGAGCGTCCAAACAACAAACGGAAGAAGAGGGAGAGGCGGAAACGCTTAGGCAAATATCACTGACCAGTTCATCCAAAGAGCATTGCCTTTGGATAGTGGGTGTGCGAGTCTGTAGGCGAAGTTTGGGCAAATATGGAAGGAGGACTCAGAGTTCTCACTCATGAACTTGTTGCAGCACCCTGCTGAGGAGGTCGGCAAATTCGCTGTCCGTCACTGGAAGGTGTTTCACTAATAGGTGAATGTGGTGTATGCCCAACGCCAAACCGTCTGAGACAGGCGTAATAACTGTGGAGTGTGTGTCTCCCCCCCCCCCAGTTTCTGTCAATAAAACAAAGCTCGTGTGGTCTGTCCAGACTAAGACAACTTTGCCCGTCAGGTGAACTAAAAAGTCTTTGAGCGCCATATGACTGACTTGAAGCTCTAGGTAGTTGATGTGTAGAAGTTGGTGTCTGGAGTCCCACAGTCCCAGTATTGTGAGGTGGTGAAGGTGAGCACCCCATCCTGTGGGGGATGCGTCCACTGTGAGTATGATCTGGTGAACAGGGTCAGGAAACGGCTGTTTACCAACACTACATCTTGTAACTGACCCTGTGACTGAGACCACTGATTTGTCAGACATTCCTGCAGCGGGCCACATGTGTAGTCTAGCATGTGGTACTATTGCAATGCAGGACACTATCATGCCTAAGATGCTTTTGACTGTTCTGACTTATGCGTTGGTTGGGAGAACCTGTTGCAGCAAGGTTGTGATGTTTTAAATCCCGATTCCATTTGGGTAGGCTAACCCTAGTTGTGCGTTGAGGGTAGCCCCAAGATACGGCTGGATCTGGGAAGGTCAGAGGTGTGATTTCTGTATGCTAATGGTAAAGCCTACCTGATGAAGGGGAAGCGTGGTCTGGGTGTGTTGCAGGCACAGTGGAAGCATACAGGATTTCATGAGCTAGTCGCCCAAGTATGGGAAGTCATGAATACTCTTCACTGCGCAGATATGCTGCAACTACAGCCAGACATTGGGTAAAAACATGCAGTAGTCACGCCAAATGGGAGCACCTTGAACTGGTAATGTGTTCCCTGTCTAACAATCACGAGGTATCTGCGGGGAGCTGGATGGATTGGGATGTATAAGTTAGAGTCCTTTAAGTCTAGTGCAAAGTCGCCCTGGTGTAGCAGAGGGATTACATCCTGGAATAGTACCAAAAGAAAGGGTTCTGATAGCATGTAACAATATAGTGGCCCGAGGTCTAAACCAGGCCAAAGTGATCTGTCTTTTTTGGGAATCAAAGTATAGGGGGTATACTCCCCTGCCTTTTGGATGAAGAGGGGCCTGCTCTATGCCCCTTTTGTGAAGGAAAGCCTGTACTTCTTGATTTTGCATATTTAATTGTTTTATGGAACGTTTGTGTTTGCGAGGTTTGGAGGTGTTCTGATGAGCTCCAGGCAATAACCATGCTGGATAATGTCCAACACCCACCAGTCTCTGTTATGGTTTTTCAAGTGGGGAAGAAATGCCGAAGACATCCACCGACAGGTATTAAATGGTCGTTGGTTTGTTTGGGGGGGGGGGGAATGGGACAAGAAGACAGTCACTGTTTGGAGGTGGAAGAGAGGGCGCAAGTGGAGGCACCTTTTCCGTGACCCATGACACTGTTTCCCCTCTATGAACCTTGGTAATATCCCCTAGAAGAGGCGGTTTGATGTTGCTGCCTGTAGGAAGTGAAGGCATCTGAAGATGATGTTGTGGTGCCCTGTTTGTATGTGGATCGTTGAAAGGAGCCATGAGCAGTGGGAGTTTAAAGTGCCCACATGGATTTGGCAACTTCTGTGTCTTTTTAATTTTCCATAAAGTTTCCACCTGGAGACTGAAGAGATGCTGTTGGTCAAAGGGGGCATTTAAAAGTGTCTGCTGTACTTCTGGCTTAAAACCAGATATGCACAGCCAGGCGTGCCTACGCAACAGTATACTTGTGTTTATGCTCCTGGCAGCTGTGTCTGCAGCATCAAGAGCACATTTGATTGAGTTGTTGGAGATCAGTTTGCCCTCTTGCACAACTTGGTTACCTTTTTCTTGTACTCCTCAAAAAGATGTTGGAGGAGCTCCTCCATTTCATCCCAGTGGGCTCGGTCATATCTTGCCCACAGCCCTTGAGTGTTGGCAATTCGCCAAAGGTTGGCTGTCTCTATTGTTACCCTTTTACCTGATGCATCAATAAGTTCAGACTCCTTATCGGGTGAGGGGGCATCTGCTGCTGTTTGGGAGTTAGCCCTCTTGCAAGCATTAGATACTACTAGGGAGTCTCAAGTAAGGTGAGCCCTAATATAAAGAGGATCTAAAGGTGCTACATTGTATTTTTCATCTACCCTTCCGGTAATATGGGTGTGTACCAGATCTTTAAAAATCTCATCTGCATGACATCATCCCTTTTAACATGGGCAGGCATTGGCAAGCCCTAGTGGTGGAAGAAAGCATCTCAAAGAGGAAATCACCATCTGTAGTGTCTTTGAGTAGGGGAACCTGATATGCAGCTGCCCTAGCTATGAGTTCCTGGAATGACGTGGCATCATCTGGGGGCAATGGTTTAGATGGGTAGAGGTCTGGGTTGGTATCTCCTGGGGGGTCAATGCCATAAGTGTCCCAAAGATCTGTAGGTGGCTGACCTACGTTATCACCCCTTTCTTGATCCCCTGTATAGGATTGCGGGGAGCCTTGTGGAGTGAAATCAGTTATATCACTGAGTGAGTGATAGGGTGAAGAAGGAGGTGGTGGTGGTGAGGGAGGTAGAGTAGGTGGTGGATAAGCAGGCAAAGGTGGCTGTTTAGGACTGGTGTATAAGCCCTCCTTCCTCTTTTTAGGTAGTGCAGGCAAATCAATGGCCTACTAGAATGGAAGCTGGCGCTTCAATAAAGTAGGTGTCAACTTCGCTATCTTTGCCAGAATTCGACCAGTAGAGTGCTGAACATGAATTTTCTATTGCTTCGGATTGAGCTTCTCCGTCATAGTTTCAGGGATCAGATTTGGTGCTGAAGTGGAAGGTTTCGGTGCCAAAGTAGGTTTTTGTTTCCGCACTGAAGTTGTCAGAGCCTGGATATTGGGAGAAAAGGAAGTAGATGGTCCGCTCGGCAATGACAGTGGTCGGCTCAGTACAGCAGCGGGAGGTTTCGGCTTCGCTTCCGCGCAAGGCTAGGGCATCCTTCGCAAATGGGCAGTGCCTACCATGGCCTGTCAGCAGTGGTAGCCCAGAAGCTGTATTTTTGGACCGTACCAGATGTCTTGTGGTGGGCTGGACAGGGGCAGGTGTACTCAAGGCACACTGTCTTGAAGGAAGATTTTTTAACTGCATGCTGAGCTCGGTTTCTGAGTCTGATTCAGAGTCCGGTATAAAACTCTTACAACTGCCTTGCTAGCACTTATGTAATTTTAACACAACGGAATGGTAATTCAAAGCAGAACAGCATTTCTGATAATGAACCAAACTTAATAGTTTGATTTTCTCATCATCCATCCGCAGAAGAAGTGCTTAACTGCCCGGGCATCAACATCAAAGGGCAGCCACAGAGAACGGCACTGCCTATTTGAGCCAGAAAGGGCCTTTGACCAGAACTCCTGTTTGGGTGATAGGTACAAGGCATGTGCAACACAGAACACCATACTGCCAACCTCCACAATCAAACATAGCTGCAAACAACCCAGACACTAATATAGCAGTCGCACAACACAGACCAACCTGGTACACACCTATCGCAAAGCTTGATGATCTAGTCATCCCAGAAACACGATTCACGCCAGCATATTCACACAAAGCTTGACAATCTCATCATCCCACAAACCTGTTTCTTGCCAGCACCCTCACACATATAAGACATCCTTCCCACAAGCTACAGCATGCATGGCAAGTGGTAACACTACTATACTGAGCAGCGGCAGCTCTTTCCCGCTCTCTGCAATTCAGATTCCCACCTTCCATCTCACCTACAAGGCCTCTGGGCAGAAAAAGGACAATTGATGAATTAAGATCTCCTCACCACCTTGTTGATCTGACATGCACATACTACCCTCTTAGGTGACTTCAACCTCGAAGACAACGCAAACTTTCTTAAAAAAATAAAATAAAAAAAAGTGTAAGCTACACCCTCTTCAATCACATTGATACTGTCAACGTGGTAATGAATGTATGTAACTAATACATTCAGAAGGTCACATCTTTGACTTGTCTTCTCAGAATCACCAACGATCGAAAGCAAACCACCCATTCTCCTAAACGGACCACCTGCTACTCTGATCTTTCTGCTCAGCATTCTCCCAAGAAACCTAGCACAACACAAAATAAAATAAAGCCTTTAGACCCATCAACTGCTTTTCCATAGGCAATCTAATACTTGAATTCAACTCTCACCTTATCAACTCCACAACTGATGCCAACATCCTTTTAAACAACTAACTATTTTTGGGAAAACTTTCATGCCCAATTACAATACGCAAATATGAGCCAAAGCATTCAGCACCCTTGTACTCCAGAGACAAATGATCCATCTGCAGATAGGAAACAACATGGAAATAAAAGAGAACTCCAGAGAGTTTGTGAAGAAATTGTGGAAGACGTCCACAGAAGGTTGTCAAGTAGGAAGGTGAAGGGAGTCACTGTTGAAACGCAGTTCAGGAGCCTCTAGAGGAGGGTGTTATATTTTTCTCTCAGTTATTGTTTCCCCTGTAGGGATCTTTATAAAATCCCCTATGGGAAGATGTATGAGGTTGGCCCTTTTGGTAAGTGTCCATAGCTGTGTTTTAGAGGCTTATTTATATAATGGCATACGAAAGGCGGTATGTGAAGCAGGGTACTGCAGGGATTTATCCACCTCATTATCTTTATTTTTTGTAGCCCCTGATCGACTTGTGGGCCAAAGAGGTGCTCCTTGTCAAATGGTACATTGAGAATAGTTTGCTGCACACCTCAGGATTAAATTCGGAAATATGTAGCCACGCATGCTGGCATAAAAGGACGCTGGTGTTGATGCCTCTTGCGGCCATGTCAGCAGAATCCAAAGCACAGTGAATAGAATTATTAGCAATAAGCAGGACTTAGTTGACTATTTCTGGGCCCCTCTTTCTCTGCTCTTCCGGGAGCTATTCTAGGAGCTCCTTCATCTCGTCCCAGTGGGCACAGTCATACCTTCCAAGATGGCCATGTGTGTTAGTGAAACGCCAATGGTTGTCGGCTTGGGCTGAAACCCGTTTTCCAGCAGCATCAATTAACATGCTCTCATTATCAGGGAGTGTAGCAACGCAAGCCGCTTGGGAATTATTTTTTCTTGCATTAGACACCACCAGAAAACCTGCAGGAATCTGACCTCTAATAAAGATGGTGTCTGAGGGCAAGGCTTTATATTTTAATCTACAAGCGGTTTGATGATATGTGCCCTGGCAGGATCTTTAAAAATGTCCACTGCGTGCCTCATCATTCTCTTTGGCACGGGGAGGTATTGCATGGCGAGATGCAATGTGGTGATTGTTTCAAAGATGAAATACTCCTCAATGGGCTCTTTCTCTAGGGCAAATGGTGATAAATAACCACCCTCACAATCAGCTCCAGAAAGGAGGTAGTATCATCTGGCAGAGATGGTGATGCTGGGTGGACATCTGTGTAAGAGACTACATTGTATGGTGACCAAGGGTTTGTGTCTTGTGGGAAAGTCACACTGTCACCCCCTGCTCTCTGATCATGGAAAGAGTGTTGGGGGGGGGGGGGGGGGGGTGGCCTGAGATGCGAAGACAAGGGGTTCACCCTATGAATGTCAAGTTGAAGGTAGGGTAGTGGTGTAGAGGAAGGCAAAGGAGGTTGTATGACTTCAGAGTGTCTAGCCATCCTTTTGTGGTTGGGAGGAGGCGTGAGATTAGCAATAGCCTCCTCAAAGGACAGCTTTGACCAAAACACATCCAGTCTGTGGCTGGATATGAAGCTGCTGTTTCTTACTGTCAAGGTGCTGCTTCATTCTATGGAGAATGGGGTCTATTTTAGTACTCGGCTCCAAAGGAGTGGTAACTTTAAATTTTTTCAGTGCCAAAGCAATTTTAAATTTTAACATTGAAACTACTAGTGTCAAGGCAGGTGGCAGTCTTTTCATAGCGAGGTGGTAGGTGCCGAATGGGAGCCCTGAGCTATCAGTACCAAAGCAGGAGCAGTACAGCTCAGGGCTAAGATGGTATGTTTAGGCTTAGTTTTTGGAGCAGAGCTCGATGGTGGGGCATCCGAATCAATCTTTTGGTGCCAACCATGGCCCGACACAGAGGCGGCACAGTACCCTTTGCTTCGGTGACAGTGGTTGTGTTTTTGGGCTGAACCGGGGAGCTGGTACTCACGTTTGGATGAGCTAGAGGAAGATCTTGCATTTCAAGAACCGTGTCCAAGTCTGACTAAGAGTGGTTGACCGAAAAGTTCTCCTCCTTGTAGAAGGTTCACCTAGTGTTTGGTGAGCACCTATGGTGTTATCACCTTATACCAGGCAGGCAGTATCTAGGAAGCCAGGGCTCTCTAGAGGTAGCTGTGAATGAGCAGCCAAGACTTATTTAGAATACATGCAAAGGTTATGCAATACCACTATAGTCACACAGCACTTACACACATGAAAGAACCACACAGTGTTACAAAAATAAAAGTACTTTATTATAGTAACACAAATACTAGAACACTTAATAGCAATTCCACCAACTGGGGGTATGTAACCACACTATTATATACACATTACAATCAGTAAATAGCATAGAAAGCAAGTACTGGCAAAAGCAATAGCAAAGAATGAGGGCCCCTGGGGGGCCTAACCATATAGTGAAACATTGAATGAGAAAAGCACAAGGAAGTGGAACCAGTAGAAGGGAGCTAGTGGAACTAGGAACGCCAGAAGGTGAGTACCAGAGTGACCCCCAGCGACCAGGAGAGCAGAGGTAAGTACCTGGTTTTCCCCAAAACCAATAGGTCTATGGGAAATAATTGTGCAAGACCCTATCAAGGCTGGAAGAACCCAAAGGTGGATCCTGACTGAAGAGGACCTGCAAAGGAAGGGGACCAAGTCCAGTACGTAATGGAGTGTCCGGTTGTGGAAGGAGTAGGAGCCACTACCCACACTTCTGTGGATGCAGGACCTGGTTGATGGTGGACGAAGAAGATCAGCAGTCCAGCACAGGAGTTGAAGATGAATCCCAGAAGTTATGCAAGTGATGTCCCACACTGGCAGTCGTGATTCAGTCGGTTAGTGGTGCTGGAAAATTACCAACAAGCCTAGGTAAATGTAAGAGACGGAGAAGAGGGTTTGCAAGACTGAAGAGGACCAGCAAGGTCCAGGGAACTCGACCCAAGGAGGAGAGTGCGGGGTGACCCTCAGCAGCAGGTTGAATCACAAGAGGAAGCAGCTCCCACATGCAACCCACTAGCAGCAGGCACATAAGACGCAGTGAGGCCCACTCAGCACACCAGAAAAGGAGTCCCACGTCGCTGGAGCAGTAGGCAGAAGACTGTTTTGAGGGAGAGAGTGCTGGGGCCCAGGCTACACGGAGCCTGAAAATCCCATGGAGGAGGAACAAACAAGCCTTGTTATCTTCAAGAGTCACAGTGCACTTATGAGAAGATGAGTAGGGGGTATGTACTATATAAAGTGAATAATGAGCAGGAAGAAGTGGAGAAAATATCAGATTTATTACAACATACAGTGATCAATGCCACAATGTACGTAGCATTTTGAATAGGAATATATATTTATACACTCCAGTGTCAACATATGTAGGCGGGAATACTTAGTGCTTATGAATACTAATGAGGATCCCCTGGAAGAAAGCTTATAGATTTCAGAAATTTTCATCACAGAAATATAAGGAAAATGCATTTCTGCCAACGTTTGAGGTTTGTGGGCATTGTGGGTTAAAACAAACAAATAAAAAACCCTTATGGGATCCATGCAAGTTACCCCACCCTGGATTCTCCCAGGTGTCTGGTTTTAAAAAAGTGCAGGTTTGCTACATTTACCTAGGTGCCGGCTGAGCTAAGGCCCACAATCCACAGCTACCTACTTTGCAAACAACTGGACTGTCTTGAGTAGAAAAATGTGAGGTGTCCATGCTGTGTTTTGGGCCGTTTCCTGTTGGAGGCACTAGGTCTACCCACACAAGTGAGGCACCATTTTTTATTAGAGGGCACATGGGAGCATAGAATAGTAGGAAGTTAGCTATTGCAATAATATCTTGCTGTATTTGTGCCTTCCAAAGGCACGCCAGTGTATAAGAAAGAAGACATTTTGAAAAATATCCTCTATATCGTGTGTTCCTAAGGGTGCCCACAAATTCAGAGATGTACAAATAACTGTTCCTAAATGTAATATCTTGTGCCCGTTTCTGAAATATACAGGTTAATATTGTACAGTGCAGCTCAGTTGTTGGCTTTGGGTACATCGGGCTCTTGGACAACCTACAAACCCTACATATCCCCACAACTAAAAGGGCCTAGCAAAAGTATTGGTGCATTGCTTTTGTATATCGGCCATTATGACAAAAAGTTAGAGATTAAAACATTGTCACAAACGGCTGTTTTTTTCATTCTCGCTTTCAATAATTCTTTATTTCAACACTCAGTTTATTTGGGGAAAATCTTTTTTAGTATGCCCAACCCCCTGCAGCACAACCCCTTTGGCTGCCAGTTTACAGAGAAGGGAAATGTCTGCAGTTGAGGTAATGTGTGTGTCCATTTGTTAATGCTGTTCGAACTTCTATTTATGGTTCATTAATGAAAAACCTTCATTATTAGGGTGAGCACTGTAAATAAACGTTTTAAGGTCACACTGCACTACCGGCAGTAATTCAGGTAAAAAATAAATATGAGGCTGGGTATAACGAGCCCAGAATGATCTCTGATTAGATGCAAATGTTTGCAGAAGCTTGTAAGCAAGAATTATGATTCTTAGCTTTCAAAATAAAATGATCAGAAAAAAATCAAGTAGGAAATTTGAGATGCTATTACTTTGAAGCGTCACTTAGTTAAACGTGTTGATGCATGCTAGTATTTCCAAAAAATATTACTAACAGAAGAATCAGTGTAACCATTTTCAACAAGATTGGGAAGCATGAAAATAAACATGCACTGGCAAAGCCAACCAATCCAACAATTTGTCTTTTGGATTCGTCAATGTATTTCTTTTTTTGACATACCTTTTGTAATACTTTATTGTTGTTGGAGCTGCCAGGCCCCCACCATTGTAACAAACACTGGCAAAAAGAAACAAAGTTTTTGTTCTCAAAAAGCACACATTGCTCCCAGTGGCGTAACAAAGGCCCTGCAGACTCCCTCGAAGGGGACCCCTCAGCACAGCACCTGCCCTAGTCTGAAGCCGGATCCTCTATGCTCTTTGCAGGGGTGCCACCTCCAATTTTGTTACGCCACTGATTGCCACAGTAGTTCTTAGCACTGAACAAAACTACTTTGCGTGCCACTATGCTCCCTATGGAAGAGCGAATGCGATCACTCACAGTAAAGCCAGGTGATAGATAGAGAAATAGAAGTTTAACTAAAACAAAATGTCTTTGTTAATGCCAGACCTAATTAGGGACCCTATTCTTAAACTAAAGTCACAAACGTACACCCATAGGATATATCTTTGAATTAGTGGCTTTCATGAACTCACAAGAAATTACATAGGTAGACCAGGTAATCGGACTCCTGGAAAATATTTGTGAACTGTATTTTAGCACAAACAAATAGGCATGTGTAGATTTGCTAATGTGAAAATCTACTGAGCTTTTACAAGTTCACATTCCCTCCAACCACTTTTTTCCAACCCTGAAAGAACTTCTACTTCTGCCATTGTCAGAAGTAAATTTCCAACCTTTACCATTAGGGGAAAAGATTACAGAAGAGGTGGTAAAAATCCTTAAAACATGCAAGTTAGAAGGTTTAAAGACTTGAAGGCATTCCAGCCTTGGGAGTATTGCTTCCTCCAGCCCAAGTATGTAGATCTGCGGAAAGGCGGCAAAATAAGACAATTGCTATAGTAGGGATTGAAATTGCAAGTATTCATGCTCTACTATAGTAGTAGCCCCAGCATAATCAGAGCTCTTACATAAAGAGATTGTTGTCATAATTTGATGCCACACTACGTGACACCAAAGGGACAAGTAGATTTGTTTTATATATTTTTTTGTGGCCTGAAAATGTGAGATACAAACCACAAAGCCAATTATAGGCAACGGGTACAATGCATTCCTAGGTTAGATTTCTGAATGTCCCGACGCTGTCTGGTAGGCTAGGACTTAAAAAGTGCTCAGCACTGGGACGCAGGGGTGGAGAGGCTTTAGTGTTGGGGAAATGCCCAGGTGCAAAGGGGTTACGTTAGATTGTTAGGACTGTAAAAACAGGTTGAGTGCAGTCGTAACCATGAATGCTTTTAAGCCATAACTCAAAGGCACAATATCCAAAAAAAACATGCACAAACGAGAATAAAATAAGGAACGTAAATCTGATACTCTGGTTTGAACTTTTGGGGTTAACCTACATTTAGATTGTAATTTAGGGGTGCATAATTAATAAATACATCTAAAATACATTAAGCATTTTTTGACAGTGGCATAGTACTTTAATTAAGCTATCAGAATTCAAGACAGCCTTCAACTGAGACATAGGATGATTTATTCTTTTTCAGCTGTTGGTTGTAAAAGTGCACAGATGAACATTTTGTGCTTGGAACCGCATAGCAGGCACCAGTCCATAGCAAGGATCCATAGTGTCAAATTAAAACCAAGAGGAAAACAGAGTGATTTCATGTTAAAATGCCTTTGAAACAGTAATTTCAGAGTGCGAGCTATTCAAATTCTAAATGTATTGTTCCATAACCGAAGCCCCACTGGTCAATATCCTTATACGGGTTCAATCTTTAAAATCCCAGAACTGCAGAGGTAAGCTTGAAGGGAGAACCTCCAACTGCAGCCCACATAACTTCCTAATTTCAATGTCAAACTGTTCAGCAGAATAATAGTTTATCCCCTCTTGCATATCAGGAAATTTAGCACTGATATCAGTTTTTAAATTTTTTGGGGCCAAATAAAATCTGTCTCTGTTTCAGTCAAATGTAGGTTCTGCAATGACAGTTTAGTTTTGATCTGGCTGTTTATCAAGAAACTGTTCAGAAAGTACATGGTTCACCACAGCATCTGAGGTTTGCCAGCTCGAACCTTGGAATCCCCCACGTCCGCAGCACCAAGCAGCTGTTCCCCTGTCCCTGACCCTGCACACGCTGCCAATCGCGCGTTCGAGGCCCTCCTCCACCCTCAGGCATCCACCTGCGCCTCATCCCTGGTGTCTAGTGGGCTCTGGTAAGCGTCACTAGACTCGTGCTTTATACAGTTTTAGGTTTTGTGACTTGTTCTCTGTGCCTTGAATTATTGTGCCGTTCATGTTATTGTGACTCGTTTTTTTGTGCCCTGTATTAGTGTGCCGTTCACCCCTCAGTTTCTCCTTCTGTGCCTTTTCCCAGTTTTTTCCACCACTTTTGCCTCTTGTGCGCTCCCCTTTCCGCCGGCTCTCTCCGAGCAGCATTCCCCGCCGCTGCCTCCCGGCGGCCCAGCCCCCCTCGCGCCTCCATTCGCCACTCCCTCCCGCCTCCCTGCTGCTCCTCCCCCCCCTCCCTTCTTAATGGCGGTCGCTGCGCGGAGGCGCGCCAGAGGCAAGCTAGTCTGCGCCTGGACCGCGCCCATCGCCGCCCCCCTGGTCCGCGAGACCCCTGCACCTCCAGACGCTGCTACACGGCCGACCAACTCAATGCCCTCAATCCCGGCCGCATCACAGCATGCTCCCAGTCCTCACCGAGGAACACCCACGGACCCTTCGCATGCCGCACCTGCAGATTCACCTGCGACAGAACAACGAAACCAACAAAGACCAAAACTAACCACCTCCACTGCATACTCCTCACCACCCACTCCGCACGCAAGCACGCCATCGAGCTCTGGGACCTGCTCGACTCCACCGCCCCAGACGTAGCCTTCCTGACCGAAACCTGGTGGAACGACTCCTCGGCACCCGACATCGCAATAGCCATCGCGGACGGCTACAAGATCATCCGTAGGGACCGCAACAACGGAATCTGAGGAGGCATAGCCATCGCCCACAAATCCTCCCTCAAGGTCGACACCCACACTGACGACTCCCTCAAGACCGGCGAACACCTACACTTCCGCATCCACACAACCCCAACACCACTCTCAGAGGAACACTCATCTACAGACCCCCCGGACCACGAGCACCATTCAGCGAATCCCTCGCCAATCTCACCAGCACCCACGCACTCACCTCAACAGATTACATCCTCCTCGGGGACCTAAATTTCCACCTGGAGAACAACAACGACACCAACTCCACCACTCTAATCAACAACCTCACCAACCACAACCTCAGACAACTCGTCAACACACCAGCCCACACTGCCAGCCACACGCTTGATCCCATCTTCTCCTCAAGCGCCCACGTCACCTTCAGCCATACTATGGTACTCCACTGGACCGACCACCACTGCATCCACTTCACAAGAAACATACCGAGCACCATCGCACCCAACAACCACCCCACTAATGCTGGAGCAAAGTTACGGAAGACCAGCTTACCAACACCCTCGCCCAGAACCCACCCCCCGACCCAGACACCGTCGCCCACAACCTCACCCTGTGGATCAACAACTGCGCCAACACCCTTGCGCCACTCAAAAAATCCACCGACAACCAAGCCAGTAGAAAAGCCACCTGGTTCACCGACGAACTTCTAAACTCCAGACGCAACTGCCGGAAGCTAAAAAAGGAATGGCTCCTCAAACGCACACCTGACAGCCTCTCAGCCCACAAGGACGCCACCCGCAAGCATCACCAACTCATCAGACAAGCCAAACGATCCCACTTCAAAGACCGCCTGGACAACAACGCACACGACAGCAAAGAGCTCTACAGCATTGTGAAAGAACTCTCCAACACCAGCGCCAACGTCGACATCCCTCCATCCCAGAAACTCTGCAACGCACTGTCCACCTTCTTCCACCAGAAGATCACCGACATCCACCACAGCTTCGACGCCACTCCCATGTCAGACCCCACCCCCGAACACTCCACCTGTGCTAACCACCTGACCTCCTGGACCAACGTAAACGACACAGACACGCAAGATCATGAACTCCATCCACTCAGGATCCCCATCAGACCCCTGCCCCCACCACATATACAACAAAGCCAACTCCACCATCGCCCCCCAACTACGGAAGGTCATCAACATCTCCTTCGAAACAGCGACATTCCCTGAAAAATGGAAACACGCTGAAATCCGCGCCCTCCTCAAGAAGCCCAAAGCAGACCCCAACGACCTCAAGAACTTCCGACCCATCTCCCCGCTCCCTTTCCCAGCAAAGGTGATTGAAAAAATCGTCAACACACAACTAACCAGCCACGAAGACAACGACATCCTAGACCCCACCCAGTCCGGCTTCAGACGAAACCACAGCACCGAAACCGCCCTTCTCGCTGCCACAGACGACAGACGCCAAATGGACAACGGCGAAACATCAGCCCTCATCCTCTTGGACCTATCTGCTACCTTCGACACAGTCTGCCACCGCACCCTGAAATCACGCCTCCACGAAACCGGAATTCAAGGAAAATCCCTCGACTGGATCATCTCATTCCTCTCCGGCAGAACCCAGAGAGTCCGCCTCCCCCCCTTCCGCTCCGAAGCCACCGACCTCATCTGCGGCGTCCCCCAAGGCTCATCCCTCAGCCTGACGCTGTTCAACATCTACATGGCCCCCCTCGCACAAGTGGCCCGACAACACAACCTCAACATTCTCACCTACGCCGACGACACCCAGCTCAACCTCTCACTCACCAAAGACCCACGCACCGCCAAAACCAACCTCCACGAGGGAATGAAATCCATCGCCGAATGGATGAGAAACAGCCGTCTGAAACTGAACTCAGACAAGATGGAGGTGCTCATCTTAGGACCCAACCCCTCCGCCTGGGACGACTCCTGGTGGCCCTCCGCACTAGGAACCCCACTGACACCGTCCGACCACGCTCGCAACCTGGGCTTCATCCTCGACTCCTCCCTCACCTTGTCTAAACAGGTCAACGCAGTTTCCTCCTCCTGCTACAACACACTCCGCATGCTCCGCAGAATCTACAAGTGGATCCCGACAGGAACAAGAAGAACAGTGACACAGGCCCTCGTCAGCAGCAGGCTGGACTACGGCAACGCACTCTACACAGGCATCCCAGCAAAAGAACTACTACGCCTCCAATGCATCCAAAACGCCTCCACCCGGCTGATCCTCGACGTTCCCCGCCACAGCCACATCTCCCACCACCTGAGAAACCTTCACTGGCTCCCCGTGGACAAAAGGATCACTTTCAAGCTTCTTACCCACGCCCACAAAGCGCTCCTTGACACCAGACCAGCCTACCTAAACAACAGACTCAGCTTCTTCACCCCCACCCGTCAGCTCCGCTCCACTATCCTCGCCCTCGTATCCGAAGAAAGACCTCCGGCGGCAGATCCTTCTCATACCTCGCCGCCAAGACCTGGAACACCCTCCCCACCAACCTGCGACAGACCCAAGTCCTACTCACCTTCAGAAGACTCCTCAAGACCTGGCTCTTCGACCAGTAACAACAGCCCCCCGCGCCTTGAAACCGTCATGGTACGTAGTGCGCTTATAAATCCAATGACTGATTGAATAGTAAACCTGGTGTGACATTCTCCACTAACCCAATAAGTGAGAGAGTCCTTTTTGCCGATTATAATTTCGCAAAAGGGAACCAATAAATGCAATTTGTTCACCTTGGCTGGGTAAACGGTTCATAATCATGCCTTTGTACCTGTATATGTGGATGATTAACTGTCAGCCCTTAAATAAAGTAGAGCGAACTGCCCAAAGTGAGAGTTCCTGATGAACTTGCAAAATAAGAATTCAGGGACATGAGTTGGTCAAGTTTCAGCAGAAAATCAGAACACGTCAATTTTATCAGACTAATATGGTTCCACAAGTTGGGGTACAAGCCTTGGTACTGACGAGAATGCTACTGAAGTGGAATGGAAACAATCAATGCTATGTGTTGGTCCCTACTTTCCCTCATTACTTTCCTAAGATTGTGTACTTAAAGCTTGTCCCAAGTGCAGCCACATTCTAAATTGCACATTTATGTACAGAAAGCCTCCCAGTTTTCACACTGAAGTACATTGTCTGCGTACTGGCTCACTAAATTGTATTACAGGATTCTTGGCACAGCATCATCAGGCCCAGCAAACACCAGGTTTGAAGAAGTGAAACTTAGATACTAAAGCGCGCTATCACAAGACCCATCAAACTTCCTATGGTTTTGCAGTTAGGAGCATGATCAACCAGAAAATTCTCAGCCTTCTCAGTTCAGAAATGAGGTCGGTGTAGGTGGAATTTTCACATCCCTGTTGGGGGTGAAACTATCTTTTCTAATGAATGATTAAAATACAGGTTTAGTAAACATGCACTTCCCCACCAAGCGACACTGTCAAAATTATGTGACCAGAAGTTGTTCTACTGAATGGGTGGTAGAATACGGGTGTAGATTCAAGATACTGGATGTGGTAATGAATGAACTGTGTTTGAAAGTATGCAACAGCTTTCTCCCATCATTGATGCAGGTGTCTCCTTTACCAGCACCTTACTGAAACTGCTAGGAGTCATTTTTCAGTGATACACAGTGGCTCATTAAGGACATGTTTCCTCAAAGACCACATGTAGACAGGTCACTTTTTTTCTACAAGGCTTTATGGATGTTGAATGAATCCAGAGCTGAAAAACGAAACCTGATATTTTCGGGTTCAAACTTGAATTTATAAAACCCGAAGAAAAAAAAAACACTCTCAGAGAAAGAAACAATGAAAATGATGCTCCCAAAAAAGAGAAAACTCCATCCAGCAGGTACACAAAACGGTAGCACACGGGCTGAATGGCTTAGGACACTAGTATGTCCGCTGATAGAAAAAACACAGGAACTGGGCTATAGGATTAAAGATAAATTGGTCAATCTGAGAAAAATGTCTAAGACCGTCTCACTGAAAATTCTGGATTAACGGGTCACTGGAAATACTATTACTAAGAAATACATCATTTCTCCGAATAATAAGGCCATTGTATCAGCTGGATAGGTTTCAGAAATGCCTCGGGTGAACCCTTTAAACTATCTTGATCAAATGCATCACTTGCCTTCCATGCTCTATGCTTAGCACAGTAGTGTGTCCACGAGCTTAAAGAAAAGAAAGCATGTTACTGGTTTCATAACTCAAAGTTAAAATGAAACAAGTCTAGTAAGCGTGATTGGTATAGTAGCAGTGAGTTATCAAGAAAAATAATAATAATAACTTACCTCTTCCTTGTCAGCAGCTGCCGGCAAGCCTTGGATCTGAATAAACCTGCTGGCGCACTCTTCCCCAGAGGAGGCAGGTCTATAATCTTGGTCCTGAGAAATAGGGTACCAGAAATTTAGAGTCAATTAACATTTTTTAAGACGCAAAAAGGATGCAGCAGAAACATAAACAGGCATGCATACAATATGCAAATGTTCTATCGCAACTACGGAGCCAAGGTAAACTATGGACTGGTAAAAGATCATCTTATCCTGCCCAGGTTTTCTTACCCAGCAATAACTACAGAATATTTCAGGCATAGTATCGATTGTGAGAACTATAATATAGGCTAGACAAAGCAGGTCCCTGTACTCTTCACAGTCTTATTTATATTTAAATTATTTCGTTTGTTTTTAACAGAGCGTTTGACATACATTAGGGTTAAATGTCTTAAGAACCGTCTTCCAGGTACCAAAAACAAGCTAATGGAGAACTCGCACGTCAAACTATCTCTATTTCACCTCTAAATTAAGGATATGGCACTGAAAAACAATGCGAGAGAGTCACTAAGAGGAAGGGGAGACAAACCTTAACCAATGTCAAAGCATTAATCGAAAGGCAAGTAAAACAGAGCGGTCACGGACCCTTATCACAGCAACAGGAACTTGGGTCAGTTGGTCATGTTTAGGAATTCAATCAACAAAAGACATCTATAGAAGTAAGGCCTTAGCGTCTCAAATGAATAACAAATCTGAATCTTGAGACTTTTTAACCTACCAACAATTTTTCAGATAAGGGTTGAGGAGGCTAAATCAAAGACGGCACAATACAACTCCTAAATGGCTCTGCAGTCCTCTCTAAGCATCTATACTCATTTTTTGAATCCCGCTCATAGGAAAACTGAACAAAGGGCTTAGCATCTTCCAGCGAAGTGAACCTACCCTCAAACAATGCAGCTGTGCTAGGTTTCAAGGAAAAGGCAGGTAATGTCTGACGTGTTTTTTTGTTTATAATTGCAAATTGAAACAACCGCCACAAAAGGCTCCGAAGAAACAAAATAACCAAAGAAAAACGTTGAAATGCCGAAGCAGATGAGAGAGAAGATAGTAGAAAATAAAAGGGAGAATGACTGTTTTCCAGCGATAATTAACACTTTCCCCATATTATGAACTGAACATCTAAGCAACTGAAACACTGACTGGTGAAGTACATAGTGTAGTCTTGAAAATATAGTGATGGTTAAATGTTCTAGCAGGTAATGAGGAGGACAAGACGAAAATTCACGATGTCTTAGGGTAAACAAGTCTGCACATAAAAGTGTAACTGGTCACATACTTGATAATACACTCGTATCCTCAATGAGGGCATTTTTAAACTAGACTACTTTTACGAATCTATCTTAATGGCCATCTGGAAAAAAAACTGTCTAGATTAGGTTGGAAAATAACTAACAAATATGGACAGAAAATGTATTTCGGCAAACATTTGACAAATGGCGAATTGCAAGAGGTCTCTAAACAAACTTTCAAAAGTAATCGAACTCGAAAGCATTTTTATGGAGAAGTTTGAAACACTAACATTATTTTAAACTGGTTCCTGAATAAAACAATGAGTAACTGCTATTGTGAACTGCTGTGGTTATGTGGATGAATAAAGTTGGGCTGCTAAAAGGGCTCTTGAAGTGAGTTATCAAAATGTCAACTCTTTCCATTGAATTTCTGTTAAACTATTCGGTTGGTCATAAAAAGGAGGCACATTCGTAGCAGCGTTTTGACACAATTTGTGGTCCATAACCACAACCAAACCATAACGCCAGACATGAGCTTTCTGTATGAATCTTCACCATGCCTGACCAGATAAGCAAAGGGTAATTGAGCAAGTTTAAGTCAACAACTTTCAAAAACTTTTTATTTTCAAGACCACAAGGTGTGAAAGATCGCGGCCTGAATACCCTAAATAGCCTTTCCAAAGGCCAAACTCTTCTCCACAACGTTTAGTTTACTACTTGCTGTAAACTATGGGAATTAATCAGAGTTTCTGACGCTGTCTTGATTAGGACAGCTGGCATAAACGTCAATGGTCATAAAGTAACTCGTTTGTAATGAAAGAAGCCGGTGCAGAAACAGTAAAACTGAGTAATCTTTCTAGAAGTACCTTTTCCAAATCAAAAGAATAGTTTGAATACTAAATGTTATAGACCTTGGTCTAACCTCCTGGGAATCTTAAACGTTCTCCACTGAATGAACTCAATCATCCAGAAATCAATGAGTGCCAATTTATCGGCTATGATCAGGGCCACTGGAATTGTGCGGCAGGGAGGGTCAAATAATGCAGCAAGAAAAGGCAAATTATGTGACATAAACCAGCACGATATGTAATATTACTTCATTTAATCATTTTTAAGCTTGGTAACACCATCTGGGCATTGGCTGCACCTTGCTACACCAGTTTAACACCAAAGTATAACAATAAGCCACAGGAAGCTGACCAGTCCAGCTTTGAGCTAGAAACAATTTTTTTGTGAAATCTGCAGATTATGCGGCAGGTGATGAATTATGTGGCAACTGCTGCAAATCTATAATTATGCAAAAATCACCACACGCACACATTCGCATAATTCCAGTGGCCCTGGCTAGAATCAAACAAGCTCTGCTTTGGTAGTGAGTACAGTAGAGATTACAAGTCACTGTAATGTTGCCCACTTTAAATAGAAGAGCAAATATGAAATTAAGAACGTTTTACGCCAAGCCATGTGCCTAGAATAATATTGCAAACAAACATGCATGGGCATGCGAGAGAAAGCATGTCTAAATTTATAACAAGCAACTCACAAAAACAATAGGCTAACTAGATATCAGTCACCGCAGATGTTTTCAGTCATGCAGATTCGTAATAATTTAAAACTTTAAAAATGTTACATGCAATCCGGAAACATTTCATTTCACCCTCTCTAAAGGCATAATATTTTCACACTTCACTAACAGGGGAATAAGGAGGATATCCTCGACAGATATGTGAAAAGCCTTTGAATAGGGGCGTCTTGCTTATCATCATTGCGACTAGTGCTGTAACCACATGTAATGTTAGAGCGAAGAGTGCTCACCACATCTGTGACCTTTGTGTTTTTCGGGTCCAATGCCGCTGAAACCGTAGAGGAAATACGTTGAACAAACCCATCAAATTCTTCTCCAGAAGACCTAGCTGCATGTTCCTCCTTGGCCGATCTTGTGTGTGGGGTAGATCCCTGGCCGATCTTGGTCGATTTGGCTGTGCCTCTTCCAGGTTTGCTCATCTGTGTAGCCATCAATTTATTATTTATACGATGAACAATCTTATTGGAACGGGCAGGGTAAAAATAAGGTTTCTTTAACAGATGAATGTAAGCAAGTTAGATGGACGCCAAATTGAAAGGTAACTCATTTAACTGCTTCTTTACCATCAATTCCATCCCCAGTCAAAGAGGCGAGCATGAATAATATGTATTTATGTTCATGAGACCCCTTTATGCCTAGTACATTCTCAGCCGATTCTACTCACGGCCAGTCGGCATTATGCCACCCAGTAGTGGGGCTGGAAACTGCTTCTCGGTACAGTTCATCATACTCATTCACAACTTACCAGCATGCATGTGCGGATAACAGCTATATCTTTTCTACTTCTTAAGTGTAAACCCTCATCAACTCCCTCGTAAGACGCTAATCAATGAAAATGTCTAGTCTCGCAGGAGATGAGTCGGTGGGAGAGTGTTGGGAATGGGAGAGCCCTAGGCTACAAGTATTTGTCATTAAACTCCTATAGCATGTCTTAATACAATTCCAGCTAACTGGAAGAATACCTTTCAGACTTATTAGTGGAACTGCACATTACTACTTGAGGTAGCATCAAGTACTTAATTTCTGGAGAATGTTTTTGAGGTGGGGTTCACTAAGACACCCTACAGATGTTCTTAGAGGGGACAAGCTGGGGAATAAAAAAACAGAAAACGTGGTGTGATTAAACGCTTACAAGAAAACAAGTTCACAAAGTAGCAATGCAAAACACTGGCAGTATGGTATCTCGTCAAAGTGACATTGGCCTTAGCTGCTTGTATATCATATCTAATGACAATGTTAATTGTGTCCTGTTAGAATAGATAGTGTAACAGATTATTCAACATCTCATCAGCCTCAAACATGCAATATGAAGATAAATTCCATTTATTTATTGAAATGGAAAATAGTTTTGAATAAACTGAGGATGGATAGGGCGAACCTCCTTACTTAGATTAAAAATCCTATCTTATCCCAGGGGTGCACAGAGCTTCAAGTTAATTAATGCACCTTGAGTGATGGAGATGAAGATGGTCAACTTTCATCATAGCATGAGCATGCAAGTAGCCATTAATTCTAACACCGTGTGCTTAGTATGCGACTCAAATTTTAATTTCACCAAGCTAAACAACTCCTAATGGAAGAAAGAGATGAAGGCCAATAAGGTGGTTTTAATGGAATTAATAAGAACAGTTCCAGTTGGCAACCATTGCCATCGGGGAAAATAGCGAGGCCAGCCCAATAAGAAAACAGCAGCTGCGATTCCGTGCTGGGATCTTGTGGAGACTTTACTGACAGCTGTCAGTACAGTGGGATAACTTTGTCAGGAACAAATTACTTAAAGTAGAGTAACTGAAGAAAGAGATGGAGAACTTGTGCACTTTCCACCATTAATACGTTTTTGGATTCATAGCGCTGAAGGGCAATGTGTCATGCAGATAGAGGCTTTCAGAGAGCTAGTACTGACAGGTCTAAGCTAAACCTTTCAGGATGATCGTGCAGTGGGTGCTCTACTTGAGTTTCCTGAGGAACCTAAACTCTTGGATAACTCTGAAAGAGGCAAAGGAGGTTGCCTAGCTAAATAAACATGAAAACGTCAATGTGTTTGGCCTCATCAATAAAAGAAGCCACGTAATGTATTTAGAACAGAGATTGACCACCAAAAGGTGCCAGTGTGTAGCAACACTGGCCTTATAAAGTTTAGTTGCGGCACTCAGACATCATGTTAAATGGTAGGCCACCAACCAGGTTCTGTGATCCAAACCCCAAAGTTTATGTGATTCCAAGCATATATCGTTCGAGCCCACAATGCCCTATCTGATGACACACCACATTGCTGTCATACTGTCTCTAAGAATCTGCAGAGAACAAATACAAACTGAGGGCAAGAACACCGACTGCCAAATGTATTGCTGGGACTCCCCACGGCCCTTCAGCGGAGTCAACTGTCACCACTTCAGAAACTGCAGGTAGAGGGAAGAAGGGTTTCCCCACAAGAGAGTGCTTATAGGAAGGTGCTTATATGGTCGCAAGCATGTCCTAATGCTGAAACCACTGAAAACAAAGATACCACTTGAAGGCACACATGCATGAATGACCGGTTCCCTGCAGGAAGTCAGAAGTCTGGGCAGGGGAATAACTGTCAGGGCTGGTAGAAGAACTCCTTCCTAAATCATGAGACACAGCCTGAATTTGCCAAATCATCAGGGAAGGTGGCTATGTCCCGAGAGATATTGTGTCCAACACACTCTTAAAAGGAAGTGTGCTGTGAGGCATACAGTTGAGACTTAGGCTGACTGATCAAAAGCCCCAAATTGAACAGAGAGCTCCGCAGTGGCATTCAAAGGTTTGACATGAGTTGCTGTAAGTCCGCCTTTAGCACCCACTCGTTAAGGTACTGTAATACGGATATACCCTCTCTGAAATGTGCCACCACCACTATCACCACCTTGGTACACTAGAGGTGCCAATGTCAATATTAATGGAAGTAATACAAATTGATAGGTTCAGAGCATACCACAAAGCACAGTAATCTCCAATGAGACTACAGGATAAAGAGTGACAGCCTGAGCCTTACAAGACAAGGACATTATCCAGTCTCAGTTCCACAGCAAGAAAGACATGTGCAATGGATGAAAACTTGAATTTCTCAGTGCACAGATATGTATTCAAGACCCTGAGGTTGTGAGGTCGAAAAAAGGATCTAGCAGATTGTCCTCCCTAGGAACAAGAAAACAGCAGGTGTAACATCTATGCAATAAGTCTCGTTTTGGACTAGTCCCATGGCTCCTTTGCTCAGATATAAATGCAGGTAAACACGGAAAGAGAGGACAAGAGAATTTTTTTTTTAAGGGACGGGGATATAATTCTGGAGAGGGAGGGCATAACCCTTTTTCTACATCCAAAAGGGACTATCTGTTTGTTGTAACTGCCTGTCAGGCATATGAATGGTACAATCACCTACCTCCCACAGGCGGTACTGACCTTGCTGAAGAAATTGGTTCAGCTGAACTGACTGTGAAAGCGGACCCTGGCATAAAAGGTATACCCCCTCAGTATTTGCAAAACTTGCCTTATCTGTGAAACTAGCACGTAGGGGAAGCCAGGCCCAGAGAGAGAATGAGAACTAGCCATGGGCCACACTGTTTGATTCACTAAGGAACTAAACCAACAAGTGACTTACTTTCAGTAATGCCTTATCTGGTAGAGACTATCCTGTCACAGATTCCTTACCTCAGAATTATTCCTGGGTGCCTGGAACCAGAAATATTTCGTGAGCAGTACCCATACGCACCAGTAGGTGGAATATTTTGGATCCCTGCGTGGTTTGACTGCGCTGGAAATGCCTCTATTGGTGTCAACCCAGCTGACTGACTTTTTCATGACTCAGGCCAGGAGGCAGAGCCAAGAACAACACAGACCACTGGTGTTGAAAAACTAGGGTCCAAAACAGGGAACAGCCTTGTACCTAGATATCTGGTCTCAGAACGGGAGGATGGGTGGGTGGGTCGGTAAGGAATCTGCAGCTAAACAGAGTCTATACCAAATAAGGCATTACCGAAGTGACTTGTTCAGCTGACAGAGCTTCTAGTCACAGATTCCTTACATTTGAATAGATACCAAAACAATACCTTCCCAGAGGTGGGGCTGCAGATATTTCACACTAAAAAGTCCTGCAGCACCTGACTGTCCAGGCAGAAGTTCTTGTTAAACATGTGCAGAGATGCCTATGTTGTTGCCTGGCAGATGTCCAAGACCAAAACTTTGCGTGCTAACGCCATGGTTGCAGTCTTGACTCCTGGATTAAGCATGCAAACCCTCAGGGGGTTGCTTCCTGGCCAGTGCATAGCAGTTTTAACAGGAGAAGGTTCACATCTACACAGCATTCCCCTACTTAGGTCCGACATACCCAACAAAGATTTGGTCGTCCACCCAGAAACCTTTTGTGCGGTCTAGGTAGAATGACAATGCTCTTTTAAGGTCCATTCAATACTGTTGCTGCTCTTCCTTAGAGGGATGTGGCAGAGCCGAAAAGATAGGCAGGGTGATGGACTGGCCTACATGAAAGGGAGTGACAAAGTTCGGTAGAAAGGAAGCTCTAGTGAGAAGCATCAGCTTGTCTGGTAAGATGGTTAGGTATGGAGGCTTAGGATGACAAGGCCTGGAGCTCTGACCCTCCGGGCAGATGTTATCACCACTAGGAAGGCAGTCTTGATGGTAAGGAGCCGGAGAGGACAGTTACGCAGCAGCTCAAAGGACATACACATCAGAAAAGTGATCCCCGGATTGAGGTCTCACTGAGGCATAATGAAGGGTGAAGGTGGAAATGTGAGGATTACCTTTCAAAAGCCTATTTACAACAGGGGATTGGAACAGGGACAGCAACCACAGAAAGGCTAAGATGGCAGAAAGATAGCTCTTGAAAGTGCCCAGAGCAGGGCTCTGCTGGGCAAGTAAAAGAATAAAGAGAAGGACTTGAGAGCTGGGAGCAGAAAGAGGAGGGTTAACCTGTTTCTCTGCACGCTGTGCCACAAGCTTGCCCCAATGACAGGCATACACTGTTTTGGGAGAGAAACGCCTGGCTGCCAAGACAGTGCAGACTTCGGACAGAAGGTCAAACACTTAACTGGTGCCGCTCAACCTCCACGCAAGAAGGTAGAGACTGGACAGGTTCGGGTGAAGAACCATCAACTGTCACCGGTCAATTGCCACACATGAAGGTGGAGCATTACAAAGTTTGGGTGGAGAACCGTCCCCTGCTACCGTGACAGAAGATTCTTTCAAAGAGGCAGCCTGATCAGAGGACCGATGGCCACGCTCAAGAGCTCTGAATACCAAACTCCCTGAGCCCAGTCCGGAGCCACAAGGATGACTTGGTCCTGGATGTTCCTGATCTTCTTGAGAACTCTGGGCAGAAGTGGTATGGGCTGTAAGATGTACAGGAGCCTTGAGCTCCACTCAACATGAAAAGTATCTCTGTGTGAGGCGCCTTGGAAACTCCAGCATTCAGAAAAGCAACACTAAGCATTCTTGGCAGTGATGAACAGATCTAACCAAAGCTCACCCTAGTGTGCTTAAAGAGACCTTGCACCACCTTCGGATGGAGATGCTATGTAAGATCCGCAATGCATCTTCAGCTGAGTTTGTTTGCCCTGGTGTTAAGAGCTTGCCAGTTGTTGTGCCACCAGGGATATGCCCTGATGCTGCAGACATGTCCAGAGGCGCAGGGCCTATTGACAGAGGCAAAACAACCAAACCGTGCCATATTTGTACCCATACCACATGGCAGTGTTGTCCATGAACACCTGCATTAGCCTTCCCTTGAAGGAGGGTGTAAGGAAATGCCTCCTTGGCATGGTTGCCCCCTGACTTTTTGCCTTTGCTGATGCTATGTTTACAATTGAAAGTGTGCTGAGGCCTGCTAACCAGGCCCCAGCACCAGTGTTCTTTCCCTAACCTGTACTTTTGTATCCACAATTGGCAGACCCTGGCATCCAGATAAGTCCCTTGTAACTGGTACTTCTAGTACCAAGGGCCCTGATGCCAAGGAAGGTCTCTAAGGGCTGAAGCATGTCTTATGCCACCCTGGAGACCTCTCACTCAGCACAGACACACTGCTTGCCAGCTTGTGTGTGCTAGTGAGGACAAAACGAGTAAGTCGACATGGCACTCCCCTCAAGGTGCCATGCCAGCCTCTCACTGCCTATGCAGTATAGGTAAGCCACCCCTCTAGCAGGCCTTACAGCCCTAAGGCAGGGTGCACTATACCATAGGTGAGGGTACCAGTGCATGAGCATGGTACCCCTACAGTGTCTAAACAAAACCTTAGACATTGTAAGTGCAGGGTAGCCATAAGAGTATATGGTCTGGGAGTCTGTCAAACACGAACTCCACAGCACCATAATGGCTACACTGAAAACTGGGAAGTTTGGTATCAAACTTCTCAGCACAATAAATGCACACTGATGCCAGTGTACATTTTATTGTAAAATACACCACAGAGGGCACCTTAGAGGTGCCCCCTGAAACTTAACCAACTATCTGTGTAGGCTGACTAGTTTTAGCAGCCTGCCACAAACCGAGACATGTTGCTGGCCCCATGGGGAGAGTGCCTTTGTCACTCTGAGGCCAGTAACAAAGCCTGCACTGGGTGGAGATGCTAACACCTTCCCCAGGCAGGAATTGTCACACCTGGCGGTGAGCCTCAAAGGCTCACCTCCTTTGTGCCAACCCAGCAGGACACTCCAACTAGTGGAGTTGCCCGCCCCCTCCGGCCAGGCCCCACTTTTGGCGGCAAGGCCGGAGAAAATAATGAGAAAAACAAGGAGGAGTCACTGGCCAGTCAGGACAGCCCCTAAGGTGTCCTGAGCTGAGGTGACTCTGACTTTTAGAAATCCTCCATCTTGCAGATGGAGGATTCCCCCAATAGGGTTAGGATTGTGACCCCCTCCCCTTGGGAGGAGGCACAAAGAGGGTGTACCCACCCTCAGGGCTAGTAGCCATTGGCTACTAACCCCCCAGACCTAAACACGCCCTTAAATTTAGTATTTAAGGGCTACCCTGAACCCTAGAAAATTAGATTCCTGCAACTACAAGAAGAAGGACTGCCTAGCTGAAAAACCCCTGCAGAGGAAGACCAGAAGACGACAACTGCCTTGGCTCCAGAAACTCACCGGCCTGTCTCCTGCCTTCCAAAGATCCTGCTCCAGCTACGCCTTCCAAAGGGACCAGCGACCTCGACATCCTCTGAGGACTGCCCCTGCTTCGAAAAGACAAGAAACTCCCGAGGACAGCGGACCTGCTCCAAGAAAAGCTGCAACTTTGTTTCCAGCAGCTTTAAAGAACCCTGCAAGCTCCCCGCAAGAAGCGTGAGACTTGCAACACTGCACCCGGCGACCCCGACTCGGCTGGTGGAGATCCGACACCTCAGGAGGGACCCCAGGACTACTCTGATACTGTGAGTACCAAAACCTGTCCCCCCTGAGCCCCCACAGCGCCGCCTGCAGAGGGAATCCCGAGGCTTCCCCTGACCGCGACTCTTTGAATCCTAAGTCCCGACACCTGGGAGAGACCCTGCACCCGCAGCCCCCAGGACCTGAAGGACCGGACTTTCACTGGAGAAGTGACCCCCAGGAGTCCCTCTCCCTTGTCCAAGTGGAGGTTTCCCCGAGGAATCCCCCCCTTGCCTGCCTGCAGCGCTGAAGAGATCCCGAGATCTCTCATAGACTAACATTGCGAACCCGACGCCTGTTTCAGCACTGCACCCGACCGCCCCCGCGCCGCTGAGGGTGAAATTTCTGTGTGGGCTTGTGTCCCCCCCGGTGCCCTACAAAACCCCTCTGGTCTGCCCTCCGAAGACGCGGGTACTTACCTGCAAGCAGACCGGAACCGGGGCACCCCCTTCTCTCCATTCTAGCCTATGTGTTTTGGGCACCACTTTGAACTCTGCACCTGACCGGCCCTGAGCTGCTGGTGTGGTGACTTTGGGGTTGCTCTGAACCCCCAACGGTGGGCTACCTTGGACCAAGAACTGAACCCTGTAAGTGTCTTACTTACCTGGTAAAACTAACCAAAACTTACCTCCCCTAGGAACTGTGAAAATTGCACTAAGTGTCCACTTTTGAAACAGCTATTCGTGAATAACTTGAAAAGTATACATGCAATTTTGATGATTTGAAGTTCCTAAAGTACTTACCTGCAATACCTTTCGAATGAGATATTACATGTAGAATTTGAACCTGTGGTTCTTAAAATAAACTAAGAAAAGATATTTTTCTATACAAAAACCTATTGGCTGGATTTGTCTCTGAGTGTGTGTACCTCATTTATTGTCTATGTGTATGTACAACAAATGCTTAACACTACTCCTTGGATAAGCCTACTGCTCGACCACACTACCACAAAATAGAGCATTAGTATTATCTCTTTTTGCCACTATCTTACCTCTAAGGGGAACCCTTGGACTCTGTGCATGCTATTCCTTACTTTGAAATAGCACATACAGAGCCAACTTCCTACATTGGTGGATCAGCGGTGGGGTACAAGACTTTGCATTTGCTGGACTACTCAGCCAATACCTGATCACACGACAAATTCCAAAATTGTCATTAGAAATTCATTTTTGCAATTTGAAATTTTTCTAAATTCTTAAAAGTCCTGCTAGGGCCTTGTGTGTTAAGTCCCTGTTTAGCATTGTCTTTTAGAGTTTAAAAGTTTGTTAAAAGTTTGAAATTAGATTCTAGAAACAGTTTTAGATTCTTTAAAAAGTATTCAAACTCTTAGCAGAATAATGTCTGATACAGAGATGCAGGTGGTGGAACTCGACACCACCCCTTACCTCCATCTTAAGATGAGGGAGCTAAGGTCTCTCTGTAATATCAAAAAAATAACCATTGGCTCCAGACCTACCAAAATTCAGCTCCAGGAGCTGTTGGCAGAGTTTGAAAAAGCCAACCCCTCTGATGATGACCTCACAGAGGAAGAAATTAGTGACTTGGAGGCCAATGTCCCTCCTCCAGTCCTAAATAGGGAGAACAGGACCCCTCAAGTCCTGTCTCCAACTGTGTTAGTCAGAAATAGTGAGTCCCTCACAGGAGGGTCCCACATTTCTGAAATCACTGAGGATGCTCTCAGTGAAGATGACCTCCTGTTAGCCAGGATGGCCAAAAGATTGGCTTTAGAGAGACAGCTCCTAGCCATAGAAAGGGAAAGACAAGAGATGGGCCTAGGACCCATCAATGGTGGCAGCAATATAAATAGGGTCAGAGATTCTCCTGACATGTTAAAAATCCCCAAAGGGATTGTGACAAAATTTGAAGATGGTGATGACATCACCAAGTGGTTCACAGCTTTTGAGAGGGCTTGTGTAACCAGAAAAGTGAACAGATCTCACTGGGGTGCTCTCCTTTGGGAAATGTTCACTGGAAAGTGTAGGGATAGACTCCTCACACTCTCTGGAAAAGATGCAGAATCTTATGACCTCATGAAGGGTACCCTGATTGAGGGCTTTGGATTCTCCACTGAGGAGTACAGGATTAGGTTCAGGGGGGCTCAAAAATCCTCGAGCCAGACCTGGGTTGACTTTGTTGACTACTCAGTGAAAACACTAGATGGTTGGATTCAAGGCAGTGGTGTAAGTAATTATGATGGGCTGTACAATTTATTTGTGAAAGAACACCTATTGAGTAATTGTTTCAATGATAAACTGCATCAGCATCTGGTAGACCTAGGACCAATTTCTCCCCAAGAATTGGGAAAGAAGGCGGACCATTGGGTCAAGACAAGGGTGTCCAAGACTTCAACAGGGGGTGACCAAAAGAAAGGGGTCACAAAGACTCCCCAGGGGAAGGGTGATGAGACAACCAAAACTAAAAATAGTAAAGAGTCTTCTACAGGCCCCCAAAAACCTGCACAGGAGGGTGGGCCCAGAGCCTCTTCACAAAACAATGGGTACAAGGGTAAAAACTTTGATCCCAAAAAGGCCTGGTGTCATAGCTGTAAACAGCATGGACACCAAACTGGAGACAAGGCCTGTCCCAAGAAAGGTTCCACTCCAAACTCCCATCCAGGTAACACTGGTATGGCTAGTCTCCAAGTGGGATCAACAGTGTGCCCAGAGCAAATCAGGGTCCACACTGAAGCTATTCTAGTTTCTGAGGGTGGGGTGGACTTAGCCACACTAGCTGTCTGGCCGCCTAACATGCAAAAATACAGACAGCAACTCTTAATTAATGGGACTAGAATAGAAGGCCTGAGGGATACAGGTGCCAGTGTCACCATGGTGACAGAGAAACTGGTTTCCCCTGGCCAATACCTGACTGGAAAAACTTACACAGTCACCAACGCTGACAATCAGAGAAAAGTACATCCCATGGCAATGGTTACTTTAGAATGGGGAGGGGTCAATGGCCTGAAACAGGTGGTGGTCTCCTCAAATATCCCAGTGGACTGTCTGCTTGGAAATGACCTGGAGTCCTCAGCATGGGCTGAGGTAGAACTAAAAACCCATGCAGCAATGCTGGGTATCCCTGAACTGGTGTGTGTGAAAACAAGAGCACAATGCAAGGCACAGGGTGAACAAGTAGAGCTGGAGTCTGGAAGAATGGCCCAGCCTACCAAGAGAACAGGAAAGTCAGTTGGGAAACCAACTACAACACAGCAAAAGAAAGGGAACCTCTCTTCTCAGGAAGAAGTTCTGCCCTCTGAGGGAACTGAGCCTTTGGAGCTTGAACCTTATCAGGTTGAGCTCTTAGGCCCAGGGGGACCCTCAAGGGAGGAGCTGTGTAAGGGACAAGAAACCTGTCCCTCTCTTGAAGGCCTTAGGCAGCAAGCTGCTGAAGAGTCCAAAGGCAAGAAAAATGGAACGCATAGGGTCTATTGGGAAGATGGACTCCTGTACACTGAGGCCAGAGACCCCAAACCTGGTGCCACTAGGAGAGTGGTAGTGCCTCAGCTGTTCAGGAAATTCATCCTAACATTGGCCCATGACATTCCCCTTGCTGGACATTTGGGACAAACCAAGACGTGGGAGAGGTTAGTCAACCACTTCTACTGGCCCAATATGTCCAACATGGTTAAGGAGTTTTGCCTCTCCTGCCCCACCTGTCAAGCCAGTGGTAAGACAGGTGGGCATCCAAAGGCCCCCCTCATTCCACTTCCAGTGGTGGGGGTTCCCTTTGAAAGAGTGGGTGTGGACATAGTTGGTCCACTAGAACCTCCCACAGCCTCAGGAAATATGTATATCCTGGTAGTAGTGGATCATGCTACCAGGTATCCTGAAGCTATTCCCCTTAGGTCGACTACTGCCCCTGCAGTAGCCAAGGCCCTCATTGGTATCTTTACCAGAGTGGGTTTCCCTAAGGAGGTGGTGTCTGACAGAGGTACCAACTTCATGTCAGCATACCTAAAGCATATGTGGAATGAGTGTGGAGTGACTTATAAATTCACTACACCATACCATCCACAAACTAATGGCTTGGTTGAGAGATTCAACAAGACATTAAAAGGCATGATCATGGGGCTCCCAGAAAAACTCAAAAGGAGATGGGATGTCCTCTTGCCATGCCTGCTTTTCGCTTACAGAGAGGTACCACAGAAGGGAGTAGGATTCTCACCCTTTGAACTTCTGTTTGGTCATCCTGTAAGGGGACCACTTGCCCTTGTTAAAGAAGGCTGGGAGAGACCTCTCCATGAGCCTAAACAGGACATAGTGGACTATGTACTTGGCCTTCGCTCTAGAATGGCAGAGTACATGGAAAAGGCAACCAAAAACCTTGAGGCCAGCCAACAGCTCCAGAAGTTTTGGTATGACCAAAAGGCTGCACTGGTTGAGTTCCAACCAGGGCAGAAAGTCTGGGTTCTGGAGCCTGTGGCTCCCAGGGCACTCCAGGACAAATGGAGTGGCCCTTACCCAGTACTAGAGAGGAAGAGTCAGGTCACCTACTTGGTGGACCTGGGCACAAGCAGGAGCCCCAAGAGGGTGATCCATGTAAACCGCCTTAAGCTCTTCCACGACAGGGCTGATGTCAATCTGTTGATGGTAACAGACGAGGATCAGGAGGCCGAGAGTGAACCTCTCCCTGATCTTCTGTCATCAGACCCAAAAGATGGTACAGTAGATGGAGTGATCTACTCAGACACCCTCTCTGGCCAACAGCAAGCTGATTGTAGGAGAGTCCTACAACAGTTTCCTGAACTCTTCTCCTTAACCCCTGGTCAGACACACCTGTGTACCCATGATGTGGACACAGGAGACAGCATGCCTGTCAAGAACAAAATCTTTAGACAGTCTGACCATGTTAAGGAAAGCATCAAGGTGGAAGTCCACAAGATGCTGGAATTGGGAGTAATTGAGCGCTCTGACAGCCCCTGGGCTAGCCCAGTGGTCTTAGTCCCCAAACCTCACACCAAAGATGGAAAGAAAGAGATGAGGTTTTGTGTGGACTACAGAGGGCTCAATTCTGTCACCAAGACAGATGCTCATCCAATTCCAAGGGCTGATGAGCTCATAGACAAATTAGGTGCTGCCAAATTCTTAAGTACCTTTGACTTGACAGCAGGGTACTGGCAAATAAAAATGGCACCTGGAGCAAAAGAGAAAACAGCATTCTCCACACCTGATGGGCATTATCAGTTTACTGTTATGCCCTTTGGTTTAAAGAATGCCCCTGCCACCTTCCAAAGGTTGGTGAATCAAGTCCTTGCTGGCTTGGAGTCCTTTAGCACAGCTTATCTTGATGATATTGCTGTCTTTAGCTCCACCTGGCAGGATCACCTGGTCCACCTGAAGAAGGTTTTGAAGGCTCTGCAATCTGCAGGCCTCTCTATCAAGGCATCCAAATGCCAGATAGGGCAGGGAACTGTGGTTTACTTGGGCCACCTTGTAGGTGGAGGCCAAGTTCAGCCACTCCAACCCAAGATCCAGACTATTCTGGACTGGGTAGCTCCAAAAACCCAGACTCAAGTCAGGGCATTCCTTGGCTTGACTGGGTATTACAGGAGGTTTGTGAAGGGATATGGATCCATTGTGACAGCCCTCACTGAACTCACCTCCAAGAAAATGCCCAAGAAAGTGAACTGGACTGTGGAATGCCAACAGGCCTTTGACACCCTGAAACAGGCAATGTGCTCAGCACCAGTTCTAAAAGCTCCAGATTATTCTAAGCAGTTCATTGTGCAGACTGATGCCTCTGAACATGGGATAGGGGCAGTTTTGTCCCAAACAAATGATGATGGCCTTGACCAGCCTGTTGCTTTCATTAGCAGGAGGTTACTCCCCAGGGAGCAGCGTTGGAGTGCCATTGAGAGGGAGGCCTTTGCTGTGGTTTGGTCCCTGAAGAAGCTGAGACCATACCTCTTTGGGACTCACTTCCTAGTTCAAACTGACCACAGACCTCTCAAATGGCTGATGCAAATGAAAGGTGAAAATCCTAAACTGTTGAGGTGGTCCATCTCCCTACAGGGAATGGACTTTATAGTGGAACACAGACCTGGGACTGCCCATGCCAATGCAGATGGCCTTTCCAGGTTCTTCCACTTAGAAAATGAAGACTCTCTTGGGAAAGGTTAGTCTCATCCTCTTTCGTTTGGGGGGGGGTTGTGTAAGGAAATGCCTCCTTGGCATGGTTGCCCCCTGACTTTTTGCCTTTGCTGATGCTATGTTTACAATTGAAAGTGTGCTGAGGCCTGCTAACCAGGCCCCAGCACCAGTGTTCTTTCCCTAACCTGTACTTTTGTATCCACAATTGGCAGACCCTGGCATCCAGATAAGTCCCTTGTAACTGGTACTTCTAGTACCAAGGGCCCTGATGCCAAGGAAGGTCTCTAAGGGCTGAAGCATGTCTTATGCCACCCTGGAGACCTCTCACTCAGCACAGACACACTGCTTGCCAGCTTGTGTGTGCTAGTGAGGACAAAACGAGTAAGTCGACATGGCACTCCCCTCAGGGTGCCATGCCAGCCTCTCACTGCCTATGCAGTATAGGTAAGCCACCCCTCTAGCAGGCCTTACAGCCCTAAGGCAGGGTGCACTATACCATAGGTGAGGGTACCAGTGCATGAGCATGGTACCCCTACAGTGTCTAAACAAAACCTTAGACATTGTAAGTACAGGGTAGCCATAAGAGTATATGGTCTGGGAGTCTGTCAAACACGAACTCCACAGCACCATAATGGCTACACTGAAAACTGGGAAGTTTGGTATCAAACTTCTCAGCACAATAAATGCACACTGATGCCAGTGTACATTTTATTGTAAAATACACCACAGAGGGCACCTTAGAGGTGCCCCCTGAAACTTAACCGACTATCTGTGTAGGCTGACTAGTTTTAGCAGCCTGCCACAAACCGAGACATGTTGCTGGCCCCATGGGGAGAGTGCCTTTGTCACTCTGAGGCCAGTAACAAAGCCTGCACTGGGTGGAGATGCTAACACCTTCCCCAGGCAGGAATTGTCACACCTGGCGGTGAGCCTCAAAGGCTCACCTCCTTTGTGCCAACCCAGCAGGACACTCCAACTAGTGGAGTTGCCCGCCCCCTCCGGCCAGGCCCCACTTTTGGCGGCAAGGCCGGAGAAAATAATGAGAAAAACAAGGAGGAGTCACTGGCCAGTCAGGACAGCCCCTAAGGTGTCCTGAGCTGAGGTGACTCTGACTTTTAGAAATCCTCCATCTTGCAGATGGAGGATTCCCCCAATAGGGTTAGGATTGTGACCCCCTCCCCTTGGGATGAGGCACAAAGAGGGTGTACCCACCCTCAGGGCTAGTAGCCATTGGCTACTAACCCCCCAGACCTAAACACGCCCTTAAATTTAGTATTTAAGGGCTACCCTGAACCCTAGAAAATTAGATTCCTGCAACTACAAGAAGAAGGACTGCCTAGCTGAAAAACCCCTGCAGAGGAAGACCAGAAGACGACAACTGCCTTGGCTCCAGAAACTCACCGGCCTGTCTCCTGCCTTCCAAAGATCCTGCTCCAGCGACGCCTTCCAAAGGGACCAGCGACCTCGACATCCTCTGAGGACTGCCCCTGCTTCGAAAAGACAAGAAACTCCCGAGGACAGCGGACCTGCTCCAAGAAAAGCTGCAACTTTGTTTCCAGCAGCTTTAAAGAACCCTGCAAGCTCCCCGCAAGAAGCGTGAGACTTGCAACACTGCACCCGGCGACCCCGACTCGGCTGGTGGAGATCCGACACCTCAGGAGGGACCCCAGGACTACTCTGATACTGTGAGTACCAAAACCTGTCCCCCCTGAGCCCCCACAGCGCCGCCTGCAGAGGGAATCCCGAGGCTTCCCCTGACCGCGACTCTTTGAATCCTAAGTCCCGACACCTGGGAGAGACCCTGCACCCGCAGCCCCCAGGACCTGAAGGACCGGACTTTCACTGGAGAAGTGACCCCCAGGAGTCCCTCTCCCTTGTCCAAGTGGAGGTTTCCCCGAGGAATCCCCCCCTTGCCTGCCTGCAGCGCTGAAGAGATCCCGAGATCTCTCATAGACTAACATTGCGAACCCGACGCCTGTTTCTGCACTGCACCCGGCCGCCCCCGCGCCGCTGAGGGTGAAATTTCTGTGTGGGCTTGTGTACCCCCCGGTGCCCTACAAAACCCCTCTGGTCTGCCCTCCGAAGACGCGGGTACTTACCTGCAAGCAGACCGGAACCGGGGCACCCCCTTCTCTCCATTCTAGCCTATGTGTTTTGGGCACCACTTTGAACTCTGCACCTGACCGGCCCTGAGCTGCTGGTGTGGTGACTTTGGGGTTGCTCTGAACCCCCAACGGTGGGCTACCTTGGACCAAGAACTGAACCCTGTAAGTGTCTTACTTACCTGGTAAAACTAACCAAAACTTACCTCCCCTAGGAACTGTGAAAATTGCACTAAGTGTCCACTTTTGAAACAGCTATTCGTGAATAACTTGAAAAGTATACATGCAATTTTGATGATTTGAAGTTCCTAAAGTACTTACCTGCAATACCTTTCGAATGAGATATTACATGTAGAATTTGAACCTGTGGTTCTTAAAATAAACTAAGAAAAGATATTTTTCTATACAAAAACCTATTGGCTGGATTTGTCTCTGAGTTTGTGTACCTCATTTATTGTCTATGTGTATGTACAACAAATGCTTAACACTACTCCTTGGATAAGCCTACTGCTCGACCACACTACCACAAAATAGAGCATTAGTATTATCTCTTTTTGCCACTATCTTACCTCTAAGGGGAACCCTTGGACTCTGTGCATGCTATTCCTTACTTTGAAATAGCACATACAGAGCCAACTTCCTACAGAGGGTAGAAAGGCTTTCAATTCCAGATGGATCACCTAGAGCTCCAGAAGGTTGATGTGAAGTCCAGATTCCTTCGGAGACCAGAGTCCTCGGATATCCACCTCTCACACATGGCTGCATCATCCCAGGAGTGACACAGATTACCTCTGTCAATTCTGGTCGGGGAAAGGTCTGCCACTGACCCAATCACAGTTTGTCAACCACCACTGCAGATCTTTTGCAGTTCCATCTGAGATCTGGATCATTTTGGAGATATTCCCCTGATGCTGCACCCACTGGAACATCAGGTCCCACTGCAGAGCCTGCATATGATAATGGGCATGTGTTACAAGCAAGATGCAGGTGACCATGAGGTTCAGCAGCCTCAGAGTCCGCCTCACCTAAACCCAGGAGAGGGGCGGAGACATCAGCTTCATAGCCTGAATATCCTGGACTCTCCGTTCGGGAGGAAAAGCCTGAAACTTCAGTGTCCAGAACAGTTCCAATGAAAGGGAGCATATGAGAGGACTATGTGACTTCGTCAAGCTGACAGTGAACCTCAGCAAGTGCAGGATGTACACTGTAGTCTGTGGTGGGAGACGAAAGACTGGGGCGAGCCTGCCTTCATCAGGCAGTCATCAAAATAGAGAAAGACTAGCACCCTTAATCTCTGCAGATCAGCTGCAACCATGGGTATTACCTGAGTGAACACCCGAGGGGCACTGGTAAGACCAAAGGGGAGCACCACAAAGTGTTTGAAGCCCACCATGGACCGCAAGTAACATCTTTGGGCACGCAGGATGGGAAAAAGAAAATGTGTCCTTCAAGTCCAACGCTACCATCCAGTGGCCCGGGTCCAGGACACACATGACTAGAGCGAGCATGAATATTTTGAACTTCTCCTTCTTGAGGAAGGAATTGTGAGAACGCAGGTCGAGAATAGGTCAAAGGCTTCCATTTTTTCATGGCACAAGAAAGTGGCAAGAATAGCAACCATGACCTATTTCTGGTATTGGCACCATCTCTGTGGCTTCCTTGGCTAAGAGCGGTCACTTCCTGGTGGAGTAAGAAGAGATGGTCCTCAGTCAGCATCTCACAAGTGGGTGGCATGGGTGAAAGGGCAGTCACGGAAGGGAGGCAGCTGTCCCTTCAGACAATCTGGAGAACCCAGGGTTGTGATGTTATAGTCCTTCAGCGCTGCAGATGATAATGTACCCTGCCTCCCACGGGTTGCCCGTGATGGTTTGAGGGCGAAGTAAAAAGAGTTTTGGAGGCTGCTGGGCATAGTGAGTGGGGTTCAGGTGTTCTGGGGGGGCTTTTGTAACAGAACCGACCTCTGGCTGCCCATCCACAGGGTCTGGAGGTACAGAGTTCTAAGCCATGCAGAAGTTGGGGAGCTTGTGCATCATGGTGGCAGGGGGGAAGATGGGGCACAGCTGGAAGCCTTTTGCCTAGCCACAAAAGGAGAACTGGAGTTTGCAGAAGCCATGGAAAGGTCAAGGGCCTAGCGATAGCTCTGCTATCCTTGAAGCATTCGAGCGCCGAGTTCGCCTTTGTCCCCAAAAAGACAGGCGCCATTGGAGGGCACGTCCATAAGCAAGGTTTGGACAGCCCCTGAAAAGCCAGTCGCTGTCAGCCAGGTGTGGAGCAATAAAGCCCCTGACGAAGAAAATGCTATGCCTAGCGGGTCGGTCCTGTCCATCCCTCATCGGATCATGAACTTGGCTACATCTCTCCTGCCTGCCATAGCTCGGGAGAGTATGACACTGGCCTCCTCCAGGACTATGGGCAGCACATGCATAACCAAATCCCAGAATACAAGGAAGTAATGGCCCAAAAGGCATGTAAGTGTGCGCAGTGCTAGGCTGGTGGAAGAAAACATTTTCTTGCCTAAAGGGTCCAGCCTCTTCGATTCTCTATCCAGTGTGTGGTGGTAGGGAAGGCAAAAGAGTCTACACAGGACCACCAAGCTCTTTGCAGCGGGGTGTTGTGTGAGCAAACTGGGGTCCCATGGGGTGGGGCGATGGCAGCAGGCAACTGTCCTGTTCACAGGAGCCCCTGTGCTCGGTTTGAACAAGGTGCTGAGGTGGTCTCTCCGGGCTGAAGCACCTCTGTCAAGACGGTAGTCTTGACTGCCATTGAGGACAGACTAAGTTCCAGAATCTCAGCCGCCCTTCTCACACCATAGCAAAAGAGGTTCCCTCTACCTTAGCCACAGTAGGAGAAATAATACCAGTATCTGGGGATGTGACTAGTCCACTGGCATCCGTCAAGTCTTCACACCAGCCCATGTTAGGTGTAGGGGCTGGTATTCTTCAGTGTCTAATGGACCCTCCCAATCATACCCCATAGGAATAGGGCTCAGGCTCCAGCCTGAAGGGTATGGCTCCAGTCGGCATCAGTCTGGGTCAGAGGCCTCTCCGGCTACATATTGCAGTCTGGGATAAGAATGGGGCCAGTGCCAGGAGCATAGACATTGGGATTGGTGACCGGGAAGGATGAGGTGGGCCAACTGGTGCTGGTCCAGAACCATCTGCGGATCCAAGGGGTCTACCTGGCACCAAGGGTGGAACCACCGTCAGAGAACCAATAGGGGCCTGTAAGGAAATGCCTCCTTGGCATGGTTACCCCCTGACTTTTTGCCTTTGCTGATGCTATGTTTTGATTTGAAAGTGTGCTGAGGCCTGCTAACCAGGCCCCAGCACCAGTGTTCTTTCCCTAACCTGTACTTTTGTATCCACAATTGGCACACCCTGGCATCCAGGTAAGTCCCATGTAACTGGTACCCCTGGTACCAAGGGCCCTGATGCCAGGGAAGTTCTCTAAGGGCTGCAGCATAGCTTATGCCACCCTGGGGACCCCTAACTCAGCACAGACATACTGCTTGCCAGCTTGTGTGTGCTGGTGAGAACAAAACGAGTAAGTCGACATGGCACTCCCCTCAGGGTGCCATGCCAACCTCACACTGCCTATGCAGTATAGATAAGTCACCCCTCTAGCAGGCCTTACAGCCCTAAGGCAGGGTGCACTATACCATAGGTGAGGGCACCAGTGCATGAGCACTGTGCCCCTACAGTGTCTAAGCAAAACCTTAGACATTGTAAGTGCAGGGTAGCCATAAGAGTATATGGTCTGGGAGTCTGTCAAACACGAACTCCACAGCACCATAATGGCTACACTGAAAACTGGGAAGTTTGGTATCAAACTTCTCAGCACAATAAATGCACACTGATGCCAGTGTACATTTTATTGTAAACTACACCCCAGAGGGCACCTTAGAGGTGCCCCCTGAAACCTTAACCAACTACCTGTGTAGGCTGACTGGTTTTAGCAGCCTGCCACACTCGAGACATGTTGCTGGCCCCATGGGGAGAGTGCCTTTGTCACTCTGAGGCCAGTAACAAAGCCTGCACTGGGTGGAGATGCTAACACCTCCCCCAGGCAGGAGCTGTAACACCTGGCGGTGAGCCTCAAAGGCTCACCCCCTTTGTTCCAGCACCGCATGGCACTCCAGCTAGTGAAGTTGCCCGTCCCCTCCGGCCACGGCCCTACTTTTGGCGGCAAGGCCGGAGGAAATAATGAGAATAACAAGGAGGAGTCACTGGCCAGTCAGGACAGCCCCTAAGGTGTCCTGAGCTGAAGTGACTTTAACTTTTAGAAATCCTCCATCTAGCAGATAGAGGATTCCCCCAATAGGGATAGGATTGTGACCCCCTCCCCTTGGGAGGAGGAACAAAGAGGGTGTACCCACCCTCGGGGCTAGTAGCCATTGGCTACTAACCCCCCAGACCTAAACCCGCCCTTAAATTTAGTATTTAAGGGCTTCCCTGAACCTAAGAATTTAGATTCCTGCAACTTACAAGAAGAAGAGGACTGCTGAGCTGAAAACCCCTGCAGAAGAAAGAAGACACCAACTGCTTTGGCCCCAGTCCTACCGGCCTGTCTCCTGCCTTCTAAAGAAACCTGCTCCGGCGACGCTTTCCCCAGGACCAGCGACCTCTGAATCCTCAGAGGACTGCCCTGCTTCAAGAAAGACTAGAAACTCCTGAGGACAGCGGCCCTGTTCCAAAAAGACTGCAACTTTGTTACAGAGGAGCAGATTTAAAGACCCCTGCAATCCCCGCAAGAAGCGTGAGACTTGCAACACTGCACCCGGTGACCCCGACTCGACTGGTGGAGAACCAACACCTCAGGGAGGACCCTCCGGCGACTCCAAGACCGTGAGTAATCAAAGTTGTCCCCCCTGAGCCCCCACAGCGACGCCTGCAGAGGGAATCCCGAGGCTCCCCCTGACCGCGACTGCCTGACTCTAAAATCCCGACGGCTGGAAAAGACCCTGCACCCGCAGCCCCCAGCACCTGAAGGATCGGAACTCCAGTGCAGGAATGACCCCCAGGAGGCCCTCTCCCTTGCCCAGGTGGTGGCTACCCCGAGGAGCCCCCCCCTTGCCTGCCTGCACCGCTGAAGAGACCCCTTGGTCTCCCATTGACTCCTATTGGAAACCCGACGCTTGTTTCTACACTGCACCCGGCCTCCCCCGCGCTGCTGAGGGTGTACTTTTTGTGTGGACTTGTGTCCCCCCCGGTGCCCTACAAAACCCCCCTGGTCTGCCCTCCGAAGACGCAGGTACTTACCTGCTGGCAGACTGGAACCGGGGCACCCCCCTTCTCTCCATTGAAGCCTATGCGTTTTGGGCACCACTTTGAACTCTGCACCTGACCGGTCCTGAGCTGCTGGTGTGGTGACTTTGGGGTTGCTCTGAACCCCCAACGGTGGGCTACCTTGGACCCCAATCTTAACCCCGTAGGTGGTTTACTTACCTGCAAAACCTAACAATACTTTACCTCCCCCAGGAACTGTGAAAATTGCACTGTGTCCACTTTTAAAACAGCTATTTGTGTTTTATGTGAAAAGTATATATGCTACTGTAATTATTCAAAGGTCCTAAAGTACTTACCTGCAATACCTTTCAAATGAGATATTACATGTAGAATTTGAACCTATGGTTCTTAAAATAAACTAAGAAAATATATTTTTCTATAACAAAAACCTATTGGCCTGGAATTGTTTCTGAGTGTGTGTTCCTCATTTATTGCCTGTGTGTATGTACAACAAATGCTTAACACTACTCCTTTGATAAGCCTACTGCTCGACCACACTACCACAAAATAGAGCATTAGTATCTCTTTTTGCCACTATCTTACCTCTAAGGGGAACCCTTGGACTCTGTGCATGCTATTCCTTACTTTGAAATCGCACATACAGAGCCAACTTCCTACAGGGCCTCTCACCCAAATTCAAGGGACTGATGGAGGGTGCACCAGGTAGGGGCAGACAAACCAAATACAAGGTGTACGGCCTCATAATACACATGAAGTTGGGCAGTCTCGCTCCAGCTCCCAGAAACTCTGGAAGATGAGGAGCTGGCACAAGGACCTTGAATGATGATGCTCCCTCATCTCATCGGAAGTCTTCAACGGACAGGGTGAAGTTGAAGGCTTATTCGACTTCTTGTTCTTCTTCTTCTTCTTCTTTTGGGACTTACTAGATGACGACTTCGAGTCTAGGGATTGTCTACTGTTCCTGGGACCTTCTTCTCTACCAGGATCGAGACAGTCAGGAGTTTGCACGTCGAGCAGCAAGAAGCTTGGGGAACCATTCCCCTCAAGGTCCTGGGGTGCATGGTGCAGCAGATGATGCAGGTCTGCACACCGTGGTCGCGCTCAGGGCACCAGAGACAAACCAGATGCAGATCCATCACCAACATTTGTCAGTGACAGGTGCCATAGGGCTTGAAGTCAGCTTTTCTATTAGACATACTTGCCAAAGAGTGAAAAAAAGTGTCAGTCAAAAAACTACTGCGGGTGGCCCTCTCTGCGCTGACTGGTACGGGAAGAAAAGACATCAGCGGACTCGGGTAGCACCTATATAGGCAACACGTACTTCACTTCTGATGCAGATACCATGCAGAGACGAACAATACCACCATGCAGGGTTACTGCTCACGAAAACTTTCCAGATCCAGACACCTGGGGATAATTCTAAAGTAAGGAATCAGCAGCAAGAGGTCTTTATCAGATACCCTTTTCACCAAAAAGACAAGCGCCAATAGAAGGCATGTCCATTATATTTGCCTGGACAACTCAAGAGAACCCTGTAGAGCAAAGCTAGACAGGTTATTGTAGACCACTGAAGAGCCCATAGCCCCTGTTACAGTTGGCAGTGTCAAGTCATTGCATCTTGCCCATCATAGAACACCTTAGCGAAGTAGTATATTAGATGGTCCAGGAAGCTTGGCACAACCATCAGTGTCAAATCTAAGTGCGTGGGTGTACCTGGCCAAAAGGCAGATTGGCCTCGTAGCCCCAAGGGCCAGGCTGTAAGGGGAGAATACTATTCTCCTAACTGAACCTACCTTGTCCTGATTCCCTGGTCAGGAGGAGACACCTGCACCACCATTTTTCAAGAAAAGGATGAGCCAAAAGGAAGCTAGTGGTCAGTGGGTAATCTGGAAGATCACCGTCCAGGTGGTAGATGGCTTGGCCCATGCTGCCCAAATAGGTTCCATTAGGTCCTCATTGAAAAGGAGCAATAGTGTGGAAGATAATCAGGGTGGATGGAGAAATGCCGAGGCACGATTAGCCTTATTTTCCTCCATAGGGAGAGGCAACTACAGAACCTTCATCGTCTCTTTCAGTTAACCACCCTGGAAGAAGACCACCTCGGCAAATGATGCAGAACAGCACTCAAATTATATATACATTGATGCAAAAAGTTCCCTGACATTTTGAAGGGATAAGTAGTCAGTGTTATGAGGAGGAGGAAGCTGGCTGGTTCACTACTGTTCTCATTGTGGTCAAAGGTGTGTGGTGTCCAGATGTGATCAGAATCTGTACCAAGGAGGTAATACATACGTTGGTAATATTCATCCCAATGCATGAGGATGTTTTTTATCTGTGGAATATTTTTCAAACGCCGTAACAGTGCCAGAGAAGAAACCTTCAGCACAATATCCACATCTGCAAGGGATGATAGGGTACACTTGGAGAAGGGAGTGTCCCCATAGACTCTGGGAAGAGATCAGAGCCATTCAAGTCATCTGGCACTTATGCTATGCTGCATTAAGTATTATTCCATTGTTTCAGCACAAGAAAAGCACAGCTGTTTAATTCACACCATGGGTTGAATGTGAAACTACTAAGGATGGCATCATTAATTACTTCAGTACAAAGTCCTCAAACTGACCATCATTTCTGATGACTTTCCAACAAGGCTTTTTGTCTGGATTGTGAGAAAGATATTTTTAAGTAGGTTTGAAAATTGCAATAAATAAACTCACTGCCAACTACTGTGAACTTGCTATTTAAGTTATTATATACACTTATAATACTCATGTCTAAGATCTGTTTGGAGCCATAGCACTTTATGAATCTCAAGACTCTGACTCAAGTTTTTTTCACTGCTAGGTTTTTCTGTATCTCCGGAGCCTATTTCTTTACCAGGCTACAGGAGAATACTTCGATGAAGGCACCAATAAAAAATGACTGTCTTCTGGAACAGAGCTCAATTTTCAATGGAATAGCCTGCCCCAAAACAGTGAAGTACATTCTAGTAGGGGATAGATCTTCTGTGTCTGATTAAGTCATCAGTGCCAAGACCCATTTACACATTTGTCATCACTATCGCCCTCAATGGGTTGATCCTCTTGAAAGAAGCAAATGGTAGTGGTCATGTGTGCTATAAACACGCTGTTCCATGTGTTTTGGTTTGATGTAAAACGTTCTAAAAAATACTCAAAGACACAAACATTGACGGAGGATGGCTATCATCTTACCCCTGTGATTTACCAGGCAATTTACAAAAGGGTCCAAAGAGAGAATTAGTAGGCATGCCACAGCCAAGATTGGTACCCCTAATGGGGTTTTTAGGGCAACTTAAGTCATGTCACTAGTGTGATTGAAGGGCTGAATGAGTCTTTCGCTGACCTTGCTCGGTACACTCTGGTGAACATACTTTGTCCTTCATGGTTTGAAATGGAGGAGGTACCAAACGAATTAAAAGTGAAAGGTCTGTTGCAATGTACACTGTCAGTGCAGAGCACTGTAGTACAGAACACACTGATGGTTAGAGAGATGTATGCAGTTTATTGTTCCTGCCTATGCCATTGCAGATCTTCTAACCAAATGCTTTGGGCATTTGCAGTTTTTATTGTCCTACTCCTCTAGGAGAAACCTTTCTTGTGCTAGCAGCAACAGCTTTGGTCTCTTTTTAAAACTGAAACACTGGGAGAGAAGAGAAGCACACCAAAGAAAACAGGAGGATGTCACATCTTGCCAGGTGGAATTTCTATGGGTTGACAGTCAGGAAAATTAACCCGGTCCTTAGTGCGAAGGGACACACTCAGAATAAATAAACTGATTATATGACAGTGCTGTATGCCAGAGGGATAAAGCAGGCAGGGCAAAGGTTTTTCATTGTTTTTCCCCTAGGCATCAACTCCTGAGATAGAGTCCCCCTTTCACCGCATCAAGAAAGCTAGATCCAGTAGTTCCAGTTGCTGGGCTCGGAGAAGGCAGTGGTAACAGCAGCTGAGCATACGGACAACCTGTGAAAGAGGCACAAGAGTAAGGGTGTGGGCTGTGGTAGGGTTTACCATGATTGCAGCTGCTGTGATACTGGACTTAAGAGTTAGGATTCTCAATGCCAAGCAGTACCTCCAGGTAAGACCTGCTTGCCATGAGCAAAGAGACTGTCCATACTGGAGCACACATGGCTCAGGCAAGTATCAAAAGAATTACCCAAGACGGGAAAAACTTTACTTGCGACTGTCAGCTGCATTAACCTGTGTACAACACACAGTGTTTGACACAATATCCCTTCAGCGCACACTGCGCAAGTCAAAAGAGTAGGTCAATAAACAAGACTGGAAAGTGGCCACATGATGTGACTAAGTAAGAGAAGCAGGTTCCAGCTCACACCACCTTCAGAAGATTGAAAATGCTAATTGGTGAAGGCATGTAGAAAGAAGGCTATGGCCATGCACTCTGAAAGGTTGCATACGTATCTCACAAGCCGCATTATGAAGCCGTTTTTGTAGAAAGATATTCAAAAGTCAGTACCAGCAAAGAGCTAGAATGTTGGAGTAAAGATGTTACATGTTATTCATATTTTGCCTACAAGTAACTGAAGACAGAAAAGAGTTACTGGCAAGAGGCAATTTAAAAGAAATGGCAGCATTAGAGGTGAACTACTTGGAGTAGGTAGGTTTGAATTGAATAAAAAATGCATTTGGCCACGTAAAGAGACAAATGATGCACAACAAATACTCATGAAAGGAGATGTAGGCTTATGAGTGAAGAGAAATGGACAGGTGACAAAACAATGATTAGACAAAGGTATGAGTTAGCCTTGTCGTCCATGCTGATAATTTGTTGACTTGTAATAATTCTTTACCTCAATAAAATAGCATTATAAAGCAAACTTATATATTTTGTTTTAGTGTGGTTGCATAATCAACATTTTGCAAATCCAAAAAGCTTCAAGTGACAAGAGCTCACTCAGAAGGCCTTCTTACTGCAGGGTTTATACATAAATAGAGCGCACAAATCATTAATAAATAACCATTATCAGTTTAGTTTAAAATCCATTAACATAGACTCCCTTAAGTAAAGAAGAAACCAAAGTCTATTCTTAAGACCACTCTGTCTTTGTGTATTTGTAGATATGGCTCCTGTACTGTAAGTCTCTGTGATTCACTTACTCTGCTAAGAGATGTCATAGCCACTAGAAAGACAGTCTTATATGTGAGCATTTTTAAAGTAGCTTTATATAAAGGGTCTAAAGGATTAGTCATGAGTTGTGTCAACACTAGATTTAAGCTCCATGCTGGCCCTGGCACCTGTCTTGGTAATGCTAGTTTCTTTGATCCTTCCAAAAAACATTTTATAACTGGGGATGCAAAGAAGCTTTTCCTTGTACAACATATAGTATACGCTACAATTGCAGCTAAATGTACTCTTCCTGAGGTATATATAAGATTGCAATTTAAAAGATGTGGGAGGTATTTTAGCATGGTTACCTCTGAAGCGATCTGAAGAAAATGATCCAGCAAATTTGCACCAATTTTGTGTATTTCAGCAATTTTGTTTTTCAACACTTTCTGGTTGTTGATCTTCTTGCTTCTCTAAATACTTCCATTGTCTTTTAAGGTAAGTTTAAATGCCCAAATGGAGCACCTTGCCTTCCTGCATTGATAGAAGATCTTGTTTTTTGGAATATTTTTTAATGTTTCCTTGAGACATTTGTATAAGTTTGTCTTGGCCATTGTGGTGCAATCAAAATTATTGTTATCTTGTTTTGTTTGCATTTGTTGATTACTCTGTGTAATAGAGAAATTGGGGTAAAAGCGTATACAAATTTCCCCAACCAATTTATTGAAAGGGCATTCCCCAGCGACCGATGGTGTGGGTGCCTGGATGCGAAGTTTTAGCATTTTGCTTTTGCATATGTCGTAAATAGATCTATTTCTGGTGTTACCCACTGTTGAAAAATATGTCAGAGTACTGATTGATTCAACTCCCACTCGTGATGTAGTCTTTCTGTATAATCTGTCAGACATGAACTTTGTTCTCTCCTGAAAGATAAATCACTGTTAAGTGTATCTTCCGTTGTAGTGAATAAATCCAAATTTCTTGCACTAGTTCTAAGGGATCAAACTGAGTTTCTGCCTGTTTGCTGATGTAAAACATTGCTGTTGTACTGTCTGTCTGTATTAGAATTAGCTTTCCCCACAAGTGTTTCTGAAAGGCTTTTAAAGCGAGAAACACTTTTTAATTCCAAGATGTTGATATGTTGTACTGCCTCTCGTTCCTTCCAAATTCCTCTGATCTTCAAAGTGCCCCTGTAAGCACCTCAACCCAAGTGAGAGGCATCCTTAGTGATGACTACTGCTGGAGTTGGTTGCATGAATAATCTTCCCTCTTTTGAATGAATGCAATTCCCTCCTGTATCTTCTGAGTTACAACAACTAGATCTTCCCAAATTCCTGTTGTTTGAGACCATTGTGACTATAGCCATTCCTGCACTGGCCTTGAATATAGTCTTGAATTTGGTATTAAAGGTATGCAAGAGGCCATCTTTCCTAGTATTTTCCCCCACAGTGCTCACTCTCAGAGACTGACCCTTCTGGTAGAGAGTCTCCTGAACAATAGATTCTATTCTCTTTTTGCTGTGGTATGCTCTTCTCTCTATTGTGCTGATTCTTGCTCCTAGAAACAACTTTACTGCTCCTAGTTTTGTTGGTGATTTTTCTATATTTATTGAAAACCCTAGAATGTATCAATACCACTTTTTGAACATCTTTGCATTTTTTGTAAGAGTTTGCTCTTATAAGCCAGTCATCTAAGCATGGGTATATGTGTATGCCCTGTCTTCTCAGATATGCTGCACCTGCTGACAAGCATTTTGTAAACACCCTTGGTGCAGATTTGCTGCTGAAAGCTAAGACACTGAATTGGTAATGCTTGTTCACACAAATCGTAGATATCATTTTGTGACTGTGGTTCACTGGAATATGTAAGTAGCCCTCTTTTTGAATTTGTGGAACGACCTCTTGTAGAGTTGTCATTTGAATGTTTGTGTTTTGATGTATTTGGTTATTAAGATCCAAAACTGGACAAAGCCTTCCACCCGGTTTTAGAATTGGGAAAATTAGGAAATTAGTTGAGTAGTTCCCTTTGTTAACTTCTTTCTGTGGAACCCTCTCTACTGCATCTTTTATTTCCTCTATTAATCTTGCAGTCTCGTTTTGAGTGTTTCTTTTTTTTAAATCTTTTTGTTGGAGGCAACTTTAATAATTTTATGCAATATCTAAATTTTATTATATTTAGAATCCACTTTTCAGATGTTATTTTCCTCCATTCGTGGAAGTAGAGGTTGGTGCTCCTCTGTGTGATTGAGTCTTCCCTCGTGCTCGACCCGGAAAGGGTTGCTGTAACTGGAATCGACAACAAAATGACTTTGGAGTGGTTTGAAATCCTTGACGGGATGATGCAGAGATGATACTTCCTCAAGGTCCTTTGGTCAAAGGATTTCCTCTTCTTATATTACCTCTAAATTGCAATGAGCCCACCAATATTGCTGTATCATCTTTTCTGATTTGTTGAAGCGGGTCTACAGAACTCCACATGGTTGTTCCTCATTAAAAGTTGTGTTTATATTTGCTTGCCCCTCTGGCATGAAGCCTGAAATTCTTAGCCATGCATGGCGGCAGAGTGGCTCCAGCCATTATTAGTTTACTGTGTCAGCAGCATCTAGCAATGATTTTCAGCACATATTAGCAATACTTTAGCCTTCCTCTGCAATTGCTGCAGCTCTTTTTTCTATATTGCTCTGGAAGCTGCTTCATCAATCCTACAATTTCTTCCTATTGCTGAAATGCATATCTGTTCTGGAGAGCATTTAAATTAGCTATCCTCCACTGATTAGATGCACCCTTTACGAATTTCCTTCCAACCAAGTTCATTTTTTTAACTTTATTAGGGAGAGGCCCTCTTCATTCCAACTTTGGGCCTCAAGCCAGCTCACAAGGCCCACCAACTCACTGGCAATACCCTGTGCAATAAGGCTGCCCTTTTGAGGCAGAGCTAGAGGAAGAGGTGACCCACTGCAAACAAATTAAAGTACTTTCAAGATATTTTGTTAGCCTTATTCAAGAGGTAAACTCAACTGGTTCTAGAATTCCTTTACATTTTATTACTCCAATGATTTCAGTAAAATAAAAATGTTTTAAAATTTTGCTAATTGGGGTAGTGTGCTAATCACAAGAAAACTACAATGAAATAGTCTGAAAACTAGGCTTTCTGCTAGATTTCATAATTAGAAAATGTGCATTCATCCAAATCAATATACAAACAACCTAAATAAAGCAACAGGGGGTCATGTCTTCTAGATAAGACTTAAGGCTGTTTTGATAACAATGTTTATAAACAAAAATAGAAAATATGATAGGGCTGACTCCTGTAAGACTACAAGCGTCACACAGTTCCATTCTGAACGGAAGACGACATTTACTGGAATTTAAACAATTTGTAAAGCATTTTTAACATGCCTTTGACAGACAGTCATCCATCCACTGGAATGTATATCTGAAGAGAATGGATGGACCTCTTCATTCCAACTTTGGGCCTCACGCCAGTCACAAGGCCCACCAAATCACAGGCAATACCCAGTACAATAAGGCTGCCCCTTTGAGGCAGAGCTAGAGGAAGAGGTGACCACTGCAAACAAAAGGGCACCAACAAGTGACATATTAGGCTTTTCTCTACATCTTTAGGTTGCAGGATCAGCGGGTTCCTCAAATAATGGGTAGAGATCACCTCTGACAATTGGCCTTCAAACATAACAGCATGGATATGTATACAACTTTTGAGATCCCCACCAAAAGAAAGGTTTTGAAAGGAAGGCAACTTGATATATCAAGCTTGTTGACTAACAGGATGTTTATTCCTGTACACTTGTCATATGTCTACCTCAACAACTTCAGTCCGTTTTATGTTTAAAGGACCTGTTTGTGAGACTACTTTGAATATATTTGGAGCAAATTATTAATTTCTCTTAAGTGATCCTTTATGCCACCTACTTGTGCGTTTAACCTTGAAAAGATGATCTGTTCTTTCTGTGGTTTCCAATTTCCCTTTATGTTTAAATCAAACATGTGGCCTTTGTTTCCAGGAGTTTGACTTTTTTCAAAGACATACAGTTCTTTTTGAAGTCTAAACTGCACTGGTGTGCCCTGTAAGATTAGTTCTATAACAGTTTTCTTGGGCTTGTCCAGGTATGGTGACTACTCTATTCTATTGACTGATCCTAGGAATCAAATTGTGAAATGGTTTCTGACCTGCATTAACAGTTTTGCAGCTTGAAGAAATTTCTGGATTCACATGCTGTGCCAGCTCTGGAAGCTTCCACTCATGGTCGCCCATCTTCAGGTTCTTTTTGTTTTTTGTGTATTGCTTTCTTATCTGCTTGGGAGGTGGGTGGTCCACGTGAATCCAGAAAATTCTTCAAGCTGCAAAACTATTCCCCCAGGTAAGAAATTTCGTTTTTCAGTGTTCATCTTCCCTTGATATTCACATGCTGTGCATTGATTTTGTACCGTTTTTTAAACATGTGGTGATTGGGTTAAAGATGAGTTCCAGCTTGTAAATAAACACTTCAGCATTCTTTGCGCCACTTCTGCTTCTTCATTGATTTAAATGTCTATGCAATAGTGTCGTGTAAAAGTGTGCACTGATGACCAAGTAGCAGCTCTGCAAATAACCTGCAACAGTATATTTGTGTAAAGGATATAGTTACTCTTTTTTTGCGAGTAGAGTGTGCCCTCGATTTGCTCCGGAGTTATATTCCTGCTGTTTCATGACATTTGTACAGTGTGTGAGATCAATCTAGAAATGTAACTCTTTGTAACTGGTTTTCTTTTGCTGTTGTGTGCAAATGACACAAAAAGTTATTTTCTTTTTCTGATTGGTCTAGTTTTCACTATATAATACATTATTGCTCTTCTAGCGTCTATTGTGTGCAGCGCTCTTTCCGCTGACGTTTCTGGATCTTGAAAGAAACTTGGTATTTGAATTGATTGATGTGGAAAAAAAAGATATAACCTTTGGCAAAAAATGCGTGTCTGTTCTCATAACTATCCTGTCTTACTGAATAAGCATGTATGGTTCTTGGACTGAGTGCCTGTAATTCACTCACTCTATGCAAACATGTCACTGCAATGAAGAAAGCTGTTTTTAAAGTAACCAGTTTCAAGGACGCCTTGGGCAGAGGTTCAAAAGGGTTCTTCATTTGTTGTTTTAGCACTAAATTTAAGTTCCATGTTGGGGCTGGTACTTTTCTTGGCGGTGTTTATCATCTTTTTGCTCCCTCCAGGAATCTTTTGATTTCTGGAGTGCGACTCCCCTTGTGTAGTCCACTATTGCTGCCAGATATACTTCTAATGAAGCATATCTCAGTTTGCTGTCCAGCAGATGAGTAAGGTATTACAAGACTGTTGTCTCTTTCATATTTGCTTGTCATAATGCTTGGTTTTGGCACTATTTCAAGAATCTTTCCTTCATGGTAGAGTAGCATTTTCTTGTGGTTCTTGCTTCCCAGAGAACCTCCATTGTGTTCTCAGGCAGGCCTGAGCGTCCAAACTATGTCCTCAGGAGCCACGCCTCTAGACTTAGCGTTTGCGGTTCTCGATGGAAGACTCTCCTCTCTTGCATGGAGAGTAGATCCTGTACAGCCGGTAGTCTCTATGTTTGTTCTATCTCTATTAAGTCTGCTAATCAGGTCTGTCTCGCTGACTGTGGAGCAATGAGAATCAGTGTCATTGCTGATTGCTCACATATGTTGATCACCATTTGTAACAGCGGGAACGGGAAAAAAAATAAATCTCCCTGACATGTCCATCAAAACAGCATTCCCTAGAGATTGGTGGGGTTGGTGCCTGGATGTGAAGAACTGGAAATTTGCATTCTCAGGTGTTGCAAACAGACCTATTTGGGGTGTTCCCCATTGTCTGAAAAACTGTTTGAGTACTGCTTGGTTGAGTTCTCATTTGTGTGAGGTGAACACTTACCTGCTCAGCCTGTCCGCCTGTACACTGTCCTCCTCTGGTAAATGTTTTGCTGTTATATTTATGTTTCTCTGGATGGCCCATATCAAGAACTCTTGTGCTAGCCTGGACAGTGCAAAGGATCTCGTTCCACCGTTTGTTTTAATTAACAATGATATTCTCCACAGCTGATTCTGAAAAGGTTTTAAAGCCAGAAACACTGTCTTTAGTTCTAGTATATTGATATGTTGTACTGCTTCCTGTTCTCTCCAAGGTTTCTCTGATCTTGTGTGAGCTTCACAACCCATATGTGAGAAATCTGTAGTAATGGTTACTGTGGGAGTTGTCGCTGAGAATGATCTTCCAATTGTTATATTTGTCTTATTCCACCACTTCATTTCTTCCTGGACTTTCTGCATGACAACCACTAGATCTTCCCATCTCCCTGTGGCCTGTGACCACTGACTTTGAATCCTCTCCTGAATTGGACCCTGTGTGTAGCCTCACATGTGGTATTAGGTATGCAGGATGCATTGTTCCACAGCATTCCCCCCCCCCCACAAACAGTCCTCACTGTCAGAGAATGACCCTCCTGATATTGGTAAATTTCGTGCAGCAAAGCCATTCTTTTCTCGCATGGTATACCTCTATCAAATTAATTCTTGCTCCCGGAAACTGCTTTTCTTGGTCTGGTGTGGGTGACAATTTCTCTTTGTTTTGAGAAAATCCCAGATTGTCTAATGTTGACATTACTGTGTCTGTGTTTTTTCTTTTTGTTGTGATTTTCCTTTTACCAGTCAATCATCTAAATAAGGGCACACACTTATTTCCTGCCTTCTTAAATGTACTGCCACTGCTGCCAAACACTTTGTAAACACTCTTGGTGCTGACTTGATTCCGAATGCTAAAACTTTAAATTGATAATGTCTAAGTATACCTCAAAACGCAAGTATATCTTATGCCAATGTTGCACTGCGATATGAATCCTTTAAATCTCTTGTTGCCATAAAATCTCCTTTTCTAAAATCTGCAGAGTTGTCATTTTGAATTTCTCGGTCTATTAATTTGTTTAAGAACTGGAGATTTAGAATTGAATTAAGAGATTAGTCTTGTTTTGGTAGTAGGAAGTATACAGAGTAGTTTCCTTGGTTGATCGGGTCTTCGGGCACTCTTTCAATTGCTCCCTTTTGAAGTAGTTCTTGTACTTCCTGTAAATCTGATATTTTCTTCCTTTGTTTAAAACACGTTCTTTGGGTTTTTTACTGGTGGTGTCTTGATTAGTACTATGCAATAGCTGAATCATATCATGATTAGTATTCCATTTGCCTGTTGTCATTTTCTCCCACGCTTGGAAATGTCCTTTATCCTCCCTCCCACAGATGGAGTCATTTATTTGCTGGAGTTGTCACTCCTCTCTTAGGCTGTGATCTTACTCCTGCTTGCACTTGAAAGGGATGCCATGGTGTATCTTGACACTGTCACTGTTGCACCTGTGTTGTGCTTGGCTGGAACTCTACATTCTATGTGAGACTGCGCTTTCAAAACTTCCTCTCAGCGTAGACCGCTAACTATTGAAAATCTCTACAAAGAGAAGCTGCTCACAGTAAACTGCCAAGGCCTGAAGGTTGTAAAGGTTATATTCCACCACACCTTTCACAGTGTGCTGAATTTGTTATGATAGCCCACTGCTGATGGCTAATCAAGCACATGAACATTAATAGGAACCTGGTGCACACAGCCATCTTTAGTGTGTAGGAAATGTCATAGAATATTCGCCCTATTGGGAATTTGTTTTTAGCAAAACTAAACTACTTGGGTCACACATACTGACAAGTCATCAACTGTCACTTGCTCAGTGTTTGTCCTACACTAAAGGAAATTAGGTATAAAAGCAGGATGATGCGTACCTGTCACTATGTAAACTATAACAAACTAATGCTCATTAGGTGATGCCATCATTGAGATCGTCAATAATGTCATAATTAATGACTCAACATATCATGAGTGATGTAATACGTAATATAAAAGGCCATAAGGAGTGCATGGTGGGGGCGCAAGTTAGAGTAAGCATAGCTAACAATAACTGGTGAATTTCTGTTATTTTAAGTTCAAAATGTTAGGTTGTCACTGACATTACTTTAACCTTTGTTTTTTCAGTGAATTTCAAGGTTTGTTTTTTTCCTTCAAACAAAGATTTTTTTTTATCAGCATACATAAAACTAATACCTTGCAGGCAAGCTTCACGGCCTTTGGCCGTGCACAGCATAGGGTTGGCAGCAGGCACCAAGTTCACTGCTGGGAGAGGAGATCACACCCCATTCTCTCTCCCGCCCACCCCCCCCAAAACACCACCACATGTACAGATAGGACCTGCTTATCACAGTAAATGGGATTATTGTTTTGTTACTAACTTTGGCACAGTTTGACAAATCTTCACAAAACGTTCCAAAAAAACTTAATTTTTCTCAGCTTCTTCCTCAAAAACTGTTGGGTGATCCATCAAGTGGGGGCAAGAAAAAGGGGGTGTGGGTTCAAAATACATTTCCCTCATGTGATTCGAGAATTTATACTTGGGGAGGTACATGGATGACATTTTAGTCATTTGGACTGGTACACAGACAAATGGTTTGATTAACCATCTCCACAAGAAGAGTGACAGTCTCCAATTTACTCATCATATGGGTACTCAACAGACTGAATTTTTGGATGTGTTTCTGTATACAGTTAATAATCACATCTTATCCAGGATTTACAGAAAACCCATTGCATGCAATTCTATTCTACGTGCTCACAGTGCGCATCCTAGTTTAAAAAAATATGCCATCTCATCTGGTGAGATGGCCAGAATCAGACGTAATTGTTGTGATAAGATTTTTTGGCAGAAATTGGAAAATCTGGAACTTCGATTTTGGAAGAGAGGGTATCAAGAAAGGGTGATTTCTCAAGCTAGAACTTGTATCACCCAAATTCAACGCACATCCCTAACAGGACAAAATAAACACAAGAGAATGGACAATGTACAACTTTCCTTGATTACCAGATATAGTCCAGCTAGTTCTGCAGTATTTCACATTCTTAAACGGCACTGGCATATACTTCTATTGGACACCTCTCTTGGTAAAATACTTACCTTTCATTACCTACAGTAGGGGATACACATTGAAGAAAAAACTGTGTCTCAGTTACATCATGCCAAATGCACAAGAAAACCCTAGGATGTGGTTACCTCAAATGTGGAGGGTATATAACCTGTCAATTTGCATTAGACAAAATCTGGTTATTTTCATATAACACAAAGGGTTTATCATGTCAGACAATTTAAGAATTGCAATATAAGATACATTGCATATTGTATCATCAGAATTCGTGGCAAGATTTACATAGGCAGCACTTTCAGGCCTTAAAATGAACGAGTACAAGAATACATAAGAGCTATTAGGATAATTAACACCAATTATTCCATAGCTGTACATTATAACTCTGTACATAATCATTTGGAATAACTGAATATCAAGTTTGATGGTATCACTCAGGTTGTGGGTCACCCCAGAGGTGGAGACAGGAATGGAGCCCTTAGAAAATGAGAAGCCAAATGGATTATAAAATTACGGGCTGTAGACAAAGGACTTAACATTGATAGGGAATGACATGCATTTCTTGATTAATGATTTTGGACATTCTCATCAAGTGTTGGAAAAGGGAATCATGTTTGAATAGTGAGCAGTGTAACATTTTACATGCTATTTGGGCTCAAAACGTGTAATTCTAAATGTAACTTTTGGTATATATATTACTGTACCATGTTTAGGGTGGGATTACACATCGATTCCTGTTACAGATGGTGATGTACAGTATTGTTGTGCTAAAGGGTCTCCCCTCACACCGTGTATGTATTTACACATATTGATTCTAAACTTAAGTGTACTGAGGTCGGAGGCTGTTTTCCTATCAGGTGCCTCCCCTATACGAACTCTATTATCACGTGTAGCTCGCACACTATATGGTGGGATTTTGACATTTACACATGTATGTACCTATGCTTATCTACACAAATATGTATTTTTGAGTAGATTGTTACTGTTTCTTTCAGGTGGTGGTTTGAACTCCTGTTCTTCAAAATAATCCACACACTGGTGTCATCTCTATTATTCAAGGGGTTAAATCGGGTCTTTTATATGCAACCACGGGGATTCTTTTGTGGCCTTGAAATTTCAAGATGGCCGCCATGACATCAGTACTAGCTACAGAACAAATTTAGACTCGACAGCTGAAATAGAATTCATTAGCTACTAACATCTTTGTGGGCAGACACCTACCACTGCGGGTCATACGGACCTAAGGACGTACACGACTAGAGTGGGCTTTTCATTATGTGGTGGGTGTGGATGTTTCATTGATATTTGATAATATTGGTTTGTGCTAATTTGGGATACACCAGTGACACTCTTGTAACTCAAGAGGGCCGCCATGAGCCTTCTAGTTTGGTTAGTCCGTCTTCTAGTTTTGCTGAATTTAGCACGCCTCTTTTGCCGGCATATTTGAATGCACAAACATTTGCACACTGCGGACATGCCAATTTAGAAATCAATCATAATCAGGTAACTTTGCTTATTATGTGATGCCTATTGGTTTGTTTTGTGGTGGTAGTACCGGCAAAATCATACACATTGAGCACAGCTCTTTTGCCGTCAATTTTTAAAGCACAAATAATCGTGAAAGGCTGATATGCTGCTTTAAGAAACCATAAACAATCAGGTAACCTTGTCTATTACGTGATGACTATTGGTTTGTTTGTGTTGACAGTATTGATAAATATGCTGTAACTAACGACTTATATGGCTCAGGTCCTTGTTATGTGGTGGGTTTGGAGTGAATTTGTTTCTCCGTCACTTGCTTCTGGCAGCTTATATTTGTATGTGTTTCGTTTTTGCCTATAGCACTAGGAAGTATTGTGGTCCCAGTATGACTAGCAAACATTACTGAGTCGTTTAAACCGATACTCATTTCCTTACTTTGATCTTTGCTCAGCAGACATATGCTTATCTCATTAAAAGACACTTGTGTAGAGGACTTAGATTAATATATCACAGGTATTTCAATCTGGGTTGTATTCATCTTTACATACATTCATTGGAAGGTTATGTTTTGCGGCTGAAGCAATGGCACATTTTTTGGTCTCATGGTTTCTCTATACATCACAGTTTTCTCTTTTCTTCTTTTTATACTGGGCACCATAGGTTTTGTGGTTCTACAACAATATTTGTTGGTGCAATAGTGTGTGGTGAACCTTGGATTCTGTTGGGAACTTTTTATTTTCATACACACTAATTTTCTTCTCAAACATAACATTTTCGGTGGTGATGAAATAGACTGTCCAAGAAGGATGTCATGTGTTTCTGCATGATACCATTTTTAAAGCATCTGCATGCATGTTTTATCCTTTGCAGCCTTGAAAAAAGTTCTTGTATATTTGACTACTTCCGTACAACTTGAACAAAGCAAAGATTGATTCATCTATCACGATCGGCTGATACTGATCAGCTTTACAAGAAGATATAGAAAGTCGACCAATAAGTCAATAATGAACTGAGATTAACATCACTTTCTTTTTGGATACATTATACAAAATGTCATTGAGTGCTGTGGGAGTTGTGGGACTACTGTTTATTTTGAAGTCATTATCTCAACCATCTACATTTAGTTCATCAAAAAGACCAAGGAACAAATTAACAACTAACAAAAATTATGCAATAAATGTCCTCTTTCCCAACCCCTAATCCTCCCTGTTATCATATCCCCCCCACCCCCTGCAGTCTGTTTATTGTTTCCATTAGCACTGCAGTTATTTGCCTGCTCATTCTTTAATCTCAATCAGGACTAAGAAGCTTTCTCATTGAGCTGTGTTCTATTGGCTGAGAAGTAGTTGCCCAGTTTGGCATGGTCTAAAAGAACGAGTTACTTACCTTCGGTAACGACTTTTCTGCTGGATACATTAGCTACCTGTGGATTCCTCACCTAATGAATACTCCCATGGCGCCAGCATTCGACGGAAATCTTCTTCCTAGTCTCTGCACGTCGACGAGGACGTCACTCTAGCACACGCGACGCCGCCTGACGTCATACAGGCAATAAGAGGTCCTCGACAACGTGCCGACGTCAGTACCAACATTTTTTACGTGCATGAGAACAACAACCCAATGCAATGAAAGAGCAAGGCAATATCCCATAACATTGTAAAATACACAACATTGCAATAAAATGGTTGTAGATTTAATATAACTTTTTTTTTTTTTAAACAACAAATATATGTAAATCATGTATATACCCAAAAATATATATATATACATATAAATATATACAAGTGACCATATATACATCATGTATTGTAATCCTGAAGACCAAGAGGAGCGCACTCAAGGATTACTTGGTAAGACCAGAAAGGCAACGGGGAGGCGGGTGGGACCGTGAGGAATCCACAGGTAGCTAATGTATCCACCAGAAAAGTCGTTACCGAAGGTAAGTAACTCGTTCTTCTGATGGATACAACTACCTGTGGATTCCTCACCTAATGAATAGAGTCCCAAAGCAGTACCACTCCCGGTGGTGGGTGCCGGAATGGTCAAACCAAGAAATCCTGCAGCACTGACCGTGCAAAATGGCCGTCCCTTCTGACCTCAGAGTCCAAACAGTAATGTTTCGCAAAAGTGGGAAGGGACGACCAAGTTGCGGCCTTGCAGATGTCGACCACAGGAACACCTCTGGCCAAGGCCGACGTGGCAGACTTAGCTCTGGTGGAATGAGCTCCAATGCCATCAGGAGGATCCTTCTTTGCCAAAGAGTAACAGATTTTAATGCAAAGAACAACCCACCTGGAGAGTGTTCTCTTGTGGACTGCCTTTCCTCTCCTCTTGCCCACGTATCCGATGAACAGCTGATCCTCCAGCCTGAAATCCTTCGTTCTATCAATGAAGAAGCTTAACGCCCTCTTTGGGTCCAAGCGATGTAGTCTCTCTTCCTCCTTTGAAGGATGAGGCGGAGGATAGAACGTGGACAAAGTAATTGTCTGGGCCAAACGGAAGGGTGAAACAACCTTCGGAAGGAAAGCAGCCTTGGTCCTCAACACCACCTTATCCCCATAAAAAGTTGTATAAGGGGGTTTTACCGATAAGGCTTGCAACTCACTCACTCTCCTTGCAGATGTTATAGCCACCAGGAAGACTGTTTTAATAACCAAATACCTTAAAGGGCAAGAATGCATAGGCTCAAAAGGGGACCCCATAAGGAAAGTGAGGTCCAAGGACAAATCCCATTGAGGCATAACGAATGGTTTTGGCGGATATTTATTTAGAAGACCTTTCAAGAATCTGAGAACAATAGGGGATTTAAATAACGATGGTTGATCTGGAAGACAAATGAAGGCTGACAAAGCCGACAAATAACCCTTAATGGTAGCCACTGCACAACCCTTCTGCGCTAGAGACAGAGCAAAAGACAAGACATCCGACAGATGAGCATGTAAGGGATCAATCTGTCTCTCTCCACACCACGTAACAAATTTAGACCACCTATTAGCGTAGATAGATTTAGTGGAGTGTCGCCTGGCCGCTAATATAACATCCACTACATCAGGCGGGAGAGAGAAGGAACTCAGGTTGCCCCGTTCAATCTCCAGGCATGTAGGTGTAGACTCTGGAGGTTGGGGTGTAAAACCTGCCCCTGCGACTGCGAGAGGAGGTCTGCCCTGAGAGGGAGACGGAGCGGAGGGCACAGCGAGAGTTGGAGAAGGTCGGAGTACCACACCCTCCTTGGCCAATCCGGAGCTATTAAGATGACTTGGGCCCGGTCTTGGCGAATCTTCCTCAACACTCGAGGAATCAAGGGTATGGGGGGAAACGCGTAAAGCAACTGGTCGCACCAGGTTATCAGAAACGCGTCCCCCAATGCTCCCTGCACCGGATACTGGAGGCTGCAGAATAACAGACAATGCGCGTTCTCCCGAGTGGCAAACAGATCTATCCGAGGAAACCCCCACATCTGGAAGATTAAACGAACTTGATCTGGATGGAGACGCCACTCGTGGTCGGCCGAGAATTGGCGACTGAGACTGTCCACACGTACATTCAAGACCCCGGCCAAATGATTTGCTACCAAGCAAATCTGATGGTCCTCTGCCCAGGACCATAGTCGAAGAGCTTCTCTGCAGAGAAGGTACGACCCTACTCCTCCCTGTTTATGTACCACATCGTGGTAGTATTGTCCGTCAGGACCTGTACCGACTGACCACGAAGGGAAGGGAGGAAGGCCTTGAGAGCCAGACGTACAGCCCGTAACTCTAACAGATTGATATGAAACATCTGTTCCTCTGGAGACCAAAGTCCTTTGATCTCCAGATCCCCCAGATGAGCTCCCCACCCTAGAGTGGAAGCATCCGTTATGACCGTGGCCACTGGTGGCGACTGCGCGAACGGTTTTCCTTGCGAAAGATTGTTGCTCGCAATCCACCACTTCAAGTCCACAGCAGCATCTCTGGAGATCTTGACCGCACCTTCTAGATCTCCCTTGTGTTGAGACCACTGCCTTCGGAGGCACCACTGAAGAGCCCTTATGTGCCAGCGAGCATGCGTGACCAACAGCATGCAGGAGGCAAACAGACCGAGCAGACGAAGGACCTTGAGGACTGGAACTACCGCTCCATTTCGAAACATTGGAACCAATTCCTGAATATCTTGAACCCGCTGAGGCGGAGGAAAGGCTCGATTCAATGTTCTATCCAGTACTGCCCCTATGAACAGGAGGCGCTGAGAGGGCTCCAGGTGAGATTTGGGCACGTTCACCGAAAAGCCCAGGTCGAACAACAACTAGGTTGTTGACTGCAGATGATACGAGACAAGCTCCGGGGACTTGGCTTTGATCAACCAGTCGTCCAAGTAAGGGAATACTGCTATCCCCTTCCTTCTGAGCTCTGCCGCAACCACTGACATCACCTTCATGAAGACTCGAGGTGCCGAAGTAAGACCAAACGGGAGGACTGCAAACTGATAGTGCTGCGACCCTACCACAAACCGGAGATACTTCCTGTGCGACTTGAGTATCGGGATATGAAAATAAGCATCCTGCAAGTCGACAGACACCATCCAATCTTCTTTGTTCAACGCCAAAAGCACCTGTGCTAGGGTCAGCATCTTGAACTTTTCCTGATTAAGGAACCAATTCAAGATCCTCAGATCCAGGATCGGTCTCAACCGACCATCTTTCTTGGGAATCAGGAAGTACCTTGGGTAACAACCTTGACCCCTTTCCTGCTCTGGAACCAACTCCACCGCGCCCTTTGAAAGGAGGACTTGAACCTCCTGTTCTAGCAACAGGAGGTGTTCTTCTGAACAATACGATGGGCGGGACGGGAGGGGCGGCGGAAACTCCCGAAAGGGAAGGGTGTAGCCTTTCTCCACAATACTGATAACCCAAGTGTCCGTTGTAATAGTCTCCCACTTGTGGAGAAAATGCTGTAATCTTCCCCCTACAGGAGAGGAGTGAGTGGGAAATGGTGGAAGCCTAAGGCTGCTTTCCCTGCTGCACCCCTACAGAGGACGAGGCAGAGTGCTGTTGAGAGGCTCCTCTGGTGCGGGCCCTACCTCTCACTCTAAATGATCTATAGGGGTGAGAAGAGGCGGCTTGCTGGAACCTCCCCCGAAAGGAAGAGGAGGAAGAGCCACGCCCAAATCCACGAAACCTCCTGAAAAACCTGGAAGAGGCAGAGGAAGAAGGAGCTTGCAGCCCTAACGATTTGGCTGTGGCCCTGCTCTCTTTAAATCGCTCCAAGGCCGAATCTGCCTTTGCTCCAAACAGTTTGTCCCCATCAAACGGGAGGTCTAATAGGGTCGACGGTACATCCGCAGAAAACCCTGAATTACGGAGCCAGGCCTGTCTCCTTGCTACCACAGCCGTGCCCATCGCCCTAGCCACCGAGTCGGTCGTGTCCAGTCCAGACTGGATAATCTGGGTTGCGGCAGCCTGAGCGTCTGAGACAACATCCAAGAGTCCCTGGGGAAGCTCCGTAAAAGAAGATGAAATATCATCGATAAGAGCATGGACATATCTCCCCAGAATGCAAGTTGCGTTGGTGGCCTTCAACGCCAAACTGCAAGAAGAAAATATTTTCTTGGATTGCGCATCCAGTTTTTTGGAGTCCCTGTCTCCTGGCACCGTCGGGAAGGATCCAGGCGCTGATTTTGATGAACAGGAGGCTTGTACCACCAAGCTCTCCGGCGTAGGGTGTCTTGAAAGAAAGCCAGGGTCAGATGGTGCAGCCCGATATCTCCTGGCCACAGCCCTATGAACTGCTGAGGAAGACACAGGCTTCTTCCACACCTCCAACACCGGATCAAGCAAAGCCTCATTAAACGGCAAGAGAGGCTCCGCTGCAGCAGAGGCCGGATGCAGCACCTCCGTCCATAAATTCTGCTTCGCCTCTGCCACCGGCAAAGGCAGGTCCAGAAAATTAGCCGCCTTCCTCACCACCGCGTGAAAGATAGCAGCCTCCTCCGTATACTCCCCTGGAGATGAAAGGTCCCACTCAGGGGAAGTGTCCAGCCCACTGGCCGTATCCAGACCATGCAGTCCATCACCCGAGTCCTCAACCTCTCCTTCCTCCAGGACTCACTGGTACTCCTGCTCTTCCAACAGACGGAGAGCACGCCTCCTTGAATGTAGTCTCTGCTCAATGCGTGGAGTCGACATGGCCTCTGCCGAAGATCGGCGCCGATCTCCAGAAGCATCCGACGCCGCATCTGGCGCCGCAGGCAGCTTCGGCGCCGATGAAGGAGCAGGACAAAGATCTCAGAGCCGATGGACCCACCGGAGTCACAGGACGAAATCCCGACGTCGACGGGATGGAAACATCCGGAGCCAATCCCTCTGAAGCCACCGGAGCGGGCACCGACACTGGCGCCGAGCCCACATTCCCAAAAGGGAGAAAGGGCATAAAGGGTGCCGGCCGAAGAGGCGCAGGATCACCCAATGAAAAGGCCAAAGGCCCCGAAGGACCAGCCGGAGCACCTCCTGGAGCCATCTGCTGAAAGATGGTATACATCGCATTCAGAAATGCAGTACTATCGGCTCCAGGGGCTGGAAAAGCCGGATAGTGAGGTGTCTGGATCGAAGGCGACCCCAACGCCGGCCTCGACGTCCGCGACGCCGGAGACATCACAAGAGGCTGCATCACCTCAACCACAGACGCTTGTCCAGGCGAAGTCGGTGACGCCGGAGAGGGCAACGGCGTCGATGGATGCGGCGTGACCGTCGGACTGACCTCCCAAGTCCTCCGACGCCGAGCCGAAGGCGACCTCGAACGAGTCTCCTTGCTTGAATGACGCCGTGAATCTCTACGGCGCCGGGAGTCTCGATGACGCCGATGAGACCTTGGCGAGGAAGACTTCTTGTCATGTTTTTCCTTTCTCTTCGACTTCGCCAGGAATAGTTTAGCCTCACGTTCCTTGAGGGCCTTCGGATTCATGTGCTGACATGAATCGCAAGTCACAACGTCGTGATCGGAGCTCAAGCACCAGAGACAGTCGGAGTGAGGATCTGTAACGGACATCTTGCCCCCACACTCTCGACAGGGCTTGAAACCCGACTTTCTCTGAGACATTGTTACCGCAGAGAAGAACTACGCAGCAGAAAACACACTGTAACCACTAAAGTAACAGTAGCTCCCTCGAAGATAACCGTTTCGAATGCACGTAAAAAAGGGAACTGACGTCAGCACGTCGTCGAGGACCTCTTATTGCCTGTATGACGTCAGACGGCGTCGCGTGGGCTAGAGTGACGTCCTCGTCGACGTGCAGAGACTAGGAAGAAGATTTCCGTCGAAAGCTGGCGCCATGGGAGTATTCATTAGGTGAGGAATCCACAGGTAGTTGTATCCATCAGAATGACTCAATCGCTTGACACAGGAGAGTTCTCTATAGTTTCTGCTAAAAGAAAGTCTAAGAGGTGACCACCCTGCTTGCTGAATTCTTCTTCTTCCTGTGCCATTTCTGCAAATGTTTCCATTCCGAAATTCCACCACAGCCTTCAAAGGGAGTGAGCTGTGGTCTCCACAACCAAAGGATAATCTGCTTGGTTGCCAATAGAAGGTAGGACAAAAACCTGCCTAGGTAAATATCTGTAGCAGGGTGCCCAAGCAAGACCACTTTGGGGAACCTAGCTAGGTCTGACAGGTGATTTGTCCAAGGTTGCTAAAACTGAGGACCAAAAGGGTTTCACCTTGGGCAGGGCTTAAGTATGTGGGGTTAATGTCACCTTCTCTGCATATCCTTTTCAAGGAGGGATTCCTCCATTCTTCTTTTTGGCTAATCACACTGGGGTGAAGTGCCATAGACAGAGAATCTTAAGAAGAGATTCTCTTCACCCTAGATGGGACACAAAATTATTAGCTCATAGCATAATTTCTTCACACTTTTCCTGATCAAATGTAATGCTAAGTTAGTCAGATGCTCTGGGGCATGGATTAATTGATGACTGAACTTATCTGGGGGATGGGTATATTCAGCGTGGCACTGTCCAGGCTGCAGCACCTGGGGGATGGGGGAGGGGTGCAATGGGAGGGGATTACTAGCAGCACAGGATCTAGAGGCCTATTACTTGCCAGCGCAGCCGAGGGGACAATTCCCTTTACAAAGGGCGGTAGTTGCGATGCTGCGCAACCACTGGAGGGCCAGTACAGCTGAACCCCCTCCTCACAAATGCTGTCAAGTTCTATGCACCACGACTGGCCTTCTCAAGGCAGTTACAGGTCTGTATGAGGCCTTGCGAACTGATAGTCTTACACCATGAATAAAGCTGCATGATAAATGAGATGGGGACTGTAGGAAGTTGGCTCTGTATGTGCTATTTCAAAGTAAGGAATAGCATGCACAGAGTCCAAGGGTTCCCCTTAGAGGTAAAATAGTGGTAAAAATAGATAATACTAATGCTCTATTTTGTGGTAGTGTGGTCGAGCAGTAGGCTTATCCAAGGAGTAGTGTTAAACATTTGTTGTACATACACATAGACAATAAATGAGGTACACACACTCAGAGACAAATCCAGCCAATAGGTTTTTATATAGAAAAATATCTTTTCTTAGTTTATTTTAAGAACCACAGGTTCAAATTCTACATGTAATATCTCATTCGAAAGGTATTGCAGGTAAGTACTTTAGGAACTTCAAATCATCAAAATTGCATGTATACTTTTCAAGTTATTGACAAATAGCTGTTTTGAAAGTGGACACTTAGTGCAATTTTCACAGTTCCTAGGGGAGGTAAGTATTTGTTAGGTTAACCAGGTAAGTAAGACACTTACAGGGTTTAGTTCTTGGTCCAAGGTAGCCCACCGTTGGGGGTTCAGAGCAACCCCAAAGTCACCACACCAGCAGCTCAGGGCCGGTCAGGTGCAGAGTTCAAAGTGGTGCCCAAAACACATAGGCTAGAATGGAGAGAAGGGGGTGCCCCGGTTCCGGTCTGCTTGCAGGTAAGTACCCGCGTCTTCTGAGGGCAGACCAGGGGGGTTTTGTAGGGCACCGGGGGGGACACAAGTCCACACAGAAATTTCGCCCTCAGCAGCGCGGGGGCGGCCGGGTGCAGTGTAGAAACAAGCGTCGGGTTTTCAATGTTAGTCTATGAGAGATCTCGGGATCTCTTCAGCGCTGCAGGCAGGCAAGGGGGGGATTCCTCGGGGAAACCTCCACTTGGGCAAGGGAGAGGGACTCCTGGGGGTCACTTCTCCAGTGAAAGTCCGGTCCTTCAGGTCCTGGGGGCTGCGGGTGCAGGGTCTCTCCCAGGCGTCGGGACTTTAGGTTCAAAGAGTCGCGGTCAGGGGAAGCCTCGGGATTCCCTCTGCAGGCGGCGCTGTGGGGGTTCAGGGGGGACAGGTTTTGGTACTCACAGTATCAGAGTAGTCCTGGGGTCCCTCCTGAGGTGTTGGATCTCCACCAGCCGAGTCGGGGTCGCCGGGTGCAGTGTTGCAAGTCTCACGCTTCTTGCGGGGAGCTTGCAGGGATCTTTAAAGCTGCTGGAAACAAAGTTGCAGCTTTTCTTGGAGCAGGTCCGCTGTCCTCGGGAGTTTCTTGTCTTTTCGAAGCAGGGGCAGTCCTCAGAGGATGTCGAGGTCGCTGGTCCCTTTGGAAGGCGTCGCTGGAGCAGGATCTTTGGAAGGCAGGAGACAGGCCGGTGAGTTTCTGGAGCCAAGGCAGTTGTCGTCTTCTGGTCTTCCTCTGCAGGGGTTTTCAGCTAGGCAGTCCTTCTTCTTGTAGTTGCAGGAATCTAATTTTCTAGGGTTCAGGGTAGCCCTTAAATACTAAATTTAAGGGCGTGTTTAGGTCTGGAGGGTTAGTAGCCAATGGCTACTAGCCCTGAGGGTGGGTACACCCTCTTTGTGCCTCCTCCCAAGGGGAGGGGGTCACAATCCTAACCCTATTGGGGGAATCCTCCATCTGCAAGATGGAGGATTTCTAAAAGTTAGAGTCACTTCAGCTCAGGACACCTTAGGGGCTGTCCTGACTGGCCAGTGACTCCTCCTTGTTTTTCTCATTATTTTCTCCGGCCTTGCCGCCAAAAGTGGGGCCTGGCCGGAGGGGGCGGGCAACTCCACTAGCTGGAGTGTCCTGCTGGGTTGGCACAAAGGAGGTGAGCCTTTGAGGCTCACCGCCAGGTGTGACAATTCCTGCCTGGGAGAGGTGTTAGCATCTCCACCCAGTGCAGGCTTTGTTACTGGCCTCAGAGTGACAAAGGCACTCTCCCCATGGGGCCAGCAACATGTCTCGGTTTGTGGCAGGCTGCTGAAACTAGTCAGCCTACACAGATAGTCGGTTAAGTTTCAGGGGGCACCTCTAAGGTGCCCTCTGTGGTGTATTTTTCAATAAAATGTACACTGGCATCAGTGTGCATTTATTGTGCTGAGAAGTTTGATACCAAACTTCCCAGTTTTCAGTGTAGCCATTATGGTGCTGTGGAGTTCGTGTTTGACAGACTCCCAGACCATATACTCTTATGGCTACCCCGCACTTACAATGTCTAAGGTTTTGTTTAGACACTGTAGGGGTACCATGCTCATGCACTGGTACCCTCACCCATGGTATAGTGCACCCTGCCTTAGGGCTGTAAGGCCTGCTAGAGGGGTGTCTTACCTATACTGCATAGGCAGTGAGAGGCTGGCATGGCACCCTGAGGGGAGTGCCATGTCGACTTACTCGTTTTGCCCTCACTAGCACACACAAGCTGGCAAGCAGGGTGTCTGTGCTGAGTGAGAGGTCTCCAGGGTGGCATAAGACATGCTGCAGCCCTTAGAGACCTTCCTTGGCATCAGGGCCCTTGGTACTAGAAGTACCAGTTACAAGGGACTTATCTGGATGCCAGGGTCTGCCAATTGTGGATACAAAAGTACAGGTTAGGGAAAGAACACTGGTGCTGGGGCCTGGTTAGCAGGCCTCAGCACACTTTCAATTGTAAACATAGCATCAGCAAAGGCAAAAAGTCAGGGGGCAACCATGCCAAGGAGGCATTTCCTTACACAACCCCCCCCCAAACGAAAGAGGATGAGACTAACCTTTCCCAAGAGAGTCTTCATTTTCTAAGTGGAAGAACCTGGAAAGGCCATCTGCATTGGCATGGGCAGTCCCAGGTCTGTGTTCCACTATAAAGTCCATTCCCTGTAGGGAGATGGACCACCTCAACAGTTTAGGATTTTCACCTTTCATTTGCATCAGCCATTTGAGAGGTCTGTGGTCAGTTTGAACTAGGAAGTGAGTCCCAAAGAGGTATGGTCTCAGCTTCTTCAGGGACCAAACCACAGCAAAGGCCTCCCTCTCAATGGCACTCCAACGCTGCTCCCTGGGGAGTAACCTCCTGCTAATGAAAGCAACAGGCTGGTCAAGGCCATCATCATTTGTTTGGGACAAAACTGCCCCTATCCCATGTTCAGAGGCATCAGTCTGCACAATGAACTGCTTAGAATAATCTGGAGCTTTGAGAACTGGTGCTGAGCACATTGCCTGTTTCAGGGTGTCAAAGGCCTGTTGGCATTCCACAGTCCAGTTCACTTTCTTGGGCATTTTCTTGGAGGTGAGTTCAGTGAGGGCTGTCACAATGGATCCATATCCCTTCACAAACCTCCTGTAATACCCAGTCAAGCCAAGGAATGCCCTGACTTGAGTCTGGGTTTTTGGAGCTACCCAGTCCAGAATAGTCTGGATCTTGGGTTGGAGTGGCTGAACTTGGCCTCCACCTACAAGGTGTCCCAAGTAAACCACAGTTCCCTGCCCTATCTGGCATTTGGATGCCTTGATAGAGAGGCCTGCAGATTGCAGAGCCTTCAAAACCTTCCTCAGGTGGACCAGGTGATCCTGCCAGGTGGAGCTAAAGACAGCAATATCATCAAGATAAGCTGTGCTAAAGGACTCCAAGCCAGCAAGGACTTGATTCACCAACCTTTGGAAGGTGGCAGGGGCATTCTTTAAACCAAAGGGCATAACAGTAAACTGATAATGCCCATCAGGTGTGGAGAATGCTGTTTTCTCTTTTGCTCCAGGTGCCATTTTTATTTGCCAGTACCCTGCTGTCAAGTCAAAGGTACTTAGGAATTTGGCAGCACCTAATTTGTCTATGAGCTCATCAGCTCTTGGAATTGGATGAGCATCTGTCTTGGTGACAGAATTGAGCCCTCTGTAGTCCACACAAAACCTCATCTCTTTCTTTCCATCTTTGGTGTGAGGTTTGGGGACTAAGACCACTGGGCTAGCCCAGGGGCTGTCAGAGCGCTCAATCACTCCCAATTCCAGCATCTTGTGGACTTCCACCTTGATGCTTTCCTTAACATGGTCAGACTGTCTAAAGATTTTGTTCTTGACAGGCATGCTGTCTCCTGTGTCCACATCATGGGTACACAGGTGTGTCTGACCAGGGGTTAAGGAGAAGAGTTCAGGAAACTGTTGTAGGACTCTCCTACAATCAGCTTGCTGTTGGCCAGAGAGGGTGTCTGAGTAGATCACTCCATCTACTGTACCATCTTTTGGGTCTGATGACAGAAGATCAGGGAGAGGTTCACTCTCTGCCTCCTGATCCTCATCTGTTACCATCAACAGATTGACATCAGCCCTGTCGTGGAAGAGCTTAAGGCGGTTTACATGGATCACCCTCTTGGGGCTCCTGCTTGTGCCCAGGTCCACCAGGTAGGTGACCTGACTCTTCCTTTCTAGTACTGGGTAAGGGCCACTCCATTTGTCCTGGAGTGCCCTGGGAGCCACAGGCTCCAGAACCCAGACTTTCTGCCCTGGTTGGAACTCAACCAGTGCAGCCTTTTGGTCATACCAAAACTTCTGGAGCTGTTGGCTGGCCTCAAGGTTTTTGGTTGCCTTTTCCATGTACTCTGCCATTCTAGAGCGAAGGCCAAGTACATAGTCCACTATGTCTTGCTTAGGCTCATGGAGAGGTCTCTCCCAGCCTTCTTTAACAAGAGCAAGTGGTCCTCTTACAGGATGACCAAACAGAAGTTCAAAGGGTGAGAATCCTACTCCCTTCTGTGGCACCTCTCTGTAAGCGAAAAGCAGACATGGCAAGAGGACATCCCATCTCCTTTTGAGTTTTTCTGGGAGCCCCATGATCATGCCTTTTAATGTCTTGTTGAATCTCTCAACCAAGCCATTAGTTTGTGGATGGTATGGTGTAGTGAATTTATAAGTCACTCCACACTCATTCCACATGTGCTTTAGGTATGCTGACATGAAGTTGGTACCTCTGTCAGACACCACCTCCTTAGGGAAACCCACTCTGGTAAAGATACCAATGAGGGCCTTGGCTACTGCAGGGGCAGTAGTCGACCTAAGGGGAATAGCTTCAGGATACCTGGTAGCATGATCCACTACTACCAGGATATACATATTTCCTGAGGCTGTGGGAGGTTCCAGTGGACCAACTATGTCCACACCCACTCTTTCAAAGGGCACCCCCACCACTGGAAGTGGAATGAGGGGGGCCTTTGGATGCCCACCTGTCTTACCACTGGCTTGACAGGTGGGGCAGGAGAGGCAAAACTCCTTAACCATGTTGGACATATTGGGCCAGTAGAAGTGGTTGACTAACCTCTCCCACGTCTTGGTTTGTCCCAAATGTCCAGCAAGGGGAATGTCATGGGCCAATGTTAGGATGAACTTCCTGAACAGCTGAGGCACTACCACTCTCCTAGTGGCACCAGGTTTGGGGTCTCTGGCCTCAGTGTACAGGAGTCCATCTTCCCAATAGACCCTATGCGTTCCATTTTTCTTGCCTTTGGACTCTTCAGCAGCTTGCTGCCTAAGGCCTTCAAGAGAGGGACAGGTTTCTTGTCCCTTACACAGCTCCTCCCTTGAGGGTCCCCCTGGGCCTAAGAGCTCAACCTGATAAGGTTCAAGCTCCAAAGGCTCAGTCCCCTCAGAGGGCAGAACTTCTTCCTGAGAAGAGAGGTTCCCTTTCTTTTGCTGTGTTGCAGTTGGTTTCCCAGCTGACTTTCCTGTTCTCTTGGTAGGCTGGGCCATTCTTCCAGACTCCAGCTCTACTTGTTCACCCTGTGCCTTGCATTGTGCTCTTGTTTTCACACACACCAGTTCAGGGATACCCAGCATTGCTGCATGGGTTTTTAGTTCTACCTCAGCCCATGCTGAGGACTCCAGGTCATTTCCAAGCAGACAGTCCACTGGGATATTTGAGGAGACCACCACCTGTTTCAGGCCCTTGACCCCTCCCCATTCTAAAGTAACCATTGCCATGGGATGTACTTTTCTCTGATTGTCAGCGTTGGTGACTGTGTAAGTTTTTCCAGTCAGGTATTGGCCAGGGGAAACCAGTTTCTCTGTCACCATGGTGACACTGGCACCTGTATCCCTCAGGCCCTCTATTCTAGTCCCATTAATTAAGAGTTGCTGTCTGTATTTTTGCATGTTAGGCGGCCAGACAGCTAGTGTGGCTAAATCCACCCCACCCTCAGAAACTAGAGTAGCTTCAGTGTGGACCCTGATTTGCTCTGGGCACACTGTTGATCCCACTTGGAGACTAGCCATACCAGTGTTACCTGGATGGGAGTTTGGAGTGGAACCTTTCTTGGGACAGGCCTTGTCTCCAGTTTGGTGTCCATGCTGTTTACAGCTATGACACCAGGCCTTTTTGGGATCAAAGTTTTTACCCTTGTACCCATTGTTCTGTGAAGAGGCTCTGGGCCCACCCTCCTGTGCAGGTTTTTGGGGGCCTGTAGAAGACTCTTTACTATTTTTAGTTTTGGTTGTCTCATCACCCTTCCCCTGGGGAGTCTTTGTGACCCCTTTCTTTTGGTCACCCCCTGTTGAAGTCTTGGACACCCTTGTCTTGACCCAATGGTCCGCCTTCTTTCCCAATTCTTGGGGAGAAATTGGTCCTAGGTCTACCAGATGCTGATGCAGTTTATCATTGAAACAATTACTTAACAGGTGTTCTTTCACAAATAAATTGTACAGCCCATCATAATTACTTACACCACTGCCTTGAATCCAACCATCTAGTGTTTTCACTGAGTAGTCTACAAAGTCAACCCAGGTCTGGCTCGAGGATTTTTGAGCCCCCCTGAATCTAATCCTATACTCCTCAGTGGAGAATCCAAAGCCCTCAATCAGGGTACCCTTCATGAGGTCATAAGATTCTGCATCTGGTCCAGAGAGTGTGAGGAGTCTATCCCTACACTTTCCTGTGAACATTTCCCAAAGGAGAGCACCCCAGTGAGATCTGTTCACTTTTCTGGTTACACAAGCCCTCTCAAAAGCTGTGAACCATTTGGTGATGTCATCACCATCTTCATATTTAGTTACAATCCCTTTAGGGATTTTCAACATGTCAGGAGAATCTCTGACCCTATTTATGTTGCTGCCACCATTGATGGGTCCTAGGCCCATCTCTTGTCTTTCCCTCTCTATGGCTAGGATCTGTCTTTCCAAAGCCAATCTTTTGGCCATCCTGGCTAACTGGATGTCCTCTTCACTGGGGCTATCCTCAGTGATTTCAGAGGTGTTGGTCTCTCCTGTGAGGGAACCAGCATCTCTGACTATTATTTTTGGAGTCAGGGTTTGAGGGACCCTGTTCTCCCTAGATAGGATTGGTAGGGGGGAATTGTCCTCCAAGTCACTATCCTCTTCCTCTGAGTTGCCACCCTCAGAGGGGTTGGCCTTTTCAAACTCTGCCAAAAGCTCCTGGAGCTGTATTTTGGTAGGTTTGGGGCCCATTGTTATTTTCTTTATTTTACAGAGTGACCTTAGCTCCCTCATCTTAAGATGGAGGTAAGGTGTGGTGTCGAGTTCCACCACAGTCACATCTGTGCTAGACATTTTGCTTCTAAAAGTTGGAATACTTTTTAAGAATCTACAACTGGTTCTAGAATCTAATTCAAACTTTTACAAACTTTTAAACTCTAAAAAGAAATGCTAAACAGGATCTAACACAAGGCCCTAGCAGGTCTTTTAAGAATTTAGAAAACTTTTCAAATTGCAAAAATCAATTTCTAATGACAATTTTGGAATTTGTCGTGTGATCAGGTATTGGCTGAGTAGTCCAGCAAATGCAAAGTCTTGTACCCCACCGCTGATCCACCAATGTAGGAAGTTGGCTCTGTATGTGCTATTTCAAAGTAAGGAATAGCATGCACAGAGTCCAAGGGTTCCCCTTAGAGGTAAAATAGTGGTAAAAATAGATAATACTAATGCTCTATTTTGTGGTAGTGTGGTCGAGCAGTAGGCTTATCCAAGGAGTAGTGTTAAGCATTTGTTGTACATACACATAGACAATAAATGAGGTACACACACTCAGAGACAAATCCAGCCAATAGGTTTTTATATAGAAAAATATCTTTTCTTAGTTTATTTTAAGAACCACAGGTTCAAATTCTACATGTAATATCTCATTCGAAAGGTATTGCAGGTAAGTACTTTAGGAACTTCAAATCATCAAAATTGCATGTATACTTTTCAAGTTATTGACAAATAGCTGTTTTGAAAGTGGACACTTAGTACAATTTTCACAGTTCCTAGGGGAGGTAAGTATTTGTTAGGTTAACCAGGGAAGTAAGACACTTACAGGGCTTAGTTCTTGGTCCAAGGTAGCCCACCGTTGGGGGTTCAGAGCAACCCCAAAGTCACCACACCAGCAGCTCAGGGCCGGTCAGGTGCAGAGTTCAAAGTGGTGCCCAAAACACATAGGCTAGAATGGAGAGAAGGGGGTGCCCCGGTTCCGGTCTGCTTGCAGGTAAGTACCCGCGTCTTCTGAGGGCAGACCAGGGGGGTTTTGTAGGGCACCGGGGGGGACACAAGTCCACACAGAAATTTCGCCCTCAGCAGCGCGGGGGCGGCCGGGTGCAGTGTAGAAACAAGCGTCGGGTTTTCAATGTTAGTCTATGAGAGATCTCGGGATCTCTTCAGCGCTGCAGGCAGGCAAGGGGGGGATTCCTCGGGGAAACCTCCACTTGGGCAAGGGAGAGGGACTCCTGGGGGTCACTTCTCCAGTGAAAGTCCGGTCTTTCAGGTCCTGGGGGCTGCGGGTGCAGGGTCTCTCCCAGGCGTCGGGACTTTAGGTTCAAAGAGTCGCGGTCAGGGGAAGCCTCGGGATTCCCTCTGCAGGCGGCGCTGTGGGGGTTCAGGGGGGACAGGTTTTGGTACTCACAGTATCAGAGTAGTCCTGGGGTCCCTCCTGAGGTGTTGGATCTCCACCAGCCGAGTCGGGGTCGCCGGGTGCAGTGTTGCAAGTCTCACGCTTCTTGCGGGGAGCTTGCAGGGATCTTTAAAGCTGCTGGAAACAAAGTTGCAGCTTTTCTTGGAGCAGGTCCGCTGTCCTCGGGAGTTTCTTGTCTTTTCGAAGCAGGGGCAGTCCTCAGAGGATGTCGAGGTCGCTGGTCCCTTTGGAAGGCGTCGCTGGAGCAGGATCTTTGGAAGGCAGGAGACAGGCCGGTGAGTTTCTGGAGCCAAGGCAGTTGTCGTCTTCTGGTCTTCCTCTGCAGGGGTTTTCAGCTAGGCAGTCCTTCTTCTTGTAGTTGCAGGAATCTAATTTTCTAGGGTTCAGGGTAGCCCTTAAATACTAAATTTAAGGGCGTGTTTAGGTCTGGAGGGTTAGTAGCCAATGGCTACTAGCCCTGAGGGTGGGTACACCCTCTTTGTGCCTCCTCCCAAGGGGAGGGGGTCACAATCCTAACCCTATTGGGGGAATCCTCCATCTGCAAGATGGAGGATTTCTAAAAGTTAGAGTCACTTCAGCTCAGGACACCTTAGGGGCTGTCCTGACTGGCCAGTGACGACTCCTTGTTTTTCTCATTATTTTCTCCGGCCTTGCCGCCAAAAGTGGGGCCTGGCCGGAGGGGGCGGGCAACTCCACTAGCTGGAGTGTCCTGCTGGGTTGGCACAAAGGAGGTGAGCCTTTGAGGCTCACCGCCAGGTGTGACAATTCCTGCCTGGGAGAGGTGTTAGCATCTCCACCCAGTGCAGGCTTTGTTACTGGCCTCAGAGTGACAAAGGCACTCTCCCCATGGGGCCAGCAACATGTCTCGGTTTGTGGCAGGCTGCTGAAACTAGTCAGCCTACACAGATAGTCGGTTAAGTTTCAGGGGGCACCTCTAAGGTGCCCTCTGTGGTGTATTTTTCAATAAAATGTACACTGGCATCAGTGTGCATTTATTGTGCTGAGAAGTTTGATACCAAACTTCCCAGTTTTCAGTGTAGCCATTATGGTGCTGTGGAGTTCGTGTTTGACAGACTCCCAGACCATATACTCTTATGGCTACCCCGCACTTACAATGTCTAAGGTTTTGTTTAGACACTGTAGGGGTACCATGCTCATGCACTGGTACCCTCACCCATGGTATAGTGCACCCTGCCTTAGGGCTGTAAGGCCTGCTAGAGGGGTGTCTTACCTATACTGCATAGGCAGTGAGAGGCTGGCATGGCACCCTGAGGGGAGTGCCATGTCGACTTACTCGTTTTGCCCTCACTAGCACACACAAGCTGGCAAGCAGGGTGTCTGTGCTGAGTGAGAGGTCTCCAGGGTGGCATAAGACATGCTGCAGCCCTTAGAGACCTTCCTTGGCATCAGGGCCCTTGGTACTAGAAGTACCAGTTACAAGGGACTTATCTGGATGCCAGGGTCTGCCAATTGTGGATACAAAAGTACAGGTTAGGGAAAGAACACTGGTGCTGGGGCCTGGTTAGCAGGCCTCAGCACACTTTCAATTGTAAACATAGCATCAGCAAAGGCAAAAAGTCAGGGGGCAACCATGCCAAGGAGGCATTTCCTTACAGGGACATTGCACTTCAAGTCACAGAGGCAGAATGAGCCACGACACTCACCAACACCTATACAGTGTCTTGAAACACTAGATTTAAATTAACTCATTTTTACCTTTGCATAGGGCACATCTCACCCCTAGCAAAATTATTAGGATTTTCCAAGCTGACAATGTGTCCTGCCCCAGATGCAGAGAACATGGAGCTGAAAAGCTCCACATGGTGTGGTCCTGCCAATCTGACTTTTGGAGAGAGGGAGTAGAATGTGTTAATGAGCCTACCCAATGGGTGATCCCCTGTACGCCTATGACCTGTTTGCTGGAGGGGTTCCCACGCCCCAATAAACATATAGTTTCTTACCTGTAGATGTAGATTTGCAGCTTGAAAAAGTTTCTGGATTCATATGCTGTGCATTATTCTGCCATCTAATGGTTGGGGGTCCGGAATTCTAACTATCTTATAGTCCTTCTTTCTGTTGTTAGTGGGCATTGACTGCAGCTCCATTTGATGTTACCCCCCAACACCTCCCCTCCGCCACCTCCCACCTACCCCTCCGCAACCCTCTCCCCAGCGCCCTGCAAGGTCCCACCTTTGGGCGCCATCTTCAGATTTGTTTTTCTCCTCCATCTTTTGGTGGTGGGGAGTGTTAGCTGACGAATCCAGAAACTTCCTGCCAAGCTGCACCTAGAGGTTAGAAACTATACATTTTGCAGTGTGAAAGGATTCACATGCTCTGCATTTACTTTGCAGCGGTTTCTAACCTTGAGATAATTGGGTTGAGATGCACACAGTTGTAAATGAACAAGTTACTTAGTACTGGTAACGATTTATCTGTTAGAGACATCTAGCTGCAGATTCCTTACCTTACAATTTCCCCCAGGTGTCAGACTGGATCCAGAGATTTTTCTTTGAGCAGTACCCCTGCACGCCGTTAGGTGGCTTTGGTCGACTCTCTGTTCGTCGTTGGGAGTCATGGTCGCAGTGATCACGTTGTGGTCATACATACTAAAAAGCCCCGCAGGACCAAACAACCAAAGTAGCGGTCTCTGCGGACGTGACTGTCCGGGCAGTAATGTCATGAGAACATGTGCAGGGATGCCCATGTTGCTGCCTGACAGATGTCCAGGACAGGAGCTCCGCATGCTAACACAGTGGTAGCAGCAATTGCTCTGGTGGAGTGAGTACACAAGCGCTCCGGGGGTTGCTTCTCTGCCAAAGCGTAGCACCTTTTGATGTAGAGGAGTACCCATTGCGAGATTGTACGCTTCTGCACTTCCTTCTCTTTCTCCGCATCCACAATCCAACAAAGAGTTAATCGTCCACCCGGATAGCTTTAGTGCAATTGAGGTAGAACGCCAATGCTCTTTTTGGGTCCAGGCGGTGCAGTTTCTCTTCATGACAGGGATTTGGGGGGGGGTGGGGGGGGGGGGGGGGGGGGGGGGTAGAAAGTAGGCAAAGTGATGGACTGGCCTACGTGAAAAGGCATAACCTTAGGAAGGAAGGAGGCCCTTGTACAGAGCACCACTTTGTCAGGGTGGACAGATATAAATGGTGACTTTGAAGAAAGAGATTGAAGCTAGCTCACTCAGTGAGCAGAGGTGATGGCAATAAGAAAAGCAGTCTTGAGCTGCAGGGGACAATTGTGCAGGAGCTCAAAAGGGGCACACAAGGTAAGTTAGGACCAAGTCCCAGAGGGGCATAATGAACGGAGTGAGAAAAATCGGTGACTCCCTTAAGAGACCTTCCAACAATGTGAGTCTTGAATAAGGAAGGTTGGTCTGGCAATCTAAAAAAGGCTGAAATGGCCGATAAGTAACCTTTAAGAGTGCTTACAGCAGAGCCCTGCTGGCCCAAAGAAAGGATGAACAAGAGAACCTCAAGAGAGAGGTGCAGAAAGGGGATCAACAGACTTGTTGGTACACCATGCTACAGATTTTTGCCAATGACAGGCATATACTGTTTTGGTGGAGGGACGCCTGGATGCCAGAATAACATCACAGACTTAAGGCAGAAGGTCGAAAGCTATCAACTGCCACCGCTCAATCTCCACGCAAAAAGGCAAAGACTGGAAAGGTTCGGGAGGAGAACTGTCCCCTGTTGCTGCAACAGAAGATAATCACAAAGGGGCAGTCTGATCGGAGGATCCGTAGCTATACTCAGTAGCTCTGGATACTATACTCTTCATGTCCAGTCCGGACCCTCAAGGATTACTTGGGCCCGATTACTCTTGATCTTCTTCAGAACTCTGGACAGAGGTGGAATTGCTGGGAAGGCGTAAAGGAGGCCCAAGTTCAACTCAAGACGAAAAGAGTCATTGAGCGAATGCCACCTTGGAAGCTACAACTAACAAAACAATTGACATAGCGTGTTCTCTTCAGAGGTGAACAGCTCAAAACCAGGACTCGCCGCACTGCTTAAAAAAGGCCTTGTGTCACCTGCAGATGGCGACGCCATTCACGATCCAGTAGACATATTCGGCTGCGTTTGTCTGCTCAGGCCTTCAGAGAGCCAGCCAGATGTTGAACCACCAGTATTATGGCCTGATGTTCCAGCCACGTCCAGAAGCGTAGAGCCTCTTCACAGAGTCCATGACCCCACTCCACCCTGCTTGTTGCAGGCCCACATAGCGGTAGTATTGTCCATGAACACTTGCACCACTTTCTCTTTTAGAGAAGGAAGGAATGCTTTCAATGCATGCCTGAAGTTCCAAAAGACTGATGCGGAGTCCGCAGACCAAAGACGACTGATCTCTGCCTCTCCCATGCAGCAGCCCCATCACAGGATTGACGCATCTGTCACTACCATAAGATCTGGTTGGGGAAGGGAGAGGGCTCTGCCACTGACCCAATCTCAATTCAAAAGCCACCACTGCAGGTCTTTCGCAGTTCCCTCTGAGAACTGGACCAGGTCGGAGAGATTCCCCTGACTAGAACTTCAAGTCCCACTGCAGAGTCCACATATGCCATCTGGCATGTGTCAACAGCAGGATGCAGGAGGCCATGAGGCCCGGCAGCCTCAGAGTCATTCTCACTGAAATCCAGAATAGAGGCTGAAACATCAGAATCACAGCCTGAATATCCTGGACTCCCTTTTCGGTAAAAGGAAGTGTCTGACAAGGAGTCAGGGGTGACTTTGGCATGTTTATAGTGAACCTCAATGAGTGCAGAAGATTTGCCAAAGTCTGAAGGTTGAAGACGACTTTCTGGAGCGTGTTCGCCTTCAACAGCCAGTCATCAAGGTAGGGGAACACTAAAATTCCTAACCTGGGGATTTCCTGTGGGACAGGTGATGGTAGATTCGGCACCCAACTGGTCTGAGATGGTGAAACTGACTGGGAGGGTTTGGAGACTGTGGCAGGACTCCATGTTCCCAGCCACGCAGTGGCTGAGTAGCATGCACGGCTAAGTGGCTGGCAGGGAAAGGACGCAACAGGAAGCCCCTTCTGTGACCACAAAAGGGGCAAAAAGCAGACTGTGCTGGGCGACAAGCAGTCGTGGGGTAAGGGGACCGAGCCGTAGCCTGTGAATCCTTGAGCCTCTCGAGCGCGGATTCCGCTTTGTCTCCAAAGAGACATGTGCCACTGAAGGACATGTCCATGAAAGACTGTTGAACATCCCCTGAAAAACCAGATGTCCTCAACTAGGCGAGGTGCCTCAAGGCCACCGTCGACGCAATCATCTTCCCAGTGAGTTGGTCACGTAAAGCCAACAATGAATCGTGAACTTGAGCGTAATGCCAGACTGAAGGAAGAAAACAAACATTCTATTCCCAAGTTGATCCAGTCTTTTTTTGATTCCATACCAGGGGGAGTGGATGGGGATGCGCCTGAGGAAGAAGAAGCCTGTATGAAACAGCTCTCAGGCGTGGGGTGGTGGGGCAGGAGTTTAGGGTCATTCAGAGAGGGCCGATGGCGGCGGCGGGTGACTTCCCTACAGTCCAGACCCCTGCACCGGGTCTGGACCAAGTACCTAGAAGGACATCGGTGAGGGCTTTAATAATGGAAAAAGAGGCTCCAAAGTGGAAGCCTCAGGCTGAAGCACCTGTCAGGAAGTCAGTCCTGAATGCCATAGAGGGAAGCTCAAGGCCAAGGACCTCAGCCGCCCTACTGACTACAATTGCGTAAGACGCTCCCTGCGCCATAGCCACGGTAGGAGGAAAGCATGCCAGCATCGGGAGAAATATCCAGACCACTAGCCTTGCCGGACTCCTGTGCCCTGTCCATGTCACGGTTGCCTAGCTGGTATTCTTCCTCCTATTCGAATCCTAAATAAAAGGGGTCAGAATCCAACCTGGGGTTAGTAGGCCCAGGTGAAGTCGGAAGCAGCGTCGATCAACACTGTTCCGGCTCCGGGTCGTCAGAGATGAGGTCGACATTTATTGTGGGCCCAACTGACATTGAAAGCGTCAACATCTTTGCCAGCGCCGGGGAAGGTTGCGTTGGTACGACCGGCGACGGCACAGATCCCAGAAGGGATCCAAAGGGGCCTTAAATCAATCAATCAATCAAATCAGTACTTTGTTAAGCGCCCTTCTCACCCAGAAGGGTCTGTGGTCTGGGCCAGAACCGAACCGCCCCCCATTCAAGCCTTCAGACCCCAAAGGCACCGCAGGAGGTTCAGTCTGTCCAAACATGAGGCGCATGGCCTCACAAATTTACTTGAGCTGGGCAGGGATGGCTCCAGTTCCCGGACACTGTGGGAACTCGGAGACGTGAAGGCGACTCAGAAGTAGACTCTGCGGACGGAGGCCTCGAGTGTCAACGCTTATTACGTGTCGCATCGGCTGAGTGACTGGGTGAATTAGAAGAACATTTACCTTTATTCGACTTCTTTTTCTTGTGACCCGAATATCCCGAAGATTTGGAATGGGACGAGGAGAAGTGGTGATGACTCTGCACAGTCTTGAGAACTTCCTGTCTAGCGAAAGCGGAGTCGAACACCAGACTGCCATGAGCTTTAGGGTCCACTCCCTCAAAGCCTTCGTGTTCACGGCCCAGAACTCAGAGCATGACTTCAGGTTGTGGTTGCACTCAAGATACCACAAAGACACCAGGTGTCAGTCATTGACATCATGCGATGACGGGCATCGCAAGGTTTGAAGCCGGACTTTTGAGGCTCCCTCGACGCACCAAAGAAGTAAAAAAGACAAAGGTCGAATCCAGCCAAAAAATTATCAGGGTAGCTATCTCCGGATCTGCGCGTGGTGCGGAAAGAAGAGAACGGATGTCAGCCCGTCTGAGTGGAGTCCTTTTTCTTTTCTGTTGCCTGTTCCTCGACGCCAATTAGCTTTACTTCGATGTCCGACATCTCTCCTCCTGCTTCTTCAGCAATGGGGTTTTCCACCTGTGCTTAAATAGAAGGGCCCCATTCCAGTCAGGGGAGGGTCATTAGGGTCAGACGGACAAGTCCCAGGCTGTTGGGCCTTTTCCCTGTGTGGTTTAAGCTCGTGCCACACAAGTAAAGGTTTTATTCAGTACAATGAAGTCCCCTCCTGGACTCAGTCTGTGAGCTCTCCTACAGGCCTAGCATATCGGAGGCGGCCGTGGTCAAGGACCCCCATATAATCTTTCCGTTACTCAATGCTCTAACGTTCAGTGGCCTCATGACCTCATGTCCATTAATTGTGTAAGGATCACGTAGCTTCCAGCCTCTTCTGGCCCCCAGGACCACCCCAGCACACAACTAAAATTGAATAGTTGCAGCTCTTCCAGTAATTCAGCGTTGTAGTTTGGTTCGGTTAATGATGGAGCTTCAGTGTCATCGTCAGGGCCTTATCATTGATGCTGCTCCTGGGTGCCAAAGCAGTACCCTTGTGGGGAATTACCCTTGGAACTCAACCTCTGTACACCCAGCTCTTGAAGTCTTTTGGCATTTGTGGGTTTCCTTTCGCAGTGCTGGGGACAGGGTGCAAAGCACACCAGAAAGGCTCAAAAAGGGGTTGCTATCTTACAAGAGGCACAGCCTCGATTAGCAGCTCTGTCCAGGCTCACTGCCTCAAAATGTCCAGGCGCACCAGGTCCTGTAATCCTGAGTAAGGGAGCAGACCGCACCAGATCAGCCCCAATTTCAGCTGACTCTACCCTGCTGGGTGTGCCCTTCAGCCCAGTGTGGCATCTTCTTGGGAAAAGAATAGTGGCTACACCTTGCGTCTCTCTGGCTCTCAGCTTCCGCCACAGCAGGGGGATCTACATCACATGCAGGGACCACCTCACAGTAAGTACTCTCTCCAGTGTGGTAGGATGGCCCTGGATGACCCCGTGGTGTGCTGAAACTGCAGCAGCCTGATCAAGCTCTACGGCTCACGCATCCACCTCCATCTTGAGCTTGACCATGCCGCCTACATAAAAATGATATACCATTTGTAATAGTTATTAACATTCCAATCCTGAAGTTGGGTTTTCATAAATATTAAGGAGACATAACTTTTAGAAAGTTACATTTTCCCTGCCTCAAGTTCCTGGAGGTTAATTTGCTTTGGCTTATCAACTTCTCCAGACAGTAATTAGCAGTGAAAAGCTGTAACATGTCTCCCAAAAGCAAACAATAGGATGATCTGAATAGGCAGCGATGAGACCTCTGAATATGCAGGGAGATGCCCTGAGGTTACCTTTTTTTAGGTAAAGCCTATTAGACAGATCGTCTGTCTAGTTGCTGAAGACTTCTTGGGGGCATTCTGAAAGCTGGCATAAGAATGCATCCCGTCCAATGCTTACAACTGGCTTTGTGGTTTATAAATCATATTTGCTTGTATTCTATTTGCTGACTTCATTTGTTTTAGGCTGTCCAGCATGTCTCTGTTCCTCCCGTGGAGCATAGCCTGTTTACTGCATTCTTCCACAAGCACTCACTTTCTGAAAGCCTTCAAATTGTTTTCTTGTTACATTTGCTGTGCATTCAAAGATAGAGGCCAAATGTCAAACTCTGTCTTCCAGGGGAACATGGTGTTTACTTTTCTTTCTCGGACTTTAAAGTGAGACGATTTATATGACAATTTGGGGATGTAAAAGGAAATACTTTTTTCTAGCACATAACAAAATGTAAATGTTTGTACATGAGCTGTGGAAATACTTCAGACTGTATCAGAATTAAGAAAGCACAAATGAAGCACTTGGTTAATTTGAAAGTGAGCTGGTAACAAATCTTTAACACAAAAAAAGTTCACTAGGTGATGCCATTTCCATACATCATTGTTTGTGCACGGTATAGTTTCACCAGTAAAGCTGTATGTCCAGTGCAAATGAGTTGGTCAGTTAGTTTGAAAATGTGTAGCCTGTAATGGCAGTACACTATCACATCATCCATTCTCCACTCTACAACACTCTCCTCTAAGCCACTAACTTTTAACCGTGCTCAACAATAGTCACACTGGTGCACAAATATGTCAAAAAACACATTGGCAAAGTCAACAGCTCCTGCATGGGCGAGGCTTATTGGCTTTGCCAATGCATGTTGACAGCAGAAAATCAAATCCTGCTTGAATGGCAAATCCTACTTGACAGGTCTACTGGGTTCACATTTAACACTTCAAGCATACTTGAAAGAGGAAAGAACAGGATGTCAAGACAATTCTTGTAGAGCCGGCTGCAGAATGATTTATGCTACCAGACGTCTGCCTTTGGATTTTCTGGGGCTATAGTAGATGCCTCATACTGGACTTTAGTAATAAATGTGGAAGGGCATGAGAATCACCACAGTGCACTCTAACCAACCCCTTTCCCCCCCCCCCCCTCCCCCCTGGCCTCAGATCCCAAGTTTAGTGTGTCTGAAGAATTTTGCCATCATAAAAATGGCTAAAGCAGGTAGGGCTGGCCTGGGCACTTTTACCCCATTGGTTAGGGTGTGCTCAGGAGTTATTCTCACCCATTAGCTAGTGCCTACTATAAATGTGGCATCTCCAGGTACCCACTCCTTAATATTTCCTGGACCTGTGAAAGATTATAGGTGGACTGGACCTGCTGTGTGTGACTTGAAAGGAGCTGTGAAGGACTGAATCTTTTCTTTCTCATATCCAGGACAAAGATGTGGACTCTAAGGGTCACAGGGCTGATCTGCTATTCAAGCTACAGGGATACAATAGGATACAATAAGAGGCTTTTTCTTTAAAGTGCCCAACTGACCGGTGGCAACTAGACCTGGACGGCACCCTGCTATTGGCCTATACCTGGTTCCCAGTGAGTCTGTAAGGGCCTCCTATGAGGTCCTGGAGTAATTAGGAGTGTACTCCTGTGAGACTTAAAGGGCTAAGTCAGAAGGTAAAATCTTTGACCAGGACAAATTTGATTCATGTATCTTCCCTGTGCTCCTTCGAGCTCAGCCTCAAATTGCCCTTAGGTCCCTGTCTACCCCAACAATTGACCATCATTGGCACTTTGTGTTTTTAGCCACTATTTCTTGTTAAAACTCTAAACATTCAATCAATCAATCATTTGTTAAGCACGCTACTCATCCATTAGGGTCTCAACAAGGCGCCTGGGGGGGTTGCTACTGCTCGAGTAGCCAGGTCTTGAGTGAGACGTTTCTCGAAGGTCAAGAGGTCCTGGGTCAGACGTAGGTTGACGGGGAAGAGAGTTCCAGGTTTTGGCGGCGTGGTGTGAGAAGGATCTTCTGCCGGTTGTGGCAAGGTGGATGCAGGGGATGGTTGCAAGGGCGAGGTTGGCGGAGCGGAGCTGGCGGGTGGGAGCGTGGAAGCTGAGGTGCTTGTTGAGGTAGGCAGGTCCTGCGTCATGGAGAGCCTTATGTGCGTGGATCAGGAGTTTGAAGATAATCCTCTTGTTGACAGGGAGCCAGTGAAGGTCTCCGAAGTGGGCTGAGATGTGTTTGTGGCGTGGGAGGTTGAGGATGAGGCGTGCGGAGGTGTTCTGAATGCGCTAAGGTTTCCTATCCAAGGATTCCCTTATGGGATTTCTGTCATGGTTTATTAAATTGCACTACATTTTTCAAATATGGTTTGGGACTTATACTGTTTGTGCATTTTGAATTTATGATTCTTTTGGTACTGCATAAATACTTTACACATTGCCCTAAGTTAGGCCTGTCTGCTCTGTGCCATAGTTACCTGGGGGTTGAAGGTTCACACAAACAAGTGTTTGAGGTGAGTAGTGATCCACTCCAATCACTTACTGTCTTCGGCCATAAGCCACCTCTATTCGGGACACCCTCGTCTTCTACATTATTTAATAACCTGCAGTGCCTCAAAATCAACAGAGAAGTTCTAGAAATAAATAAACACAGCTAAAAGAATTTGTCTATACTACTGTATTACAACTATTGCACCTGGATAAATATCCAGTGGTTAATGTATAGTGAATAGCAGCTTTGGTCTAGCTAACATTATTTAGAACAGGCTTTGGCTTAAGCCCCAACTACTTTCAAACATACCTTTGCAAACCACATCGGGTATATGCCTTCCACCCCAAACTGTATCGGTTTGTTAAAGGTGCATCATATAAAACGTTGTGAGGGCCTTCACTGGTGCGATCAATCCACGTGTGTCAAAGACGTCAGTGAGGTCATCAATGATGTCATGCAACATGACATGAGTGATGTAATATGTGGAGTCATAAGCAGTGCACAGCATAGCACAGTTAGCTTAGTAAACTAGAACTGGTAAATTTCTGAGTTTTGTTTGGTTTCTAAACAGTAGTTTTAACCTAATTTCAACAGCCAACTGTAAAGTTGCTTTAACCTTTATTTTTTCCAATATATGTCACGGAAATGTTACTATCTTAAAATTAGTGAGATGTTAAGCGACTAAGAAGATGGGTAGACTGAGTAAAAAGATTTTGAAAGAGAATGCTGCACTTATGCAGAAGTCTCCAAATATTTTAGCCTCTTAAAAATACATTAGGACTCGAATTACTGAAAACACACAGCTTCACATTTTTTATCGTCTGGTTTTATGCCTGCATTAACATCTCAATGCTAATTTACTTCGGCCTGTTCTTCAGGAAAAGCTTTAAATGCAACAGTTCCTACTACAACAAAATGACATTCAGAAGTGCCTCATTTTGGTCTTAAATACAAAATATTAGCACTCTAGTTGTTCAAATATCTTGCTTTTTTAGATATTTGTTCAATATTCTGAGGGCCAGAATGGGTCGCTATACCCAGGTTTCTTCTTTATGAGGACCAGAGGAGAACAGAAGCTCCATTTCTTTTTGAAAATGTGTGACTTTCTCAAAGGCACCTTCGCTCAATATGGCAAGCACTTCCTTTCAAAGTAGATGAGGTGGATGCACTAGTTTTGGTGGAGTGGTGAGTGGAATGAGTGAACTTCAAGGTGTGGCCATATGCTATGAGAACCAATTCTCATTCATCCGAAGTTATTTTCTGCCACTGATGAGAAATGTTTGAAATGTTGGCTCCCACAAGACGGTGTTCTGTAGGGTGCATAACTAGCACTACAGTATTGTCACTGTTTTCCACCAGTGTCTCTCATCCGAGCTGTCAGCTTTCTCCTTAGTGGTTGTTTGGAAGAGGTTTCTGGCGGTTTTCTATATGGTTGATGATGTTGGTAAGATGGACTAAAGGGCTGCTGAAAGGATTGATATCACATACCTCTGGTAGCCTCCTCGATATGAATAAACACCTCTTCCGCATGACCCTCTAAAGTGTTTTCTGAAACTATAAGATGCCCAAAGACCTTGCGGTATCAGTGTCCAACTTTGTTGTTTGCAAAGCATTGTCCATGTGTTTGCCAAACAGAGCGTCCCCAACCGAATGGCATGTCTAATATTTTGCTTTGTACCTCAGTTCTGAATGTTGTGGCCTTTAGCCAACCATAGCATCTAAGGACTGCTGATCATGCATGCTGACGGACTCCTACTAAGGCTATGTCCATAGCGCAATCTATAATTTCAGATGAGGATCTCTCCTCCTCCTGCAGGATCTTTTTTGCATCAGTTCTTTTATCCTCCGGCAGAAGATCAATGTATATGGCGATATCTGCCCAGTATTGCAAGAGAATTGGCCACTCGGACTGTTGTTGGTGACATGATTCAGAATCTCTTCTCAATATTATTGAGGCGGTAAGGAGGAGTCTCCTCAGTCTAGGGTGCAGAGTGCATCATTACTTATGTGAAGAATGGAGGTTGTATTGTTGCCTGCTCTGAACCCTGATTGGAAGTCAGTCAGAGGGACCTCTGTTTGGACGCAGCTCACCAAGATTTTGCAAGAAAGGGGGGGGATTACTGGTGGGCTAGAAAATATTCAGATCCTACAAATCAGCTGTGTCTTTTTTGAAGTAGATGGGTGACTTGGCAGATTTTCAGTGTTTCTGGTACTAAGCCTTGCTCAGACGGACTCGATAGATAGAGTTAGTAACAGGATGAGGGAAGGGCTAAGGTAGCCTCAACACTTTGGGTGGTACTGGGTCAGAGAAATGAGGAGGGACTAAGAAACGCAATGATCTTCGTCATGTCCGTTATTAATAGCTCCGAGAATGAGGATCAGGTCGGTATGTGTTTACAAGATAAGGTAAGTTATAAAGTGAAATTTGAGACCGGTCAGGAGATAGGTAAAGATCGGGCCTTCTTATTGTGTCACAGGACAAAGACGAGATCTTCTCAGTTCCCTTGGAGGCTGATATCTGGGCAGCAGATAACAGTAAATTGATAGACGGAAAAGCAGATTAGAAGAACGTCTGAAAAAAGGTAACACTATTCTTTTGTTCTCAAAAAGGGTGAAACACTTGCTCAACTCCTAGGATTATGTATTCTTCACTATTGCCTGAAAGATTTGGAGTGATGGTAGGTGGAAATTGCCCCGCGTCCAGAAGCATTTAACTATTCATTCTAGTTTGTGCTGTTTCAGGGATATTAGTATCTGAACCACAGTGCACAGTCCATGGTTACCAGCTTTGTGCTCTCCTTGTTTCAGAATTTGTCGATCTCTGACAATTTACAAAATACAGGGTATTAACTGTATTGTTGTTAACTAAGTGGATTCTACTGTACTGGCACCAGAAACAACTGTAAACCCTATGATTGGGTAATGAATTTGTGGACTTCAGTTAAATGTGACAAGTCACCGGGAACAGGACTATGCTCAAACACCTTCAGGTTTCACATTTTGGCTTACGACAGAGAAGACAAACCTAAAAAATTCCTGTACCAGCAACCAAAACCGAAATCATTACTCTGTAAACAGAAAGATACAGTTACTCTCTTGAAAAGTACTTTTACAAGATTGATTAGCTGCTATGGCTGTACTGGGCCCCCTGTTCGCAGACTGTCCCAGACCATAGATTTGAGACAGTCTACTTGGGTACATCATCTATAAACTTCGCTGTTACAGAACTTTGTAGAGATTAATGTGTAGGGCTACATAATTGTTTGTGGTGATATCACTGCCTGGGAAGAACTTCAAACTTCTGGTTTCCTTTCCTAAGCATCATTTCACTTAGAGCATTTTGTCTATTGGTTACCGAACGTATAACTCACATCGCCTACCTGAGTGATCGTTTCACAGCTCTGCCTCACTAGTTTGGTGCTTAATTGGAGTGAGGCCTCAGAACACCATTGGCCAACTAATCCTATGCTAAACTGGAGACAAGTAACCTCTGACTACATTTGCATCCCCTAGGAATTCATTCTCACTACATGTATATTTATATCTTGGAGCACAGAAATTAAGTATTAGTTAGCCTAAAGCGAAAATCAAGCCTTTTTAGAGTTAGTTTCAATTTTATTACAGAAAGGGAGCCAGTTCCTAGGATAGCTCCATGGGTATTAAAAGGATTGGAACTTTGAGCGAGAGCATGAAGACGTCCGCAAAGTGAGATGTTGGCTAGCAGACCAAGTATAAAGTAAGAGCGCTCTCTGGAGACAAATGAATTGGGTGGAGATGAACTAAGCAATGAATGTCTTTGCAGACTACAGTGAATATATGGTGTGCCACAAAGTAGGCAGATAAGCAATTGCGCCTGCGTGTCAAGGTGTGAACTTCTAAGCATGTTAAATGTGTCTGTGGCAAAAGTAAGACATTTTTGTAGGGAACAAATGTTTATTTGGCTACATCAAAAAGACAACAATCCGTGTCGCACAAAACTAATGCAGCATTACAGGATCTGTAATTAGCGGATAGGATGTGTGACAGATTTTTGTCACATTAGGCAAATTAAATGGCTGAGATAATAAATGGCTGCAGACTCATTTCAACCATGTAATACTACTACATTTCTGGCAAAAGGAGAGAATGTCACTGTATGACAAAGTAACTAGAATGCATAAATCAGAAAGGTGTCAAAAACAGTGATGGTAGGGAAATTAAAAAAACTTTTTGAAGAGTTCAAAATTAAAGAATGACAAAAGTAAGATACATGGATTCAAGTTGCGGTGTAAGGTTCGGGGATAATGAGCTCATCACACATACAAAGCGTCAAAGCACTATAGGCAGTGCACCATGCAGAGCCATGAACTGATCATCGGCGGACATGCATTGGTAGCAGGGTCACAAACACGATACAAAGTACCAGCAAACTGACTGAGCAGTTCAAAAGGCAAAACCTTTTTGAGAAATTATCAGAGAAGTAAGTTAGGTTCAAGAGCCTGGTACAGTGTTCAACTGCTTGCAAGAGAGAGAGAGAGAGAGAGAGAGAGAGAGACCAAGGTGAATAAGGGTAGAAGTAAGGCTGCACAAATTGCCGCAGCTTTGCAACAATCAGAATAGGCGATAGGTAAGGAAAGGCTGGTGAGAAAGGTATGTCCTGGAAGAATGATGGATAATTGATAAATGGTTTCACTGTTTGGGAACGGGTTAGATAAAGGGTAGTACGGAACAAGATTAGCAGAAAGGACAAGGATGAGTTCTGGAGGGTAGGCATAGGAAAGGAGTTGTGCTGGGCAGCGAGTAATGGGAGGGCAGTACTCAGAACAGTGCCCAGTATGCTCTGAATTTTCAAAAGGATTTTTGGGTTTGGATTTGCATTGCAGCTGTAGCCAGACCCTCCATGATCACTAGAAAAAGAGCTTCAAGATGCACCGCAGAGACAAGAATTTGGGTCCTCTCACATGTTACTCTTTTGTGACAGCATTTGACTGGGTAGAATGGTGTGCTTCCGCCATAAAGGGAGCTTGTTTTGCCTTGGGGTAAATATTATGCTCAGTACAGTAGGTCCAAATTCAGTATGTACAATCTAACTTATGAAAAATGCAGTACGCCTGTCATTCACTGTGTTAATGCCAAACCTTGTTTAATGATAAAATGTTATTACATAGTGTTAAAGTTTGTAAACCGGTATTTTGTTAAATGCAATCTCACAAACCCCTGTAGTAGGCAAGAGTTATGAACTAGCCTCTGACAAATCCTGGGGACAGATCAGCAACATAACAATCCTTGCTGACCCTTATGAGAAATTATAGATTGCGCTACGGACATGAATATTGTTTTGGCCAACTGAAAGGTTCCTGATATTTTTAATTATATTACTAGGACTATGTGCAATAGGTGAACTGAGTGAAAGTAAGGCTCAATACAGTTAATCCTGAAATTATGTTTGTTTTTGGGAAGATAACATTATTTCTGAAATTAAATACTAATTTACCATAATTTTCTTTATTGCTAGCCTTATTTCATATATAAAAAAATATTCTATTTACAGGAAGAAAGCAAATCATAAGTGTCCTCTATGCCCAAATCCTAAATGGTTACTGGTTCCAAGTGCATTAGGTTCCATGGTAATCAGAATCCCTTAATGTGGTGGTCAATATCAATAAAGTGATCCATTTGTCCATTGTGACACTAACCGGATACAAGAAGACATACTTGTCACCTTGGCTAATATCATAGTTACAGCCAACACAGTGTAGCAAACTTAACCAGTTTCATCAGGAGTTCGACTAAAAGCTAAACAGATCAAAAAATTCTCGATTATGACGTTGATCTGTTCTTGAGCAGACCCCTATTTTCGCACACAGAAACTGGAGGTATTATCAATGAGAGAAATTGTGAGGAAGTGAAAGTTGTGGTGTATTTTGCTTTTATCTTAACCATATTGAAAAAAATAAATTCTCTCCGCAACACAAAGCACAATACCAGCCTTTGACTTGCGCAACTTGCAATCATGGTCTCCCTTTTTTTTTAATTATTTCTTTTTTTATAGGCCCTTGAACCAGGCTTCTTTGATGCTCTCTGTTGCTATTATTGCTGTTATTACTGCTCGTTTTTAGGCAAAATTGTATGTCTTAGCTTTTAACATTAAAACCTTTCTAAATGGTGCTTTAATCTTTTTTTGCAATATTTTGACCTAGTGCTACATTTCTCTGCATTTCTGCACGTAGTACCCATCTCTAAGAGCGGGACTACTGCAATCGGCACCAGCTCTCTTGCCCCTCTGGTCTTTCTCCCTTAGAAAGACTATTTAAAACTGATGCAGACGCGAAAATGCTGCCTTCAATTGTGCTTCCTTGATGCAGCTTTACTACTATTATTGCTGTTATTACAGCTCGTTTTTTAAAAATAAAATCGGTTGTCTTGGCTTTTAATATTCAAAACCGTTCTTAAGGGTGTTTTAATGTTTTTTTTTTTTTTTTTACTATATTGTGACCCACCAGTGATGTTTCTCTGTATTTCTGCATGTAGTACGGACAATCAGCACCAGCTTTGTTAACGCTCTAGTCTTTCTTCCTTGGAGAGAAAGACTATTTAAACTTGATTGCTGACATGACTGGCAGTGGGCTCACCCTTCTGCGCACAGCGCCAGCCATGCTGCTGGTTGTTCTCAATAATTACCTAGATGCCCTGAAGGTAGGCTAACGTAAACCCCAGAACAATTCTTATTTCTCAGTAAGTGTAGGAGGCTGGACTGGCTTGTAGTGAGTACCAAGGGGTACTTACACCTTACACCAGGCCCAGGTATCCCTTATTAGTGTATAGGGTGTCTAGCAGCACAGGCTGATAGATAATGGTAGCTTAGCAGAGCAGCTTAGGCTGAACTAGGAGACGAGTGAAGCTCCTACAGTACCACTAGTGTCATATGCACAATATCATAAGAAAACACAATACACAGATATACTAAAAATAAAGGTACTTTATTTTTATGACAATATGCCAAAAGTATCTCAGTGAGTACCCTCAGTATGAGGATAGCAAATATACACAAGATATATGTACACAATACCAAAATGTGCAGTAATAGTATTAGAAAACAGTGCAAACAATGTATAGTTACAATAGGATGCAATGGGGACACATAGGGATAGGGGCAACACAAACCATATACTCCAAAAGTGGAATGCGAACCACGAATAGACCCCAAACCTATGTGACCTTGTAGAGGGTCGCTGGGACTATTAGAAAATAGTAAGGGATAGAAAAATAGCCCACCCCAAGACCCTGAAAAGTGAGTGCAAAGTGCACTAAAGTTCCCCAAAGGACATAGTAGTCGTGATAGGGGAATTCTGCAGGAAAGACACAAACCAGCAATGCAACAACAATGGATTTCCAGTCGAGGGTACCTGTGGAACAAGGGGACCAAGTCCAAAAGTCACAAGCAAGTCGGAGATGGGCAGATGCCCAGGAAATGCCAGCTGTGGGTGCAAAGAAGCTGCTACTGGACAGTAGAAGCTGAAGGTTCTGCAGGAACGACAAGGGCTAGAGACTTCCCCTTTGGAGGATGAATCCCCCACGCCGTGGAGAGTCGTGCAGAAGTGTTTTCCTGAAGAAAGACCGCCAACAAGCCTTGCTAGCTGCAAATCGTGCGGTTAGGGTTTTTGGATGCTGCTGTGGCCCAGGAGGCACCAGGATGTCGCCAATTGCGTCTGGGGACAGAGGGGGCGTCGAGCAAGACAAGGAGCCCTCTCAGAAGCAGGCAGCACCCGCAGAAGTGCCGGAACAGGCACTACGAAGTGGAGTGAAACAGTGCTCACCCAAAGTTGCACAAAGGAGTCCCACGTCGCCGGAGGACAACTTAGGAGGTCGTGCAATGCAGGTTAGAGTGCCGTGGACCCAGGCTGGACTGTGCACAAAGGATTTCCGCCGGAAGTGCACAGAGGCCGGAGTAGCTGCAAAAGTCGCGGTTCCCAGCAATGCAGTCTGGCGTGGGGAGGCAAGGACTTACCTCCACCAAACTTGGACTGAAGAGTCACTGGACTGTGGGAGTCACTTGGACAGAGTTGCTGGATTCAAGGGACCTCGCTCGTCGTGCTGAGAGGAGACCCAGGGTACCGGTGATGCAGTTCTTTGGTGCCTGTGGTCGCAGGGGGACGATTCCGTCGACCCACAGGAGATTTCTTCGGAGCTTCTAGTGCAGAGAGGAGGCAGACTACCCCCACAGCATGCACCACCAGGAAAACAGTCGAGAAGGCGGCAGGATCAGCGTTACAGAGTTGCAGTAGTCGTCTTCGCTACTTTGTTGCAGTTTTGCAGGCTTCCAGCGCGGTCAGCAGTCGATTCCTAGGCAGAAGGTGAAGAGAGAGATGCAGAGGAACTCTGATGAGCTCTTGCATTCGTTATCTAAGGAATCCCCAGAGACAGAGACCCTAAATAGCCAGAAAAGAGGGTTTGGCTACCTAGGAGAGAGGATAGGCTAGCAACACCTGAAGGAGCCTATCAGAAGGGGTCTCTGACGTCACCTGCTGGCACTGGCCACTCAGAGCAGTCCAGTGTGCCAGCAGCACCTCTGTTTCCAAGATGGCAGAGGTCTGGAGCACACTGGAGGAGCTCTGGGCACCTCCCAGGGGAGGTGCAGGTCAGGGGAGTGGTCACTCCCCTTTCCTTTGTCCAGTTTCGCGCCAGAGCAGGGCTGAGGGGTCCCTGAACCGGTGTAGACTGGCTTATGCAGAAATGGGCACCATGTGTGCCCATGAAAGCATTTCCAGAGGCTGGGGGAGGCTACTCCTTCCCTGCCTTCACACCATTTTCCAAAGGGAGAGGGTGTAACACCCTCTCTCAGAGGAAGTCCTTTGTTCTGCCATCCTGGGCCAACCCTGGCTGGACCCCAGGAGGGCAGAAACCTGTCTGAGGGGTTGGCAGCAGCTGCAGTGAAACCCCGGGAAAGGCAGTTTGGCAGTACCAGGGTCTGTGCTACAGACCACTGGGGTCATGGGATTGTGCCAACTATGCCAGGATGGCATAGAGGGGGCAATTCCATGATCATAGACATGTTACATGGCCATATTCGGAGTTACCTTTGTGAAGCTACATATAGGTAGTGACCTATATGTAGTGCACGCGTGTAATGGTGTCCCCGCACTCACAAAGTCCGGGGAATTGGCCCTGAACAATGTGGGGGCACCTTGGCTAGTGCCAGGGTGCCCACACACTAAGTAACTTTGCACCTAACCTTTACCAGGTAAAGGTTAGACATATAGGTGACTTATAAGTTACTTAAGTGCAGTGTAAAATGGCTGTGAAATAACGTGGACGTTATTTCACTCAGGCTGCAGTGGCAGGCCTGTGTAAGAATTGTCACAGCTCCCTATGGGTGGCAAAAGAAATGCTGCAGCCCATAGGGATCTCCTGGAACCCCAATACCCTGGGTATCTCAGTACCATATACTAGGGAATTATAAGGGTGTTCCAGTAAGCCAATATAAATTGGTAAAATTGGTCACTAGCCTGTTAGTGACAATTTGAAAGAAATGAGAGAGCATAACCACTGAGGTTCTGATTAGCAGAGCCTCAGTGAGACAGTTAGTCATAACACAGGTAACACATTCAGGCACACTTATGAGCACTGGGGCCCTGGCTGGCAGGGTCCCAGTGACACATACAACTAAAACAACATATATACAGTGAAAAATGGGGGTAACATGCCAGGCAAGATGGTACTTTCCTACAGTAAGCGATTAAGTAATGATACTCACTTCTGGTGAGAGGTAATTGCGGATACCTCTCAACCCATTTGGTCTGCCAGGTGCTCTTCCTTGAGTTGTGGTCTGTTAAACGCACGATCTCAGATTAAACACTTGACTGGGAAATTTCTGCCCCCGACATACGTTTCTACCTGAAGTCCGATGAAAGGCAGTGTTTTGTAAGGAATTTTGTGCTACCGCCACCCTGGCCCCACAGCACCTCACTTACAGCCTCCGAGTTAATTTCTAATGTAGCACTGGCACACCCTAGCTTCTTCGTATTAGGGGAATTTAATATGGGAGCAGAAGAATTACCCCCTCTTTTGCCTACAGAGCACTGTGTATTGCTTGCAATGCCTTAGGTCTTCAAAAGATGGTCTCTGGTCCCGTTCAGTCTAGTGGCCAAACCTTAGACCTTATCTTTGCCTCGGAGAGGGTGGTCTCCACTGTGCATACTATTCCTCTTTGTTGGAGAGATCATGCCCTGATAACTTTTCTTCGCCACACAAGTGTACCTAGATCTGACAAAAAAAATCGGACACCTGAACTTACAAGCAGGGTCTGGCACACATTTGACAGCTCCTTATGGAAGGAGCTATCTAATCTTTGCACCTTTTTTGTCCAAGATAGATCAATAGATGAATACTATGTAATTATGGAGGCAAAGATTCTTAAACTCCTTGCTTGATTCCAGAATTCCCCTGCAATCAAAGAGAAAGCGTAACTTCCCCACCCCCACTTGCACAATTCTTCTCTAAAACAAGTTAAGGTAGCTTGCAACCAAGCCGAAAGAAAATTGTGCAGATCTCAGAGAGAGGACGACAAAGCTCAGTTAAAATCTTTTTGACATGAGTTTAAGAAAGCGATCAATACAGCCAAAGCAGATTTCAATGCTACAGCCATTTTTTCAGCCCCTAATACTGATAAGGTATTTGATATTATGCAGGCGTGATCAAACCAAGACTGTGTGGAAAAGAATTCTGCCACACCTCAGGATTTATGTAACAATCTTGCAACGTTCATCAAGGAAAAGATAAATAAAATCCTAGAGGACATTAATAACTCCCCTCGTCCCACTAGCCTCTCAATACCTTCTAATAGTAACCCAAACACAGCTCATCTTTCTCACGTGCCAGAAACTTCATTGAATTAACCAATCCATTGATTAACCCCAGCTGTCCTGTGGAGAAATTCAAAGTTACCTCGGTTGACTGCTCTTATTCCCTGGCTATATCTTTAGCGTCTCCCCTTGATACTCTGCCTAATAGGTTTTGGAAAGATCTGGTGGAGTAATATTTCCCGTTACTAACAAATTTGGAAAAAAGCTATTGTCTCCCCTATTTTAAAAAAAAAAAAACTTTCTTTAGATCCAGGTATTCCTGGCAACTTCTTTGTTGCCTTTTCCAATCAAAATATTGGCCATCTTAGTAAAATTCAGTCTCACCATTTTGAACCTAACATTCTAATTCAGTGGTTCCCAACCTTTTGACTTCTGTGGACCCCCAGATGATCATTGCTGGATACCAGGGACCCCTGCTGAATCATTAATGGAATCCAGGGACTAAGTCAGTAATGAAATCTGCGGGCCGAACCTTATTTAATTTTTTAAGCTGTTGCCGACCCCAGGGGGTCCCCGGACCACAGGTTGGGAACCACTGCTCTATTTGAAAAGGAATATTTCATCTATAGGCCTGGGCACTGACCTGAATCAGCCCTCCTTATTACCACGGACGAGCTTCGAATGTTAGTCGACAGCAGCAGATCAGCTAATTTGATCTTACTAGATCTTTCTGCTGCCTTTGACACAGAAAATCACAATAGTCTCTTAGAAATACTCTCCTTAGTCGGAATAAGAGGTGTTGCATTGAATTAGTTGCATTTCTATATGTTGGAGCGTAGCCAGGCCATTGCTCACCCTCCTTACTGGTCTGCCTTCAAGAATGGTAAATATGGTGTCACTCCCCCGGGTTGGCTCTTAGCCCCCATCTTATTCAATCTCTATACGAGGCCCCTGGTGATCCTTATTAAAACTCATAACATCTGTGTAGTTATGCCGATGACACCCTATTAATTTTGGCTTTGGACAGCAATCGCCAGACAGAGACCATGATCTTTCACAATTGTGTGAAAGACAATGTTACTTCGCTAAATGCCAATTCCTTGAAATTTAACACTGAGCTTTTATGCGGCTCAGCCAACAAAGTTCCCTTCAGTCTCCCAACAAAGTTTTGGCCTTCACCCAACAAGTTTTGGCCTTCACCCACACAGTAAGAGCTCTCCCCCATTTGACTCTTTTGTGGAAATTAGAGGGTGACCTTTGACAGTAAACTATCCTTGGAAGCCCATGTTACTAAAGCAGCAGGGACTTGTTTTTCGCTGTTACAGAGCTTGCAAAAACTCCTCCCTGTAGTACCTCCATCTGCCAAATCTCTGGTTGTAGGTAGTGTGATGTTGAGCAGGTGACTATTGTACTGTGCTCCTTTAAAGAGCCCTTGACTTCTTACTGCAAAGACTTTATCGAGTACAGGTTGGAGCAGCCAAGCTGTCTCTGGATAGGCCTAGAAGATCATCTGCTTCAGAAGCACTGAAGTAGCTCCATTGGCTTCCAATCAGGCAAAAGACCGTCTTTGAAGTCCTTTGCATTGTGCTTAAGGTCCTGCAGGATCGTGGACGTATGTACTTCCAGAACAGTTTCCGGAAATATGCACCAGGAAGACGTTACCGTTCATCATCAGCCAACCTCGTCTGTATGGCTACTTTTACGAAGGCTAGACAGGGTGGATGTGCCTTCCTTTTGGAATCAGCTCCCTTCCTTCATTAGACACTCAATGATCTCTTATGCTTCAGAAGGACTTTGAAAACCTGGCTTTTTCCCCACTAATTCTTTTATAGGAAGTGTTTGCTGCAAGTAGATAGAAAGTGTCGAGAGATTTTGTACATGGCTTAATGTGTATTAATGATGATCTCAGAATAGGGACATTTTGTATCAGATTTAAGGAAAGGATTAAACCTCATAGAAGGAACTATTATGACTTTCTATTTAAGGAATGGACTACGTACGGCAGTCTCAGATCCCATTCTCATATTAGGAAGACAGTAGTAGAGTTCCCTACAGTGTTAATATTTTAGGATTTTCCAACCCAACCAGTGATAGGACTAAAGATTTTGTAGCCCTCCCAATACTCTTCCTCAAGATGACAGGCTATGAACCAGGACACAACCCTGAGCATCATGCATTCTGCTCTCCAATTAGAGTAACACCTTAAAAAGACTGTTCTTCGTTATTACGGAAAGATACATACAGATAAAATGTTTTAAATGGCAAAGAGCATGGTTTTAAAAGCAAAGAGCAGCAGATTTTTCTTGGAAAACCTTCAGATCTTAAGTATTTACATTATTCCCCTGAACTCCTTGAGTCATCTATTTTGAATGCACCGCTAACAAGGCACACCCACAATTTACTACCACTGTAGGATATTGTTTTTTCTGTAAACGAACAATCAAATTCCTAGAACTCGCAGACCAATAAGACATGATTCAAATTATTATTTAATTTAGACCAGATTTGTTATTTACCTAGAGCATTACATTTTTGGTATTCCTACAGTGCAGAAAAAATGCATATCACAAAATATGCTACATTATGTCAAAAGCAATTAAGATATTTCACTGTCAACAGAATTTGTGCATTGGGAGTGTATAAAAAAAAAAGAAAACACCCCCAAGTTTAATAAATAAGGTCATAAACTGTGTTTAACTGCTGAAAACCTTTCCAACCCACCTCATGAACACTTAACTATGTTTTTTGTGACAACATGTTCTTTTGTATTCCCGAAGGACACAAGGCTCGGTCTTTGAATACTTAACTTACGAAGGGTTATGGCACACATACCTGGAGATCGTGACGGGGATCTTTTGCAGCACGTTCATCAGCAAGTGGCTTCCCGTGGTTGTAATCAAAACGTAGATCAACATCTTGGTAGTCTATATTTCTATAGTCAGTGTCCTGCCTTCCAAGAAAGTCCAAATCCACCCCTCTCTTAACACCACGCCCAGGTTGAGCTCTCTGTTGCTCTCCAGTGGAAGCGGATTGCTTCAAAGATTCAGAAGATTCTTCTTGAGCTGGACTCACGGCAATCTGCCCATCACTGCTTTTGAAGGCAGACTGGGATGGATCATGGGCTTGGCCATCTCTATCTTGGTCGTTAGTCTGTTTTTCCTGGTTATATTGGAGTCTCACAACAGGAGGGTCCCCTGTTTTGTCAACACTGCCTTCATGAACCTCTTGGTCAGGCACAATAGTTTGGCCGTGCA